>NC_090844.1:36350272-36667909 GCF_028021215.1 Eschrichtius robustus | reverse complement strand
TGATTCAGCAAGGGACAAGGGTGTAGCTAGAGTCTCTTTTGACTTGTAAGAATTCAGAAGGGTTTTGGCTGCATGTTCACCGGAATAGAAGACCTGATGGCACAAGCCCTGCTTTCCCATTTTAAATCACTATCCATGCTAGCCTGAAGATCCCTAAATAACACTGTTTTTGACTGGCCTCTAGTCACTGTAGGGAGCCCTCTGGAAAGAAAAGGCGTTTTCTCTAAGGAAACACGGTGCTTCCATAGCATGTGGGGGAGCTCCTCCTGTCATGCTCTAGAGCTACAGGGAAACTTGACGTGAGTACTTGCCTCAAGCTAAGGCCTGAAAAGCCCTGCTGAAGCGAAAGCGTGTAGCAGTTTCCATTAGGTCGTATTCGCAGTTCTGCTCTACTTTAACGTTTCTTCACTTTTCTAGACACTAGGCACCCTCGTGTAGGCACCCTTTTGCCTACAAATACAGTGAGTACCAGCAGGCTCCTCTGCCCTTCTAAGAAACATCCAGGCCTAGTAAGCCTTTCCCAGTCAGTCAATGTATTCACAGGGGAGGGCAACACACTGCACTCTTCCTTGGTAAAGCTAGATGTCCTCAGCGCTCCAACAGCTCCAGGGATTCTGTTCTCTCACGTCCTACATGCCATGGAATTCTGCCTCATTGCCCTCATTGGAGCTACACTAAAAAACGCAATCTGCTTCGCCTTCCTTCTAGAAACTCTTACCCAAGGACCCCATACCTACAGGATAAAGGAGGCTTGCATTCCTACTGGAACCAAAGCAAAGTTTTTCCTGTTACACTGCAGGACTTTACAATAGGGTTAGGCCCGATAGCATACATAGAACGTTCCAAGGATGAAGGAGTTCGATACATGCAGAACACCCTGTGAAGAAAAGTTGATACAGCAAGGGACCACGGTGTAGCTAGAGTCTCTTTTCACTTGTTAGAAATCAGAAGGTTTTCGGCTGCATGTTCACTGGAAAAGAACACCTGATGGCACAAACCTTGCATTTCCATTTTAAAAGCTCTATCCTTGCTGCACTGAAGATACCTAAATAACACTGTTTTTGACTGGCCTCTAGTCACTGCAGGCAGCCCTCTGGAAAGAAAAGGAGTTTTCTCTAAGAAAACACGGTGCTTCCATAGCATGGCTGGGAGCTCCTCCTGTCATTCTCTAGAGCTACAGGGAAACTTGACGTGAGTACTTGCCTCAAGCTAAGGCCTGAAAAGCCCTGCTGAAGCAAAAGCGCGTAGCAGTTTCCATTAGGTCGTATTCGCAGTTCTGCTCTACTTTAACGTTTCTTCACTTTTCCTGACACTAGGCACCCTCGTGTAGGCACCCTTTTTCTTGCAAATACAGTGAGTACCAGCAGTCTCCTTTGCCCTTCCAGGACACATCCAGACATAAAAGCCTTTCCCAGTAACTGTACGTATTCAGAGTGTAGGGCAACTCGCTGCACCCTTCCTTAAGAAGCTAGGTGGACTCAGATCTTCAACAGCTCCAGGGATTCTGTTCTCGCACGTCCTATATGCCATGGAAGTCTGCCTCATTGCCCTCATTGGACCTACACTAAAAAAAGCAATCTGCTTCGCCTTCCTTCTAGGAACTCTTACCCAAGGACACCATACCTACAGGTTAAAGAGGCTTGCATTCCTACTGGAACCAAAGCAAATATTTTCCTGTTACACTGCAGGACTTTAGAATAGGGTTAGGCCCGATAGCATACATAGAACGTTCCAAGGATGAGGGAGTTCGATACATGCAGAACACCCTGTGAAGAAAAGTTGATTCAGCAAGGGACCAGGGTGTAGCTAGAGTCTCTTTTGACTTGTTAGAAATCAGAAGGTGTTCGGCTGCATGTTCACTGGAAAAGAACACCTGAGAGCACAAACCTTGCGTTTCCATTTTAAAACCTCTATCCACGCTGCACTGAAGATACCTAAATAACACTGTTTTTGACTGGCCTCTAGTCACTGCAGGCAGCCCTCTGGAAAGAAAAGGAGTTTTCTCTAAGGAAACACGGTGCTTCCATAGCATGGGTGGGAGCTCCTCCTGTCATGCTCTAGAGCTACAGGGAAACTTGACGTGAGTACTTGCCTCAAGCTAAGGCCTGAAAAGCCCTGCTGAAGCGAAAGCGTGTAGCAGTTTCCATTAGGTCGTATTCGCAGTTCTGCTCTACTTTAACGTTTCTTCACTTTTCTAGACACTAGGCACCCTCGTGTAGGCACCCTTTTGCCTACAAATACAGTGAGTACCAGCAGGCTCCTCTGCCCTTCTAAGAAACATCCAGGCCTAGTAAGCCTTTCCCAGTCAGTCAATGTATTCAGAGGGGAGGGCAACACACTGCACTCTTCCTTGGTAAAGCTAGATGTCCTCAGCGCTCCAACAGCTCCAGGGATTCTGTTCTCTCACGTCCTACATGCCATGGAAGTCTGCCTCATTGCCCTCATTGGAGCTACATTAAAAAACGCAATCTGCTTCGCCTTCCTTCTAGAAACTCTTACCCAAGGACCCCATACCTACAGGATAAAGGAGGCTTGCATTCCTACTGGAACCAAAGCAAAGTTTTTCCTGTTACACTGCAGGACTTTACAATAGGGTTAGGCCCGATAGCATACATAGAACGTTCCAAGGATGAAGGAGTTCGATACATGCAGAACACCCTGTGAAGAAAGTTGATACAGCAAGGGACCAGGGTGTAGCTAGAGTCTCTTTTGACGTGTTAGAAATCAGAAGGTTTTCGGCTGCATGTTCACTGGAAAAGAACACCTGATGGCACAAACCTTGCGTTTCCATTTTAAAAGCTCTATCCATGCTGCACTGAAGATACCTAATTAACACTGTTTTTGACTGGCCTCTAGTCACTGCAGGCAGCCCTCTGGAAAGAAAAGGAGTTTTCTCTAAGAAAACACGGTGCTTCCATAGCATGGCTGGGAGCTCCTCCTGTCATTCTCTAGAGCTACAGGGAAACTTGACGTGAGTACTTGCCTCAAGCTAAGGCCTGAAAAGCCCTGCTGAAGCGAAAGTGCTTAACAGTTTCCATTAGGTCGTATTCGCAGTTCTGCTATACTTTAACGTTTCTTCACTTTTCTAGACACTAGGCACCCTCGTGTAGGCACCCTTTTTCTTGCAAATACAGTGAGTACCAGCAGTCTCCTTTGCCCTTCCAGGACACATCCAGACATAAAAGCCTTTCCCAGTAACTCTACGTATTCAGAGTGTAGGGCAACTCGCTGCACCCTTCCTTAAGAAGCTAGGTGGACTCCGCTCTTCAACAGCTCCAGGGATTCTGTTCTCGCACGTCCTACATGCCATGGAAGTCTGCCTCATTGCCCTAATTGGACCTACACTAAGAAACACAATCTGCTTCGCCGTCCTCTAGGAACTCTGACCCAAGGACCCCATACCTACAGGAGAAAGGAGGCTTGCATTCCTACTGCAATCAAAGCACAGTTTTTCCTGGTACACTGCAGGGCTTTAAAATAGGCTTAGGCCTGATAGCATACATAGAACTTTCCAAGAATGAGGGCGTTCGATACATGCAGAACACCCTGTGAAGAAAAGTTGATTCAGCAAGGGACAAGGGTGTAGCTAGAGTCTCTTTTGACTTGTTAGAAATCAGAAGGTGTTCGGCTGCATGTTCACTGGAAAAGAACACCTGAGAGCACAAACCTTGCTTTCCCAGTTGAAAAGCTCTATCCACGCTGCACTGAAGATACCTAAATAACACTGTTTTTGACTGGCCACTAGTCACTGCAGGCAGCCCTCTGGAAAGAAAAGGAGTTTTCTCTAAGGAAACACGGTACTTCCATAGCATGGTTGGGAGCTCCTCCTGTCATGCTCTAGAGCTACAGGGAAACTTGACGTGAGTACTTGCCTCAAGCTAAGGCCTGAAAAGCCCTCCTGAAGCGAAAGCGCTTAGCAGTTTCCATTAGGTCGTATTCGCAGTTCTGCTCTACTTTAACGTTTCTTCACTTTTCCTGACACTAGGCACCCTCGTGTAGGCACCCTTTTTCTTGCAAATACAGTGAGTAGCAGCAGTCTCCTTTGCCCTTCCAGGACACATCCAGACATAAAAGCCTTTCCCAGTAACTCTACGTATTCAGAGTGTAGGGCAACTCGCTGCACCCTTCCTTAAGAAGCTAGATGTCCTCAGCGCTCCAACAGCTCCAGAGATTCTGTTCTCTCACGTCCTACATGCCATGGAAGTCTGCCTCATTGCCCTCATTGGAGCTACACTAAAAAACGCAATCTGCTTCACCTTCCTTCTAGAAACTCTTACCCAAGGACCCCATACCTACAGGATAAAGGAGGCTTGCATTCCTACTGGAACCAAAGCAAAGTTTTTCCTGTTACACTGCAGGACTTTACAATAGGGTTAGGCCCGATAGCATACATAGAACGTTCCAAGGATGAAGGAGTTCGATACATGCAGAACACCCTGTGAAGAAAAGTTGATACAGCAAGGGACCAGGGTGTAGCTAGAGTCTCTTTTGACTTGTTAGAAATCAGAAGGTGTTCGGCTGCATGTTCACTGGAAAAGAACACCTGAGAGCACAAACCTTGCGTTTCCATTTTAAAAGCTCTATCCATGCTGCACTGAAGATACCTAAATAACACTGTTTTTGACTGGCCTCTAGTCACTGCAGGCAGCCCTCTGGAAAGAAAAGGAGTTTTCTCTAAGAAAACACGGTGCTTCCATAGCATGGGTGGGAGCTCCTCCTGTCATGCTCTAGCACTACAGGGAATCTTGACGTGAGTACTTGCCTCAAGCTAAGGCCTGAATAGCCCTGCTGAAGCGAAAGTGCTTAGCAGTTTCCATTAGGTCGTATTCGCAGTTCTGCTCTACTTTAACGTTTCTTCACTTTTCCTGACACTAGGCACCCTCTTGTAGGCACCCTTTTTCTTGCAAATACAGTGAGTACCAGCAGTCTCCTTTCCCCTTCCAGGACACATCCAGACATAAAAGCCTTTCCCAGTAACTCTACGTATTCAGAGTGTAGGGCAACTCGCTGCACCCTTCCTTAAGAAGCTAGGTGGACTCAGCTCTTCAACAGCTCCAGGGATTCTGTTCTCGCACGTCCTACATGCCATGGAAGTCTGCCTCATTGCCCTCATTGGACCTACACTAAGAAACACAATCTGCTTCGCCGTCCTCTAGGAACTCTGACCCAAGGACCCCATACCTACAGGAGAAAGGAGGCTTGCATTCCTACTGCAACCAAAGCACAGTTTTTCCTGGTACACTGCAGGGCTTGAAATTAGGCTTAGGCCTGATAGCATACATACAACTTTCCAAGAATGAGGGCCTTCGATACATGTAGAACACCCTATGAAGAAAAGTTGATTCAGCAAGGGACAAGGGTGTAGCTAGAGTCTCTTTTGACTTGTAAGAATTCAGAAGGGTTTTGGCTGCATGTTCACCGGAATAGAAGACCTGATGGCACAAGCCTTGCTTTCCCATTTTAAATCACTATCCATGCTAGCCTGAAGATCCCTAAATAACACTGTTTTTGACTGGCCTCTAGTCACTGTAGGGAGCCCTCTGGAAAGAAAAGGCGTTTTCTCTAAGGAAACACGGTGCTTCCATAGAATGTGGGGGAGCTCCTCCTGTCATGCTCTAGAGCTACAGGGAAACTTGACGTGAGTACTTGCCTCAAGCTAAGGCCTGAAAAGCCCTCCTGAAGCGAAAGCGCTTAGCAGTTTCCACTAGGTCGTATTCGCAGTTCTGCTATACTTTAACTTTTCTTCACTTTTCTAGACACTAGGCACCCTCGTGTAGGCACCCTTTTGCCTACAAATACAGTGAGTACCAGCAGGCTCCTCTGCCCTTCTAAGAAACATCCAGGCCTAGTAGCCTTTCCCAGTCAGTCAATGTATTCAGAGGGGAGGGCAACACACTGCACTCTTCCTTGGTAAAGCTAGATGTCCTCAGCGCTCCAACAGCTCCAGGGATTCTGTTCTCTCACGTCCTACATGCCATGGAAGTCTGCCTCATTGCCCTCATTGGAGCTACACTAAAAAACGCAATCTGCTTCGCCTTCCTTCTAGAAACTCTTACCCAAGGACCCCATACCTACAGGATAAAGGAGGCTTGCATTCCTACTGGAACCAAAGCAAAGTTTTTCCTGTTACACTGCAGGACTTTACAATAGGGTTAGGCCCGATAGCATACATAGAACGTTCCAAGGATGAAGGAGTTCGATACATGCAGAACACCCTGTGAAGAAAAGTTGATACAGCAAGGGACAAGGGTGTAGCTAGAGTCTCTTTTGACTTGTTAGAAATCAGAAGGTGTTCGGCTGCATGTTCATTGGAAAAGAACACCTGATGGCACAAACTTTGCGTTTCCATTTTAAAAGCTCTATCCATGCTGCATTGAAGATACCTAAATAACACTGTTTTTGACTGGCCTCTAGTCACTGCAGGCAGCCCTCTGGAAAGAAAAGGAGTTTTCTCTAAGAAAACACGGTGCTTCCATAGCATGGGTGGGAGCTCCTCCTGTCATGCTCTAGAGCTACAGGGAATCTTGACGTGAGTACTTGCCTCAAGCTAAGGCCTGAAAAGCCCTGCTGAAGCGAAAGCGCTTAGCAGTTTCCATTAGGTCGTATTCGCAGTTCTGCTCTGCTTTAACGTTTCTTCACTTTTCCTGACACTAGGCACCCTCGTGTAGGCACCCTTTTTCTTGCAAATACAGTGAGTACCAGCAGTCTCCTTTCCCCTTCCAGGACACATCCAGACATAAAAGCCTTTCCCAGTAACTCTACGTATTCAGAGTGTAGGGCAACTCGCTGCACCCTTCCTTAAGAAGCTAGGTGGACTCAGCTCTTCAACAGCTCCAGGGATTCTGTTCTCGCACGTCCTACATGCCATGGAAGTCTGCCTCATTGCCCTCATTGGACCTACACTAAGAAACACAATCTGCTTCGCCGTCCTCTAGGAACTCTGACCCAAGGACCCCATACCTACAGGAGAAAGGAGGCTTGCATTCCTACTGCAACCAAAGCACAGTTTTTCCTGGTACACTGCAGGGCTTTAAAATAGGCTTAGGCCTGATAGCATACATAGAACTTTCCAAGAATGAGGGCGTTCGATACATGCAGAACACCCTGTGAAGAAAAGTTGATTCAGCAAGGGACAAGGGTGTAGCTAGAGTCTCTTTTGACTTGTTAGAAATCAGAAGGTGTTCGGCTGCATGTTCACTGGAAAAGAACACCTGAGAGCACAAACCTTGCTTTCCCAGTTGAAAAGCTCTATCCACGCTGCACTGAAGATACCTAAATAACACTGTTTTTGACTGGCCTCTAGTCACTGCAGGCAGCCCTCTGGAAAGGAAAGGAGTTTTCTCTAAGGAAACACGGTGCTTCCATAGCATGGGTGGGAGCTCCTCCTGTCATGCTCTAGAGCTACAGGGAAACTTGACGTGAGTACTTGCCTCAAGCTAAGGCCTGAAAAGCCCTCCTGAAGCGAAAGCGCTTAGCAGTTTCCATTAGGTCGTATTCGCAGTTCTGCTCTACTTTAACGTTTCTTCACTTTTCCTGACACTAGGCACCCTCGTGTAGGCACCCTTTTTCTTGCAAATACAGTGAGTACCAGCAGTCTCCTTTGCCCTTCCAGGACACATCCAGACATAAAAGCCTTTCCCAGTAACTCTACGTATTCAGAGTGTAGGGCAACTCGCTGCACCCTTCCTTAAGAAGCTAGGTGGACTCAGATCTTCAACAGCTCCAGGGATTCTGTTCTCGCACGTCCTACATGCCATGGAAGTCTGCCTCATTGCCCTCATTGGACCTACACAAAAAAAGCAATCTGCTTCGCCTTCCTTCTAGGAACTCTTACCCAAGGACACCATACCTACAGGTTAAAGAGGCTTGCATTCCTACTGGAACCAAAGCAAATATTTTCCTGTTACACTGCAGGACTTTAGAATAGGGTTAGGCCCGATAGCATACATAGAACGTTCCAAGGATGAGGGAGTTCGATACATGCAGAACACCCTGTGAAGAAAAGTTGATTCAGCAAGGGACAAGTGTGTAGCTAGAGTCTCTTTTGACTTGTTAGAAATCAGAAGGTGTTCGGCTGCATGTTCACTGGAAAAGAACACCTGAGAGCACAAACCTTGCGTTTCCATTTTAAAACCTCTATCCACGCTGCACTGAAGATACCTAAATAACACTGTTTTTGACTGGCCTCTAGTCACTGCAGGCAGCCCTCTGGAAAGAAAAGGAGTTTTCTCTAAGGAAACACGGTGCTTCCATAGCATGGGTGGGAGCTCCTCCAGTCTTGCTCTAGAGCTACAGGGAAACTTGACGTGAGTACTTGCCTCAAGCTAAGGCCTGAAAAGCCCTGCTGAAGCGAAAGTGCTTAACAGTTTCCATTAGGTCGTATTCGCAGTTCTGCTATACTTTAACGTTTCTTCACTTTTCTAGACACTAGGCACCCTCCTGTAGGCACCCTATTTCTTGCAAATACAGTGAGTACCAGCAGTCTCCTTTGCCCTTCCAGGACACATCCAGACATAAAAGCCTTTCCCAGTAATTCTACGTATTCAGAGTGTAGGGCAACTCGCTGCACCCTTCCTTAAGAAGCTAGGTGGACTCAGCTCTTCAACAGCTCCAGGGATTCTGTTCTCGCACGTCCTACATGCCATGGAAGTCTGCCTCATTGTCCTCATTGGACCTAAACTAAGAAACACAATCTGCTTCGCCGTCCTCTAGGAACTCTGACCCAAGGACCCCATACCTACAGGAGAAAGGAGGCTTGCATTCCTACTGCAACCAAAGCACAGTTTTTCCTGGTACACTGCAGGGCTTGAAAATAGGCTTAGGCCTGATAGCATACATAGAACTTTCCAAGAATGAGGGCGTTCGATACATGTAGAACACCCTGTGAAGAAAAGTTGATTCAGCAAGGGACAAGGGTGTAGCTAGAGTCTCTTTTGACTTGTAAGAATTCAGAAGGGTTTTGGCTGCATGTTCACCGGAATAGAAGACCTGATGGCACAAGCCTTGCTTTCCCATTTTAAATCACTATCCATGCTAGCCTGAAGATCCCTAAATAACACTGTTTTTGACTGGCCTCTAGTCACTGTAGGGAGCCCTCTGGAAAGGAAAGGCGTTTTCTCTAAGGAAACACGGTGCTTCCATAGCATGTGGGGGAGCTCCTCCTGTCATGCTCTAGAGCTACAGGGAAACTTGACGTGAGTACTTGCCTCAAGCTAAGGCCTGAAAAGCCCTCCTGAAGCGAAAGCGCTTAGCAGTTTCCATTAGGTCGTATTCGCAGTTCTGCTCTACTTTAACGTTTCTTCACTTTTCCTGACACTAGGCACCCTCGTGTAGGCACCCTTTTTCTTGCAAATACAGTGAGTACCAGCAGTCTCCTTTGCCCTTCCAGGACACATCCAGACATAAAAGCCTTTCCCAGTAACTCTACGTATTCAGAGTGTAGGGCAACTCGCTGCACCCTTCCTTAAGAAGCTAGGTGGACTCAGCTCTTCAACAGCTCCAGGGATTCTGTTCTCGCACATCCTACATGCCATGGAAGTCTGC
This sequence comes from Eschrichtius robustus, assembly GCF_028021215.1. Classification (NCBI taxonomy): domain Eukaryota; kingdom Metazoa; phylum Chordata; class Mammalia; order Artiodactyla; family Eschrichtiidae; genus Eschrichtius; species Eschrichtius robustus. Next base: position 36,658,366 of record NC_090844.1, on the reverse strand, counting down.
CTCATTGCCCTCATTGGACCTACACTAAAAAAAGCAATCTGCTTCGCCTTCCTTCTAGGAACTCTTACCCAAGGACACCATACCTACAGGTTAAAGAGGCTTGCATTCCTACTGGAACCAAAGCAAATATTTTCCTGTTACACTGCAGGACTTTAGAATAGGGTTAGGCCTGATAGCATACATAGAACGTTCCAAGGATGAGGGAGTTCGATACATGCAGAACACCCTGTGAAGAAAAGTTGATTCAGCAAGGGACAAGGGTGTAGCTAGAGTCTCTTTTGACTTGTTAGAAATCAGAAGGTGTTCGGCTGCATGTTCACTGGAAAAGAACACCTGAGAGCACAAACCTTGCGTTTCCATTTTAAAACCTCTATCCACGCTGCACTGAAGATACCTAAATAACACTGTTTTTGACTGGCCTCTAGTCACTGCAGGCAGCCCTCTGGAAAGAAAAGGAGTTTTCTCTAAGGAAACACGGTGCTTCCATAGCATGGGTGGGAGCTCCTCCTGTCATGCTCTAGAGCTACAGGGAAACTTGACGTGAGTACTTGCCTCAAGCTAAGGCCTGAAAAGCCCTGCTGAAGCGAAAGTGCTTAACAGTTTCCATTAGGTCGTATTCGCAGTTCTGCTCTACTTTAACGTTTCTTCACTTTTCTAGACACTAGGCACCCTCGTGTAGGCACCCTTTTGCCTACAAATACAGTGAGTACCAGCTGGCTCCTCTGCCCTTCTAAGAAACATCCAGGCCTAGTAGCCTTTCCCAGTCAGTCAATGTATTCAGAGGGGAGGGCAACACACTGCACTCTTCCTTGGTAAAGCTAGATGTCCTCAGCGCTCCAACAGCTCCAGGGATTCTGTTCTCTCACGTCCTACATGCCATGGAAGTCTGCCTCATTGCCCTCATTGGAGCTACACTAAAAAACGCAATCTGCTTCGCCTTCCTTCTAGAAACTCTTACCCAAGGACCCCATACCTACAGGATAAAGGAGGCTTGCATTCCTACTGGAACCAAAGCAAAGTTTTTCCTGTTACACTGCAGGACTTTACAATAGGGTTAGGCCCGATAGCATACATAGAACGTTCCAAGGATGAAGGAGTTCGATACATGCAGAACACCCTGTGAAGAAAAGTTGATACAGCAAGGGACCAGGGTGTAGCTAGAGTCTCTTTTCACTTGTTAGAAATCAGAAGGTGTTCGGCTGCATGTTCACTGGAAAAGAACACCTGATGGCACAAACCTTGCGTTTCCATTTTAAAAGCTCTATCCATGTTGCACTGAAGATACCTAAATAACACTGTTTTTGACTGGCCTCTAGTCACTGCAGGCAGCCCTCTGGAAAGAAAAGGAGTTTTCTCTAAGAAAACACGGTGCTTCCATAGCATGGCTGGGAGCTCCTCCTGTCATGCTCTAGAGCTACAGCGAAACTTGACGTGAGTACTTGCCTCAAGCTAAGGCCTGAAAAGCCCTGCTGAAGCGAAAGCGCTTAGCAGTTTCCATTAGGTCGTATTCGCAGTTCTGCTCTGCTTTAACGTTTCTTCACTTTTCCTGACACTAGGCACCCTCGTGTAGGCACCCTTTTTCTTGCAAATACAGTGAGTACCAGCAGTCTCCTTTCCCCTTCCAGGACACATCCAGACATAAAAGCCTTTCCCAGTAACTCTACGTATTCAGAGTGTAGGGCAACTCGCTGCACCCTTCCTTAAGAAGCTAGGTGGACTCAGCTCTTCAACAGCTCCAGGGATTCTGTTCTCGCACGTCCTACATGCCATGGAAGTCTGCCTCATTGCCCTCATTGGACCTACACTAAAAAACACAATCTGCTTCGCCGTCCTCTAGGAACTCTGACCCAAGGACCCCATACCTACAGGAGAAAGGAGGCTTGCATTCCTACTGCAACCAAAGCACAGTTTTTCCTGGTACACTGCAGGGCTTGAAAATAGGCTTAGGCCTGATAGCATACATAGAACTTTCCAAGAATGAGGGCGTTCGATACATGCAGAACACCCTGTGAAGAAAAGTTGATTCAGCAAGGGACAAGGGTGTAGCTAGAGTCTCTTTTGACTTGTTAGAAATCAGAAGGTGTTCGGCTGCATGTTCACTGGAAAAGAACACCTGAGAGCACAAACCTTGCTTTCCCAGTTGAAAAGCTCTATCCACGCTGCACTGAAGATACCTAAATAACACTGTTTTTGACTGGCCTCTAGTCACTGCAGGCAGCCCTCTGGAAAGAAAAGGAGTTTTCTCTAAGGAAACACGGTGCTTCCATAGCATGGGTGGGAGCTCCTCCTGTCATGCTCTAGAGCTACAGGGAAACTTGACGTGAGTACTTGCCTCAAGCTAAGGCCTGAAAAGCCCTGCTGAAGCAAAAGCGCGTAGCAGTTTCCATTAGGTCGTATTCGCAGTTCTGCTCTACTTTAACGTTTCTTCACTTTTCTAGACACTAGGCACCCTCGTGTAGGCACCCTTTTTCTTGCAAATACAGTGAGTACCAGCAGTCTCCTTTGCCCTTCCAGGACACATCCAGACATAAAAGCCTTTCCCAGTAACTCTACGTATTCAGAGTGTAGGGCAACTCGCTGCACCCTTCCTTAAGAAGCTAGGTGGACTCAGCTCTTCAACAGCTCCAGGGATTCTGTTCTCGCACGTCCTACATGCCATGGAAGTCTGCCTCATTGCCCTCATTGGACCTAAACTAAAATAAGCAATCTGCTTCGCCTTCCTTCTAGGAACTCTTACCCAAGGACACCATACCTACAGGTTAAAGAGGCTTGCATTCCTACTGGAACCAAAGCAAATATTTTCCTGTTACACTGCAGGACTTTAGAATAGGGTTAGGCCCGATAGCATACATAGAACGTTCCAAGGATGAGGGAGTTCGATACATGCAGAACACCCTGTGAAGAAAAGTTGATTCAGCAAGGGACCAGGGTGTAGCTAGAGTCTCTTTTGACTTGTTAGAAATCAGAAGGTGTTCGGCTGCATGTTCACTGGAAAAGAACACCTGAGAGCACAAACCTTGCGTTTCCATTTTAAAACCTCTATCCACGCTGCACTGAAGATACCTAAATAACACTGTTTTTGACTGGCCTCTAGTCACTGCAGGCAGCCCTCTGGAAAGAAAAGAAGTTTTCTCTAAGGAAACACGGTGCTTCCATAGCATGGGTGGGAGCTCCTCCTGTCATGCTCTAGAGCTACAGGGAAACTTGACGTGAGTACTTGCCTCAAGCTAAGGCCTGAAAAGCCCTGCTGAAGCGAAAGCGCTTAGCAGTTTCCATTAGGTCGTATTCGCAGTTCTGCTCTGCTTTAACGTTTCTTCACTTTTCCTGACACTAGGCACCCTCGTGTAGGCACCCTTTTTCTTGCAAATACAGTGAGTACCAGCAGTCTCCTTTCCCCTTCCAGGACACATCCAGACATAAAAGCCTTTCCCAGTAACTCTACGTATTCAGAGTGTAGGGCAACTCGCTGCACCCTTCCTTAAGAAGCTAGGTGGACTCAGCTCTTCAACAGCTCCAGGGATTCTGTTCTCGCACGTCCTACATGCCATGGAAGTCTGCCTCATTGCCCTCATTGGACCTACACTAAGAAACACAATCTGCTTCGCCGTCCTCTAGGAACTCTGACCCAAGGACCCCATACCTACAGGAGAAAGGAGGCTTGCATTCCTACTGCAACCAAAGCACAGTTTTTCCTGGTACACTGCAGGGCTTGAAAATAGGCTTAGGCCTGATAGCATACATAGAACTTTCCAAGAATGAGGGCGTTCGATACATGCAGAACACCCTGTGATGAAAAGTTGATTCAGCAAGGGACAAGGGTGTAGCTAGAGTCTCTTTTGACTTGTTAGAAATCAGAAGGTGTTCGGCTGCATGTTCACTGGAAAAGAACACCTGAGAGCACAAACCTTGCTTTCCCAGTTGAAAAGCTCTATCCACGCTGCACTGAAGATACCTAAATAACACTGTTTTTGACTGGCCTCTAGTCACTGCAGGCAGCCCTCTGGAAAGAAAAGGAGTTTTCTCTAAGGAAACACGGTGCTTCCATAGCATGGGTGGGAGCTCCTCCTGTCATGCTCTAGAGCTACAGGGAAACTTGACGTGAGTACTTGCCTCAAGCTAAGGCCTGAAAAGCCCTCCTGAAGCGAAAGCGCTTAGCAGTTTCCATTAGGTCGTATTCGCAGTTCTGCTCTACTTTAACGTTTCTTCACTTTTCCTGACACTAGGCACCCTCGTGTAGGCACCCTTTTTCTTGCAAATACAGTGAGTACCAGCAGTCTCCTTTGCCCTTCCAGGACACATCCAGACATAAAAGCCTTTCCCAGTAACTCTACGTATTCAGAGTGTAGGGCAACTCGCTGCACCCTTCCTTAAGAAGCTAGGTGGACTCAGCTCTTCAACAGCTCCAGGGATTCTGTTCTCGCACGTCCTACATGCCATGGAAGTCTGCCTCATTGCCCTCATTGGACCTAAACTAAAATAAGCAATCTGCTTCGCCTTCCTTCTAGAAACTCTTACCCAAGGACACCATACCTACAGGTTAAAGAGGCTTGCATTCCTACTGGAACCAAAGCAAATATTTTCCTGTTACACTGCAGGACTTTAGAATAGGGTTAGGCCCGATAGCATACATAGAACGTTCCAAGGATGAGGGAGTTCGATACATGCAGAACACCCTGTGAAGAAAAGTTGATTCAGCAAGGGACCAGGGTGTAGCTAGAGTCTCTTTTGACTTGTTAGAAATCAGAAGGTGTTCGGCTGCATGTTCACTGGAAAAGAACACCTGAGAGCACAAAACTTGCGTTTCCATTTTAAAACCTCTATCCACGCTGCACTGAAGATACCTAAATAACACTGTTTTTGACTGGCCTCTAGTCACTGCAGGCAGCCCTCTGGAAAGAAAAGAAGTTTTCTCTAAGGAAACACGGTGCTTCCATAGCATGGGTGGGAGCTCCTCCTGTCATGCTCTAGAGCTACAGGGAAACTTGACGTGAGTACTTGCCTCAAGCTAAGGCCTGAAAAGCCCTGCTGAAGCGAAACCGCTTAGCAGTTTCCATTAGGTCGTATTCGCAGTTCTGCTCTGCTTTAACGTTTCTTCACTTTTCCTGACACTAGGCACCCTCGTGTAGGCACCCTTTTTCTTGCAAATACAGTGAGTACCAGCAGTCTCCTTTCCCCTTCCAGGACACATCCAGACATAAAAGCCTTTCCCAGTAACTCTACGTATTCAGAGTGTAGGGCAACTCGCTGCACCCTTCCTTAAGAAGCTAGGTGGACTCAGCTCTTCAACAGCTCCAGGGATTCTGTTCTCGCACGTCCTACATGCCATGGAAGTCTGCCTCATTGCCCTCATTGGACCTACACTAAGAAACACAATCTGCTTCGCCGTCCTCTAGGAACTCTGACCCAAGGACCCCATACCTACAGGAGAAAGGAGACTTGCATTCCTACTGCAACCAAAGCACAGTTTTTCCTGGTACACTGCAGGGCTTGAAAATAGGCTTAGGCCTGATAGCATACATAGAACTTTCCAAGAATGAGGGCGTTCGATACATGCAGAACACCCTGTGAAGAAAAGTTGATTCAGCAAGGGACAAGGGTGTAGCTAGAGTCTCTTTTGACTTGTTAGAAATCAGAAGGTGTTCGGCTGCATGTTCACTGGAAAAGAACACCTGAGAGCACAAACCTTGCTTTCCCAGTTGAAAAGCTCTATCCACGCTGCACTGAAGATACCTAAATAACACTGTTTTTGACTGGCCTCTAGTCACTGCAGGCAGCCCTCTGGAAAGAAAAGGAGTTTTCTCTAAGGAAACACGGTGCTTCCATAGCATGGGTGGGAGCTCCTCCTGTCATGCTCTAGAGCTACAGGGAAACTTGACGTGAGTACTTGCCTCAAGCTAAGGCCTGAAAAGCCCTGCTGAAGCAAAAGCGCGTAGCAGTTTCCATTAGGTCGTATTCGCAGTTCTGCTCTACTTTAACGTTTCTTCACTTTTCCTGACACTAGGCACCCTCGTGTAGGCACCCTTTTTCTTGCAAATACAGTGAGTACCAGCAGTCTCCCTTTGCCCTTCCAGGACACATCCAGACATAAAAGCCTTTCCCAGTAACTCTACGTATTCAGAGTGTAGGGCAACTCGCTGCACCCTTCCTTAAGAAGCTAGGTGGACTCAGCTCTTCAACAGCTCCAGGGATTCTGTTCTCGCACGTCCTACATGCCATGGAAGTCTGCCTCATTGCCCTCATTGGACCTAAACTAAAATAAGCAATCTGCTTCGCCTTCCTTCTAGGAACTCTTACCCAAGGACACCATACCTACAGGTTAAAGAGGCTTGCATTCCTACTGGAACCAAAGCAAATATTTTCCTGTTACACTGCAGGAATTTAGAATAGGGTTAGGCCCGATAGCATACATAGAACGTTCCAAGGATGAGGGAGTTCGATACATGCAGAACACCCTGTGAAGAAAAGTTGATTCAGCAAGGGACAAGTGTGTAGCTAGAGTCTCTTTTGACTTGTTAGAAATCAGAAGGTGTTCGGCTGCATGTTCACTGGAAAAGAACACCTGAGAGCACAAACCTTGCGTTTCCATTTTAAAACCTCTATCCACGCTGCACTGAAAATACCTAAATAACACTGTTTTTGACTGGCCTCTAGTCACTGCAGGCAGCCCTCTGGAAAGAAAAGAAGTTTTCTCTAAGGAAACACGGTGCTTCCATAGCATGGGTGGGAGCTCCTCCTGTCATGCTCTAGAGCTACAGGGAAACTTGACGTGAGTACTTGCCTCAAGCTAAGGCCTGAAAAGCCCTGCTGAAGCGAAACCGCTTAGCAGTTTCCATTAGGTGGTATTCGCAGTTCTGCTCTGCTTTAACGTTTCTTCACTTTTCCTGACACTAGGCACCCTCGTGTAGGCACCCTTTTTCTTGCAAATACAGTGAGTACCAGCAGTCTCCTTTCCCCTTCCAGGACACATCCAGACATAAAAGCCTTTCCCAGTAACTCTACGTATTCAGAGTGTAGGGCAACTCGCTGCACCCTTCCTTAAGAAGCTAGGTGGACTCAGCTCTTCAACAGCTCCAGGGATTCTGTTCTCGCACGTCCTACATGCCATGGAAGTCTGCCTCATTGCCCTCATTGGACCTACACTAAGAAACACAATCTGCTTCGCCGTCCTCTAGGAACTCTGACCCAAGGACCCCATACCTACAGGAGAAAGGAGGCTTGCATTCCTACTGCAACCAAAGCACAGTTTTTCCTGGTACACTGCAGGGCTTTAAAATAGGCTTAGGCCTGATAGCATACATAGAACTTTCCAAGAATGAGGGCGTTCGATACATGCAGAACACCCTGTGAAGAAAAGTTGATTCAGCAAGGGACAAGGGTGTAGCTAGAGTCTCTTTTGACTTGTTAGAAATCAGAAGGTGTTCGGCTGCATGTTCACTGGAAAAGAACACCTGAGAGCACAAACCTTGCTTTCCCAGTTGAAAAGCTCTATCCACGCTGCACTGAAGATACCTAAATAACACTGTTTTTGACTGGCCTCTAGTCACTGCAGGCAGCCCTCTGGAAAGAAAAGGAGTTTTCTCTAAGGAAACACGGTGCTTCCATAGCATGGGTGGGAGCTCCTCCTGTCATGCTCTAGAGCTACAGGGAAACTTGACGTGAGTACTTGCCTCAAGCTAAGGCCTGAAAAGCCCTGCTGAAGCAAAAGCGCTTAGCAGTTTCCATTAGGTCGTATTCGCAGTTCTGCTCTACTTTAACGTTTCTTCACTTTTCCTGACACTAGGCACCCTCGTGTAGGCACCCTTTTTCTTGCAAATACAGTGAGTACCAGCAGTCTCCTTTGCCCTTCCAGGACACATCCAGACATAAAAGCCTTTCCCAGTAACTCTACGTATTCAGAGTGTAGGGCAACTCGCTGCACCCTTCCTTAAGAAGCTAGGTGGACTCAGATCTTCAACAGCTCCAGGGATTCTGTTCTCGCACGCCCTACATGCCATGGAAGTCTGCCTCATTGCCCTCATTGGACCTACACAAAAAAAGCAATCTGCTTCGCCTTCCTTCTAGGAACTCTTACCCAAGGACACCATACCTACAGGTTAAAGAGGCTTGCATTCCTACTGGAACCAAAGCAAATATTTTCCTGTTACACTGCATGACTTTAGAATAGGGTTAGGCCCGATAGCATACATAGAACGTTCCAAGGATGAGGGAGTTCGATACATGCAGAACACCCTGTGAAGAAAAGTTGATTCAGCAAGGGACAAGTGTGTAGCTAGAGTCTCTTTTGACTTGTTAGAAATCAGAAGGTGTTCGGCTGCATGTTCACTGGAAAAGAACACCTGAGAGCACAAACCTTGCGTTTCCATTTTAAAACCTCTATCCACGCTGCACTGAAGATACCTAAATAACACTGTTTTTGACTGGCCTCTAGTCACTGCAGGCAGCCCTCTGGAAAGAAAAGAAGTTTTCTCTAAGGAAACACGGTGCTTCCATAGCATGGGTGGGAGCTCCTCCTGTCTTGCTCTAGAGCTACAGGGAAACTTGACGTGAGTACTTGCCTCAAGCTAAGGCCTGAAAAGCCCTGCTGAAGCGAAAGTGCTTAACAGTTTCCATTAGGTCGTATTCGCAGTTCTGCTATACTTTAACGTTTCTTCACTTTTCTAGACACTAGGCACCCTCCTGTAGGCACCCTTTTTCTTGCAAATACAGTGAGTACCAGCAGTCTCCTTTGCCCTTCCAGGACACATCCAGACATAAAAGCCTTTCCCAGTAACTCTACGTATTCAGAGTGTAGGGCAACTCGCTGCACCCTTCCTTAAGAAGCTAGGTGGACTCAGCTCTTCAACAGCTCCAGGGATTCTGTTCTCGCACGTCCTACATGCCATGGAAGTCTGCCTCATTGTCCTCATTGGACCTAAACTAAGAAACACAATCTGCTTCGCCGTCCTCTAGGAACTCTGACCCAAGGACCCCATACCTACAGGAGAAAGGAGGCTTGCATTCCTACTGCAACCAAAGCACAGTTTTTCCTGGTACACTGCAGGGCTTGAAAATAGGCTTAGGCCTGATAGCATACATAGAACTTTCCAAGAATGAGGGCGTTCGATACATGTAGAACACCCTGTGAAGAAAAGTTGATTCAGCAAGGGACAAGGGTGTAGCTAGAGTCTCTTTTGACTTGTAAGAATTCAGAAGGGTTTTGGCTGCATGTTCACCGGAATAGAAGACCTGATGGCACAAGCCTTGCTTTCCCATTTTAAATCACTATCCATGCTAGCCTGAAGATCCCTAAATAACACTGTTTTTGACTGGCCTCTAGTCACTGTAGGGAGCCCTCTGGAAAGAAAAGGCGTTTTCTCTAAGGAAACACGGTGCTTCCATAGCATGTGGGGGAGCTCCTCCTGTCATGCTCTAGAGCTACAGGGAAACTTGACGTGAGTACTTGCCTCAAGCTAAGGCCTGAAAAGCCCTCCTGAAGCGAAAGCGCTTAGCAGTTTCCATTAGGTCGTATTCGCAGTTCTGCTCTACTTTAACGTTTCTTCACTTTTCCTGACACTAGGCACCCTCGTGTAGGCACCCTTTTTCTTGCAAATACAGTGAGTACCAGCAGTCTCCTTTGCCCTTCCAGGACACATCCAGACATAAAAGCCTTTCCCAGTAACTCTACGTATTCAGAGTGTAGGGCAACTCGCTGCACCCTTCCTTAAGAAGCTAGGTGGACTCAGCTCTTCAACAGCTCCAGGGATTCTGTTCTCGCACATCCTACATGCCATGGAAGTCTGCCTCATTGCCCTCATTGGACCTACACTAAAAAAAGCAATCTGCTTCGCCTTCCTTCTAGGAACTCTTACCCAAGGACACCATACCTACAGGTTAAAGAGGCTTGCATTCCTACTGGAACCAAAGCAAATATTTTCCTGTTACACTGCAGGACTTTAGAATAGGGTTAGGCCCGATAGCATACATAGAACGTTCCAAGGATGAGGGAGTTCGATACATGCAGAACACCCTGTGAAGAAAAGTTGATTCAGCAAGGGACCAGGGTGTAGCTAGAGTCTCTTTTGACTTGTTAGAAATCAGAAGGTGTTCGGCTGCATGTTCACTGGAAAAGAACACCTGAGAGCACAAACCTTGCGTTTCCATTTTAAAACCTCTATCCACGCTGCACTGAAGTTACCTAAATAACACTGTTTTTGACTGGCCTCTAGTCACTGCAGGCAGCCCTCTGGAAAGAAAAGGAGTTTTCTCTAAGGAAACACGGTGCTTCCATAGCATGGGTGGGAGCTCCTCCTGTCATGCTCTAGAGCTACAGGGAAACTTGACGTGAGTACTTGCCTCAAGCTAAGGCCTGAAAAGCCCTGCTGAAGCGAAAGTGCTTAACAGTTTCCATTAGGTCGTATTCGCAGTTCTGCTCTACTTTAACGTTTCTTCACTTTTCTAGACACTAGGCACCCTCGTGTAGGCACCCTTTTGCCTACAAATACAGTGAGTACCAGCTGGCTCCTCTGCCCTTCTAAGAAACATCCAGGCCTAGTAGCCTTTCCCAGTCAGTCAATGTATTCAGAGGCGAGGGCAACACACTGCACTCTTCCTTGGTAAAGCTAGATGTCCTCAGCGCTCCAACAGCTCCAGGGATTCTGTTCTCTCACGTCCTACATGCCATGGAAGTCTGCCTCATTGCCCTCATTGGAGCTACACTAAAAAACGCAATCTGCTTCGCCTTCCTTCTAGAAACTCTTACCCAAGGACCCCATACCTACAGGATAAAGGAGGCTTGCATTCCTACTGGAACCAAAGCAAAGTTTTTCCTGTTACACTGCAGGACTTTACAATAGGGTTAGGCCCGATAGCATACATAGAACGTTCCAAGGATGAAGGAGTTCGATACATGCAGAACACCCTGTGAAGAAAAGTTGATACAGCAAGGGACCAGGGTGTAGCTAGAGTCTCTTTTGACTTGTTAGAAATCAGAAGGTGTTCGGCTGCATGTTCACTGGAAAAGAACACCTGATGGCACAAACCTTGCGTTTCCATTTTAAAAGCTCTATCCATGCTGCACTGAAGATACCTAAATAACACTGTTTTTGACTGGCCTCTAGTCACTGCAGGCAGCCCTCTGGAAAGAAAAGGAGTTTTCTCTAAGAAAACACGGTGCTTCCATAGCATGGCTGGGAGCTCCTCCTGTCATTCTCTAGAGCTACAGGGAAACTTGACGTGAGTACTTGCCTCAAGCTAAGGCCTGAAAAGCCCTGCTGAAGCGAAAGTGCTTAACAGTTTCCATTAGGTCGTATTCGCAGTTCTGCTATACTTTAACGTTTCTTCACTTTTCTAGACACTAGGCACCCTCGTGTAGGCACCCATTTTCTTGCAAATACAGTGAGTACCAGCAGTCTCCTTTGCCCTTCCAGGACACATCCAGACATAAAAGCCTTTCCCAGTAACTCTACGTATTCAGAGTGTAGGGCAACTCGCTGCACCCTTCCTTAAGAAGCTAGGTGGACTCAGCTCTTCAACAGCTCCAGGGATTCTGTTCTCGCACATCCTACATGCCATGGAAGTCTGCCTCATTGCCCTCATTGGACCTACACTAAGAAACACAATCTGCTTCGCCGTCCTCTAGGAACTCTGACCCAAGGACCCCATACCTACAGGAGAAAGGAGGCTTGCATTCCTACTGCAACCAAAGCACAGTTTTTCCTGGTACACTGCAGGGCTTGAAAATAGGCTTAGGCCTGATAGCATACATAGAACTTTCCAAGAATGAGGGCGTTCGATACATGTAGAACACCCTGTGAAGAAAAGTTGATTCAGCAAGGGACAAGGGTGTAGCTAGAGTCTCTTTTGACTTGTAAGAATTCAGAAGGGTTTTGGCTGCATGTTCACCGGAATAGAAGACCTGATGGCACAAGCCCTGCTTTCCCATTTTAAATCACTATCCATGCTAGCCTGAAGATCCCTAAATAACACTGTTTTTGACTGGCCTCTAGTCACTGTAGGGAGCCCTCTGGAAAGAAAAGGCGTTTTCTCTAAGGAAACACGGTGCTTCCATAGCATGTGGGGGAGCTCCTCCTGTCATGCTCTAGAGCTACAGGGAAACTTGACGTGAGTACTTGCCTCAAGCTAAGGCCTGAAAAGCCCTGCTGAAGCGAAAGCGTGTAGCAGTTTCCATTAGGTCGTATTCGCAGTTCTGCTCTACTTTAACGTTTCTTCACTTTTCTAGACACTAGGCACCCTCGTGTAGGCACCCTTTTGCCTACAAATACAGTGAGTACCAGCAGGCTCCTCTGCCCTTCTAAGAAACATCCAGGCCTAGTAAGCCTTTCCCAGTCAGTCAATGTATTCACAGGGGAGGGCAACACACTGCACTCTTCCTTGGTAAAGCTAGATGTCCTCAGCGCTCCAACAGCTCCAGGGATTCTGTTCTCTCACGTCCTACATGCCATGGAATTCTGCCTCATTGCCCTCATTGGAGCTACACTAAAAAACGCAATCTGCTTCGCCTTCCTTCTAGAAACTCTTACCCAAGGACCCCATACCTACAGGATAAAGGAGGCTTGCATTCCTACTGGAACCAAAGCAAAGTTTTTCCTGTTACACTGCAGGACTTTACAATAGGGTTAGGCCCGATAGCATACATAGAACGTTCCAAGGATGAAGGAGTTCGATACATGCAGAACACCCTGTGAAGAAAAGTTGATACAGCAAGGGACCACGGTGTAGCTAGAGTCTCTTTTGACTTGTTAGAAATCAGAAGGTTTTCGGCTGCATGTTCACTGGAAAAGAACACCTGATGGCACAAACCTTGCATTTCCATTTTAAAAGCTCTATCCTTGCTGCACTGAAGATACCTAAATAACACTGTTTTTGACTGGCCTCTAGTCACTGCAGGCAGCCCTCTGGAAAGAAAAGGAGTTTTCTCTAAGAAAACACGGTGCTTCCATAGCATGGCTGGGAGCTCCTCCTGTCATTCTCTAGAGCTACAGGGAAACTTGACGTGAGTACTTGCCTCAAGCTAAGGCCTGAAAAGCCCTGCTGAAGCAAAAGCGCGTAGCAGTTTCCATTAGGTCGTATTCGCAGTTCTGCTCTACTTTAACGTTTCTTCACTTTTCCTGACACTAGGCACCCTCGTGTAGGCACCCTTTTTCTTGCAAATACAGTGAGTACCAGCAGTCTCCTTTGCCCTTCCAGGACACATCCAGACATAAAAGCCTTTCCCAGTAACTGTACGTATTCAGAGTGTAGGGCAACTCGCTGCACCCTTCCTTAAGAAGCTAGGTGGACTCAGATCTTCAACAGCTCCAGGGATTCTGTTCTCGCACGTCCTACATGCCATGGAAGTCTGCCTCATTGCCCTCATTGGACCTACACTAAAAAAAGCAATCTGCTTCGCCTTCCTTCTAGGAACTCTTACCCAAGGACACCATACCTACAGGTTAAAGAGGCTTGCATTCCTACTGGAACCAAAGCAAATATTTTCCTGTTACACTGCAGGACTTTAGAATAGGGTTAGGCCCGATAGCATACATAGAACGTTCCAAGGATGAGGGAGTTCGATACATGCAGAACACCCTGTGAAGAAAAGTTGATTCAGCAAGGGACCAGGGTGTAGCTAGAGTCTCTTTTGACTTGTTAGAAATCAGAAGGTGTTCGGCTGCATGTTCACTGGAAAAGAACACCTGAGAGCACAAACCTTGCGTTTCCATTTTAAAACCTCTATCCACGCTGCACTGAAGATACCTAAATAACACTGTTTTTGACTGGCCTCTAGTCACTGCAGGCAGCCCTCTGGAAAGAAAAGGAGTTTTCTCTAAGGAAACACGGTGCTTCCATAGCATGGGTGGGAGCTCCTCCTGTCATGCTCTAGAGCTACAGGGAAACTTGACGTGAGTACTTGCCTCAAGCTAAGGCCTGAAAAGCCCTGCTGAAGCGAAAGCGTGTAGCAGTTTCCATTAGGTCGTATTCGCAGTTCTGCTCTACTTTAACGTTTCTTCACTTTTCTAGACACTAGGCACCCTCGTGTAGGCACCCTTTTGCCTACAAATACAGTGAGTACCAGCAGGCTCCTCTGCCCTTCTAAGAAACATCCAGGCCTAGTAAGCCTTTCCCAGTCAGTCAATGTATTCAGAGGGGAGGGCAACACACTGCACTCTTCCTTGGTAAAGCTAGATGTCCTCAGCGCTCCAACAGCTCCAGGGATTCTGTTCTCTCACGTCCTACATGCCATGGAAGTCTGCCTCATTGCCCTCATTGGAGCTACACTAAAAAACGCAATCTGCTTCGACTTCCTTCTAGAAACTCTTACCCAAGGACCCCATACCTACAGGATAAAGGAGGCTTGCATTCCTACTGGAACCAAAGCAAAGTTTTTCCTGTTACACTGCAGGACTTTACAATAGGGTTAGGCCCGATAGCATACATAGAACGTTCCAAGGATGAGGGAGTTCGATACATGCAGAACACCCTGTGAAGAAAAGTTGATTCAGCAAGGGACAAGTGTGTAGCTAGAGTCTCTTTTGACTTGTTAGAAATCAGAAGGTGTTCGGCTGCATGTTCACTGGAAAAGAACACCTGAGAGCACAAACCTTGCGTTTCCATTTTAAAACCTCTATCCACGCTGCACTGAAAATACCTAAATAACACTGTTTTTGACTGGCCTCTAGTCACTGCAGGCAGCCCTCTGGAAAGAAAAGAAGTTTTCTCTAAGGAAACACGGTGCTTCCATAGCATGGGTGGGAGCTCCTCCTGTCATGCTCTAGAGCTACAGGGAAACTTGACGTGAGTACTTGCCTCAAGCTAAGGCCTGAAAAGCCCTGCTGAAGCGAAACCGCTTAGCAGTTTCCATTAGGTGGTATTCGCAGTTCTGCTCTGCTTTAACGTTTCTTCACTTTTCCTGACACTAGGCACCCTCGTGTAGGCACCCTTTTTCTTGCAAATACAGTGAGTACCAGCAGTCTCCTTTCCCCTTCCAGGACACATCCAGACATAAAAGCCTTTCCCAGTAACTCTACGTATTCAGAGTGTAGGGCAACTCGCTGCACCCTTCCTTAAGAAGCTAGGTGGACTCAGCTCTTCAACAGCTCCAGGGATTCTGTTCTCGCACGTCCTACATGCCATGGAAGTCTGCCTCATTGCCCTCATTGGACCTACACTAAGAAACACAATCTGCTTCGCCGTCCTCTAGGAACTCTGACCCAAGGACCCCATACCTACAGGAGAAAGGAGGCTTGCATTCCTACTGCAACCAAAGCACAGTTTTTCCTGGTACACTGCAGGGCTTTAAAATAGGCTTAGGCCTGATAGCATACATAGAACTTTCCAAGAATGAGGGCGTTCGATACATGCAGAACACCCTGTGAAGAAAAGTTGATTCAGCAAGGGACAAGGGTGTAGCTAGAGTCTCTTTTGACTTGTTAGAAATCAGAAGGTGTTCGGCTGCATGTTCACTGGAAAAGAACACCTGAGAGCACAAACCTTGCTTTCCCAGTTGAAAAGCTCTATCCACGCTGCACTGAAGATACCTAAATAACACTGTTTTTGACTGGCCTCTAGTCACTGCAGGCAGCCCTCTGGAAAGAAAAGGAGTTTTCTCTAAGGAAACACGGTGCTTCCATAGCATGGGTGGGAGCTCCTCCTGTCATGCTCTAGAGCTACAGGGAAACTTGACGTGAGTACTTGCCTCAAGCTAAGGCCTGAAAAGCCCTGCTGAAGCAAAAGCGCTTAGCAGTTTCCATTAGGTCGTATTCGCAGTTCTGCTCTACTTTAACGTTTCTTCACTTTTCCTGACACTAGGCACCCTCGTGTAGGCACCCTTTTTCTTGCAAATACAGTGAGTACCAGCAGTCTCCTTTGCCCTTCCAGGACACATCCAGACATAAAAGCCTTTCCCAGTAACTCTACGTATTCAGAGTGTAGGGCAACTCGCTGCACCCTTCCTTAAGAAGCTAGGTGGACTCAGATCTTCAACAGCTCCAGGGATTCTGTTCTCGCACGCCCTACATGCCATGGAAGTCTGCCTCATTGCCCTCATTGGACCTACACAAAAAAAGCAATCTGCTTCGCCTTCCTTCTAGGAACTCTTACCCAAGGACACCATACCTACAGGTTAAAGAGGCTTGCATTCCTACTGGAACCAAAGCAAATATTTTCCTGTTACACTGCATGACTTTAGAATAGGGTTAGGCCCGATAGCATACATAGAACGTTCCAAGGATGAGGGAGTTCGATACATGCAGAACACCCTGTGAAGAAAAGTTGATTCAGCAAGGGACAAGTGTGTAGCTAGAGTCTCTTTTGACTTGTTAGAAATCAGAAGGTGTTCGGCTGCATGTTCACTGGAAAAGAACACCTGAGAGCACAAACCTTGCGTTTCCATTTTAAAACCTCTATCCACGCTGCACTGAAGATACCTAAATAACACTGTTTTTGACTGGCCTCTAGTCACTGCAGGCAGCCCTCTGGAAAGAAAAGAAGTTTTCTCTAAGGAAACACGGTGCTTCCATAGCATGGGTGGGAGCTCCTCCTGTCTTGCTCTAGAGCTACAGGGAAACTTGACGTGAGTACTTGCCTCAAGCTAAGGCCTGAAAAGCCCTCCTGAAGCGAAAGCGCTTAGCAGTTTCCATTAGGTCGTATTCGCAGTTCTGCTCTACTTTAACGTTTCTTCACTTTTCCTGACACTAGGCACCCTCGTGTAGGCACCCTTTTTCTTGCAAATACAGTGAGTACCAGCAGTCTCCTTTGCCCTTCCAGGACACATCCAGACATAAAAGCCTTTCCCAGTAACTCTACGTATTCAGAGTGTAGGGCAACTCGCTGCACCCTTCCTTAAGAAGCTAGGTGGACTCAGCTCTTCAACAGCTCCAGGGATTCTGTTCTCGCACATCCTACATGCCATGGAAGTCTGCCTCATTGCCCTCATTGGACCTACACTAAAAAAAGCAATCTGCTTCGCCTTCCTTCTAGGAACTCTTACCCAAGGACACCATACCTACAGGTTAAAGAGGCTTGCATTCCTACTGGAACCAAAGCAAATATTTTCCTGTTACACTGCAGGACTTTAGAATAGGGTTAGGCCTGATAGCATACATAGAACGTTCCAAGGATGAGGGAGTTCGATACATGCAGAACACCCTGTGAAGAAAAGTTGATTCAGCAAGGGACAAGGGTGTAGCTAGAGTCTCTTTTGACTTGTTAGAAATCAGAAGGTGTTCGGCTGCATGTTCACTGGAAAAGAACACCTGAGAGCACAAACCTTGCGTTTCCATTTTAAAACCTCTATCCACGCTGCACTGAAGATACCTAAATAACACTGTTTTTGACTGGCCTCTAGTCACTGCAGGCAGCCCTCTGGAAAGAAAAGGAGTTTTCTCTAAGGAAACACGGTGCTTCCATAGCATGGGTGGGAGCTCCTCCTGTCATGCTCTAGAGCTACAGGGAAACTTGACGTGAGTACTTGCCTCAAGCTAAGGCCTGAAAAGCCCTGCTGAAGCGAAAGTGCTTAACAGTTTCCATTAGGTCGTATTCGCAGTTCTGCTCTACTTTAACGTTTCTTCACTTTTCTAGACACTAGGCACCCTCGTGTAGGCACCCTTTTGCCTACAAATACAGTGAGTACCAGCTGGCTCCTCTGCCCTTCTAAGAAACATCCAGGCCTAGTAGCCTTTCCCAGTCAGTCAATGTATTCAGAGGGGAGGGCAACACACTGCACTCTTCCTTGGTAAAGCTAGATGTCCTCAGCGCTCCAACAGCTCCAGGGATTCTGTTCTCTCACGTCCTACATGCCATGGAAGTCTGCCTCATTGCCCTCATTGGAGCTACACTAAAAAACGCAATCTGCTTCGCCTTCCTTCTAGAAACTCTTACCCAAGGACCCCATACCTACAGGATAAAGGAGGCTTGCATTCCTACTGGAACCAAAGCAAAGTTTTTCCTGTTACACTGCAGGACTTTACAATAGGGTTAGGCCCGATAGCATACATAGAACGTTCCAAGGATGAAGGAGTTCGATACATGCAGAACACCCTGTGAAGAAAAGTTGATACAGCAAGGGACCAGGGTGTAGCTAGAGTCTCTTTTCACTTGTTAGAAATCAGAAGGTGTTTGGCTGCATGTTCACTGGAAAAGAACACCTGATGGCACAAACCTTGCGTTTCCATTTTAAAAGCTCTATCCATGTTGCACTGAAGATACCTAAATAACACTGTTTTTGACTGGCCTCTAGTCACTGCAGGCAGCCCTCTGGAAAGAAAAGGAGTTTTCTCTAAGAAAACACGGTGCTTCCATAGCATGGCTGGGAGCTCCTCCTGTCATGCTCTAGAGCTACAGCGAAACTTGACGTGAGTACTTGCCTCAAGCTAAGGCCTGAAAAGCCCTGCTGAAGCGAAAGCGCTTAGCAGTTTCCATTAGGTCGTATTCGCAGTTCTGCTCTGCTTTAACGTTTCTTCACTTTTCCTGACACTAGGCACCCTCGTGTAGGCACCCTTTTTCTTGCAAATACAGTGAGTACCAGCAGTCTCCTTTGCCCTTCCAGGACACATCCAGACATAAAAGCCTTTCCCAGTAACTGTACGTATTCAGAGTGTAGGGCAACTCGCTGCACCCTTCCTTAAGAAGCTAGGTGGACTCAGATCTTCAACAGCTCCAGGGATTCTGTTCTCGCACGTCCTACATGCCATGGAAGTCTGCCTCATTGCCCTCATTGGACCTACACTAAAAAAAGCAATCTGCTTCGCCTTCCTTCTAGGAACTCTTACCCAAGGACACCATACCTACAGGTTAAAGAGGCTTGCATTCCTACTGGAACCAAAGCAAATATTTTCCTGTTACACTGCAGGACTTTAGAATAGGGTTAGGCCCGATAGCATACATAGAACGTTCCAAGGATGAGGGAGTTCGATACATGCAGAACACCCTGTGAAGAAAAGTTGATTCAGCAAGGGACCAGGGTGTAGCTAGAGTCTCTTTTGACTTGTTAGAAATCAGAAGGTGTTCGGCTGCATGTTCACTGGAAAAGAACACCTGAGAGCACAAACCTTGCGTTTCCATTTTAAAACCTCTATCCACGCTGCACTGAAGATACCTAAATAACACTGTTTTTGACTGGCCTCTAGTCACTGCAGGCAGCCCTCTGGAAAGAAAAGGAGTTTTCTCTAAGGAAACACGGTGCTTCCATAGCATGGGTGGGAGCTCCTCCTGTCATGCTCTAGAGCTACAGGGAAACTTGACGTGAGTACTTGCCTCAAGCTAAGGCCTGAAAAGCCCTGCTGAAGCGAAAGCGTGTAGCAGTTTCCATTAGGTCGTATTCGCAGTTCTGCTCTACTTTAACGTTTCTTCACTTTTCTAGACACTAGGCACCCTCGTGTAGGCACCCTTTTGCCTACAAATACAGTGAGTACCAGCAGGCTCCTCTGCCCTTCTAAGAAACATCCAGGCCTAGTAAGCCTTTCCCAGTCAGTCAATGTATTCAGAGGGGAGGGCAACACACTGCACTCTTCCTTGGTAAAGCTAGATGTCCTCAGCGCTCCAACAGCTCCAGGGATTCTGTTCTCTCACGTCCTACATGCCATGGAAGTCTGCCTCATTGCCCTCATTGGAGCTACACTAAAAAACGCAATCTGCTTCGACTTCCTTCTAGAAACTCTTACCCAAGGACCCCATACCTACAGGATAAAGGAGGCTTGCATTCCTACTGGAACCAAAGCAAAGTTTTTCCTGTTACACTGCAGGACTTTACAATAGGGTTAGGCCCGATAGCATACATAGAACGTTCCAAGGATGAGGGAGTTCGATACATGCAGAACACCCTGTGAAGAAAAGTTGATTCAGCAAGGGACAAGTGTGTAGCTAGAGTCTCTTTTGACTTGTTAGAAATCAGAAGGTGTTCGGCTGCATGTTCACTGGAAAAGAACACCTGAGAGCACAAACCTTGCGTTTCCATTTTAAAACCTCTATCCACGCTGCACTGAAAATACCTAAATAACACTGTTTTTGACTGGCCTCTAGTCACTGCAGGCAGCCCTCTGGAAAGAAAAGAAGTTTTCTCTAAGGAAACACGGTGCTTCCATAGCATGGGTGGGAGCTCCTCCTGTCATGCTCTAGAGCTACAGGGAAACTTGACGTGAGTACTTGCCTCAAGCTAAGGCCTGAAAAGCCCTGCTGAAGCGAAACCGCTTAGCAGTTTCCATTAGGTGGTATTCGCAGTTCTGCTCTGCTTTAACGTTTCTTCACTTTTCCTGACACTAGGCACCCTCGTGTAGGCACCCTTTTTCTTGCAAATACAGTGAGTACCAGCAGTCTCCTTTCCCCTTCCAGGACACATCCAGACATAAAAGCCTTTCCCAGTAACTCTACGTATTCAGAGTGTAGGGCAACTCGCTGCACCCTTCCTTAAGAAGCTAGGTGGACTCAGCTCTTCAACAGCTCCAGGGATTCTGTTCTCGCACGTCCTACATGCCATGGAAGTCTGCCTCATTGCCCTCATTGGACCTACACTAAGAAACACAATCTGCTTCGCCGTCCTCTAGGAACTCTGACCCAAGGACCCCATACCTACAGGAGAAAGGAGGCTTGCATTCCTACTGCAACCAAAGCACAGTTTTTCCTGGTACACTGCAGGGCTTTAAAATAGGCTTAGGCCTGATAGCATACATAGAACTTTCCAAGAATGAGGGCGTTCGATACATGCAGAACACCCTGTGAAGAAAAGTTGATTCAGCAAGGGACAAGGGTGTAGCTAGAGTCTCTTTTGACTTGTTAGAAATCAGAAGGTGTTCGGCTGCATGTTCACTGGAAAAGAACACCTGAGAGCACAAACCTTGCTTTCCCAGTTGAAAAGCTCTATCCACGCTGCACTGAAGATACCTAAATAACACTGTTTTTGACTGGCCTCTAGTCACTGCAGGCAGCCCTCTGGAAAGAAAAGGAGTTTTCTCTAAGGAAACACGGTGCTTCCATAGCATGGGTGGGAGCTCCTCCTGTCATGCTCTAGAGCTACAGGGAAACTTGACGTGAGTACTTGCCTCAAGCTAAGGCCTGAAAAGCCCTGCTGAAGCAAAAGCGCTTAGCAGTTTCCATTAGGTCGTATTCGCAGTTCTGCTCTACTTTAACGTTTCTTCACTTTTCCTGACACTAGGCACCCTCGTGTAGGCACCCTTTTTCTTGCAAATACAGTGAGTACCAGCAGTCTCCTTTGCCCTTCCAGGACACATCCAGACATAAAAGCCTTTCCCAGTAACTCTACGTATTCAGAGTGTAGGGCAACTCGCTGCACCCTTCCTTAAGAAGCTAGGTGGACTCAGATCTTCAACAGCTCCAGGGATTCTGTTCTCGCACGCCCTACATGCCATGGAAGTCTGCCTCATTGCCCTCATTGGACCTACACAAAAAAAGCAATCTGCTTCGCCTTCCTTCTAGGAACTCTTACCCAAGGACACCATACCTACAGGTTAAAGAGGCTTGCATTCCTACTGGAACCAAAGCAAATATTTTCCTGTTACACTGCATGACTTTAGAATAGGGTTAGGCCCGATAGCATACATAGAACGTTCCAAGGATGAGGGAGTTCGATACATGCAGAACACCCTGTGAAGAAAAGTTGATTCAGCAAGGGACAAGTGTGTAGCTAGAGTCTCTTTTGACTTGTTAGAAATCAGAAGGTGTTCGGCTGCATGTTCACTGGAAAAGAACACCTGAGAGCACAAACCTTGCGTTTCCATTTTAAAACCTCTATCCACGCTGCACTGAAGATACCTAAATAACACTGTTTTTGACTGGCCTCTAGTCACTGCAGGCAGCCCTCTGGAAAGAAAAGAAGTTTTCTCTAAGGAAACACGGTGCTTCCATAGCATGGGTGGGAGCTCCTCCTGTCTTGCTCTAGAGCTACAGGGAAACTTGACGTGAGTACTTGCCTCAAGCTAAGGCCTGAAAAGCCCTCCTGAAGCGAAAGCGCTTAGCAGTTTCCATTAGGTCGTATTCGCAGTTCTGCTCTACTTTAACGTTTCTTCACTTTTCCTGACACTAGGCACCCTCGTGTAGGCACCCTTTTTCTTGCAAATACAGTGAGTACCAGCAGTCTCCTTTGCCCTTCCAGGACACATCCAGACATAAAAGCCTTTCCCAGTAACTCTACGTATTCAGAGTGTAGGGCAACTCGCTGCACCCTTCCTTAAGAAGCTAGGTGGACTCAGCTCTTCAACAGCTCCAGGGATTCTGTTCTCGCACATCCTACATGCCATGGAAGTCTGCCTCATTGCCCTCATTGGACCTACACTAAAAAAAGCAATCTGCTTCGCCTTCCTTCTAGGAACTCTTACCCAAGGACACCATACCTACAGGTTAAAGAGGCTTGCATTCCTACTGGAACCAAAGCAAATATTTTCCTGTTACACTGCAGGACTTTAGAATAGGGTTAGGCCTGATAGCATACATAGAACGTTCCAAGGATGAGGGAGTTCGATACATGCAGAACACCCTGTGAAGAAAAGTTGATTCAGCAAGGGACAAGGGTGTAGCTAGAGTCTCTTTTGACTTGTTAGAAATCAGAAGGTGTTCGGCTGCATGTTCACTGGAAAAGAACACCTGAGAGCACAAACCTTGCGTTTCCATTTTAAAACCTCTATCCACGCTGCACTGAAGATACCTAAATAACACTGTTTTTGACTGGCCTCTAGTCACTGCAGGCAGCCCTCTGGAAAGAAAAGGAGTTTTCTCTAAGGAAACACGGTGCTTCCATAGCATGGGTGGGAGCTCCTCCTGTCATGCTCTAGAGCTACAGGGAAACTTGACGTGAGTACTTGCCTCAAGCTAAGGCCTGAAAAGCCCTGCTGAAGCGAAAGTGCTTAACAGTTTCCATTAGGTCGTATTCGCAGTTCTGCTCTACTTTAACGTTTCTTCACTTTTCTAGACACTAGGCACCCTCGTGTAGGCACCCTTTTGCCTACAAATACAGTGAGTACCAGCTGGCTCCTCTGCCCTTCTAAGAAACATCCAGGCCTAGTAGCCTTTCCCAGTCAGTCAATGTATTCAGAGGGGAGGGCAACACACTGCACTCTTCCTTGGTAAAGCTAGATGTCCTCAGCGCTCCAACAGCTCCAGGGATTCTGTTCTCTCACGTCCTACATGCCATGGAAGTCTGCCTCATTGCCCTCATTGGAGCTACACTAAAAAACGCAATCTGCTTCGCCTTCCTTCTAGAAACTCTTACCCAAGGACCCCATACCTACAGGATAAAGGAGGCTTGCATTCCTACTGGAACCAAAGCAAAGTTTTTCCTGTTACACTGCAGGACTTTACAATAGGGTTAGGCCCGATAGCATACATAGAACGTTCCAAGGATGAAGGAGTTCGATACATGCAGAACACCCTGTGAAGAAAAGTTGATACAGCAAGGGACCAGGGTGTAGCTAGAGTCTCTTTTCACTTGTTAGAAATCAGAAGGTGTTTGGCTGCATGTTCACTGGAAAAGAACACCTGATGGCACAAACCTTGCGTTTCCATTTTAAAAGCTCTATCCATGTTGCACTGAAGATACCTAAATAACACTGTTTTTGACTGGCCTCTAGTCACTGCAGGCAGCCCTCTGGAAAGAAAAGGAGTTTTCTCTAAGAAAACACGGTGCTTCCATAGCATGGCTGGGAGCTCCTCCTGTCATGCTCTAGAGCTACAGCGAAACTTGACGTGAGTACTTGCCTCAAGCTAAGGCCTGAAAAGCCCTGCTGAAGCGAAAGCGCTTAGCAGTTTCCATTAGGTCGTATTCGCAGTTCTGCTCTGCTTTAACGTTTCTTCACTTTTCCTGACACTAGGCACCCTCGTGTAGGCACCCTTTTTCTTGCAAATACAGTGAGTACCAGCAGTCTCCTTTCCCCTTCCAGGACACATCCAGACATAAAAGCCTTTCCCAGTAACTCTACGTATTCAGAGTGTAGGGCAACTCGCTGCACCCTTCCTTAAGAAGCTAGGTGGACTCAGCTCTTCAACAGCTCCAGGGATTCTGTTCTCGCACGTCCTACATGCCATGGAAGTCTGCCTCATTGCCCTCATTGGACCTACACTAAAAAACACAATCTGCTTCGCCGTCCTCTTGGAACTCTGACCCAAGGACCCCATACCTACAGGAGAAAGGAGGCTTGCATTCCTACTGCAACCAAAGCACAGTTTTTCCTGGTACACTGCAGGGCTTGAAAATAGGCTTAGGCCTGATAGCATACATAGAACTTTCCAAGAATGAGGGCGTTCGATACATGCAGAACACCCTGTGAAGAAAAGTTGATTCAGCAAGGGACAAGGGTGTAGCTAGAGTCTCTTTTGACTTGTTAGAAATCAGAAGGTGTTCGGCTGCATGTTCACTGGAAAAGAACACCTGAGAGCACAAACCTTGCTTTCCCAGTTGAAAAGCTCTATCCACGCTGCACTGAAGATACCTAAATAACACTGTTTTTGACTGGCCTCTAGTCACTGCAGGCAGCCCTCTGGAAAGAAAAGGAGTTTTCTCTAAGGAAACACGGTGCTTCCATAGCATGGGTGGGAGCTCCTCCTGTCATGCTCTAGAGCTACAGGGAAACTTGACGTGAGTACTTGCCTCAAGCTAAGGCCTGAAAAGCCCTGCTGAAGCAAAAGCGCGTAGCAGTTTCCATTAGGTCGTATTCGCAGTTCTGCTCTACTTTAACGTTTCTTCACTTTTCTAGACACTAGGCACCCTCGTGTAGGCACCCTTTTTCTTGCAAATACAGTGAGTACCAGCAGTCTCCTTTGCCCTTCCAGGACACATCCAGACATAAAAGCCTTTCCCAGTAACTCTACGTATTCAGAGTGTAGGGCAACTCGCTGCACCCTTCCTTAAGAAGCTAGGTGGACTCAGCTCTTCAACAGCTCCAGGGATTCTGTTCTCGCACGTCCTACATGCCATGGAAGTCTGCCTCATTGCCCTCATTGGACCTAAACTAAAATAAGCAATCTGCTTCGCCTTCCTTCTAGGAACTCTTACCCAAGGACACCATACCTACAGGTTAAAGAGGCTTGCATTCCTACTGGAACCAAAGCAAATATTTTCCTGTTACACTGCAGGACTTTAGAATAGGGTTAGGCCCGATAGCATACACAGAACGTTCCAAGGATGAGGGAGTTCGATACATGCAGAACACCCTGTGAAGAAAAGTTGATTCAGCAAGGGACCAGGGTGTAGCTAGAGTCTCTTTTGACTTGTTAGAAATCAGAAGGTGTTCGGCTGCATGTTCACTGGAAAAGAACACCTGAGAGCACAAACCTTGCGTTTCCATTTTAAAACCTCTATCCACGCTGCACTGAAGATACCTAAATAACACTGTTTTTGACTGGCCTCTAGTCACTGCAGGCAGCCCTCTGGAAAGAAAAGAAGTTTTCTCTAAGGAAACACGGTGCTTCCATAGCATGGGTGGGAGCTCCTCCTGTCATGCTCTAGAGCTACAGGGAAACTTGACGTGAGTACTTGCCTCAAGCTAAGGCCTGAAAAGCCCTGCTGAAGCGAAAGCGCTTAGCAGTTTCCATTAGGTCGTATTCGCAGTTCTGCTCTGCTTTAACGTTTCTTCACTTTTCCTGACACTAGGCACCCTCGTGTAGGCACCCTTTTTCTTGCAAATACAGTGAGTACCAGCAGTCTCCTTTCCCCTTCCAGGACACATCCAGACATAAAAGCCTTTCCCAGTAACTCTACGTATTCAGAGTGTAGGGCAACTCGCTGCACCCTTCCTTAAGAAGCTAGGTGGACTCAGCTCTTCAACAGCTCCAGGGATTCTGTTCTCGCACGTCCTACATGCCATGGAAGTCTGCCTCATTGCCCTCATTGGACCTACACTAAGAAACACAATCTGCTTCGCCGTCCTCTAGGAACTCTGACCCAAGGACCCCATACCTACAGGAGAAAGGAGGCTTGCATTCCTACTGCAACCAAAGCACAGTTTTTCCTGGTACACTGCAGGGCTTGAAAATAGGCTTAGGCCTGATAGCATACATAGAACTTTCCAAGAATGAGGGCGTTCGATACATGCAGAACACCCTGTGAAGAAAAGTTGATTCAGCAAGGGACAAGGGTGTAGCTAGAGTCTCTTTTGACTTGTTAGAAATCAGAAGGTGTTCGGCTGCATGTTCACTGGAAAAGAACACCTGAGAGCACAAACCTTGCTTTCCCAGTTGAAAAGCTCTATCCACGCTGCACTGAAGATACCTAAATAACACTGTTTTTGACTGGCCTCTAGTCACTGCAGGCAGCCCTCTGGAAAGAAAAGGAGTTTTCTCTAAGGAAACACGGTGCTTCCATAGCATGGGTGGGAGCTCCTCCTGTCATGCTCTAGAGCTACAGGGAAACTTGACGTGAGTACTTGCCTCAAGCTAAGGCCTGAAAAGCCCTCCTGAAGCGAAAGCGCTTAGCAGTTTCCATTAGGTCGTATTCGCAGTTCTGCTCTACTTTAACGTTTCTTCACTTTTCCTGACACTAGGCACCCTCGTGTAGGCACCCTTTTTCTTGCAAATACAGTGAGTACCAGCAGTCTCCTTTGCCCTTCCAGGACACATCCAGACATAAAAGCCTTTCCCAGTAACTCTACGTATTCAGAGTGTAGGGCAACTCGCTGCACCCTTCCTTAAGAAGCTAGGTGGACTCAGCTCTTCAACAGCTCCAGGGATTCTGTTCTCGCACGTCCTACATGCCATGGAAGTCTGCCTCATTGCCCTCATTGGACCTAAACTAAAATAAGCAATCTGCTTCGCCTTCCTTCTAGAAACTCTTACCCAAGGACACCATACCTACAGGTTAAAGAGGCTTGCATTCCTACTGGAACCAAAGCAAATATTTTCCTGTTACACTGCAGGACTTTAGAATAGGGTTAGGCCCGATAGCATACATAGAACGTTCCAAGGATGAGGGAGTTCGATACATGCAGAACACCCTGTGAAGAAAAGTTGATTCAGCAAGGGACAAGTGTGTAGCTAGAGTCTCTTTTGACTTGTTAGAAATCAGAAGGTGTTCGGCTGCATGTTCACTGGAAAAGAACACCTGAGAGCACAAACCTTGCGTTTCCATTTTAAAACCTCTATCCACGCTGCACTGAAGATACCTAAATAACACTGTTTTTGACTGGCCTCTAGTCACTGCAGGCAGCCCTCTGGAAAGAAAAGAAGTTTTCTCTAAGGAAACACGGTGCTTCCATAGCATGGGTGGGAGCTCCTCCTGTCATGCTCTAGAGCTACAGGGAAACTTGACGTGAGTACTTGCCTCAAGCTAAGGCCTGAAAAGCCCTGCTGAAGCGAAACCGCTTAGCAGTTTCCATTAGGTCGTA
The DNA here is from genome assembly GCF_028021215.1 of Eschrichtius robustus. Classification (NCBI taxonomy): domain Eukaryota; kingdom Metazoa; phylum Chordata; class Mammalia; order Artiodactyla; family Eschrichtiidae; genus Eschrichtius; species Eschrichtius robustus. The sequence continues at coordinate 36,631,067 of NC_090844.1, read as the reverse complement.
TTCGCAGTTCTGCTCTGCTTTAACGTTTCTTCACTTTTCCTGACACTAGGCACCCTCGTGTAGGCACCCTTTTTCTTGCAAATACAGTGAGTACCAGCAGTCTCCTTTCCCCTTCCAGGACACATCCAGACATAAAAGCCTTTCCCAGTAACTCTATGTATTCAGAGTGTAGGGCAACTCGCTGCACCCTTCCTTAAGAAGCTAGGTGGACTCAGCTCTTCAACAGCTCCAGGGATTCTGTTCTCGCACGTCCTACATGCCATGGAAGTCTGCCTCATTGCCCTCATTGGACCTACACTAAGAAACACAATCTGCTTCGCCGTCCTCTAGGAACTCTGACCCAAGGACCCCATACCTACAGGAGAAAGGAGACTTGCATTCCTACTGCAACCAAAGCACAGTTTTTCCTGGTACACTGCAGGGCTTGAAAATAGGCTTAGGCCTGATAGCATACATAGAACTTTCCAAGAATGAGGGCGTTCGATACATGCAGAACACCCTGTGAAGAAAAGTTGATTCAGCAAGGGACAAGGGTGTAGCTAGAGTCTCTTTTGACTTGTTAGAAATCAGAAGGTGTTCGGCTGCATGTTCACTGGAAAAGAACACCTGAGAGCACAAACCTTGCTTTCCCAGTTGAAAAGCTCTATCCACGCTGCACTGAAGATACCTAAATAACACTGTTTTTGACTGGCCTCTAGTCACTGCAGGCAGCCCTCTGGAAAGAAAAGGAGTTTTCTCTAAGGAAACACGGTGCTTCCATAGCATGGGTGGGAGCTCCTCCTGTCATGCTCTAGAGCTACAGGGAAACTTGACGTGAGTACTTGCCTCAAGCTAAGGCCTGAAAAGCCCTGCTGAAGCAAAAGCGCGTAGCAGTTTCCATTAGGTCGTATTCGCAGTTCTGCTCTACTTTAACGTTTCTTCACTTTTCCTGACACTAGGCACCCTCGTGTAGGCACCCTTTTTCTTGCAAATACAGTGAGTACCAGCAGTCTCCCTTTGCCCTTCCAGGACACATCCAGACATAAAAGCCTTTCCCAGTAACTCTACGTATTCAGAGTGTAGGGCAACTCGCTGCACCCTTCCTTAAGAAGCTAGGTGGACTCAGCTCTTCAACAGCTCCAGGGATTCTGTTCTCGCACGTCCTACATGCCATGGAAGTCTGCCTCATTGCCCTCATTGGACCTAAACTAAAATAAGCAATCTGCTTCGCCTTCCTTCTAGGAACTCTTACCCAAGGACACCATACCTACAGGTTAAAGAGGCTTGCATTCCTACTGGAACCAAAGCAAATATTTTCCTGTTACACTGCAGGAATTTAGAATAGGGTTAGGCCCGATAGCATACATAGAACGTTCCAAGGATGAGGGAGTTCGATACATGCAGAACACCCTGTGAAGAAAAGTTGATTCAGCAAGGGACAAGTGTTTAGCTAGAGTCTCTTTTGACTTGTTAGAAATCAGAAGGTGTTCGGCTGCATGTTCACTGGAAAAGAACACCTGAGAGCACAAACCTTGCGTTTCCATTTTAAAACCTCTATCCACGCTGCACTGAAAATACCTAAATAACACTGTTTTTGACTGGCCTCTAGTCACTGCAGGCAGCCCTCTGGAAAGAAAAGAAGTTTTCTCTAAGGAAACACGGTGCTTCCATAGCATGGGTGGGAGCTCCTCCTGTCATGCTCTAGAGCTACAGGGAAACTTGACGTGAGTACTTGCCTCAAGCTAAGGCCTGAAAAGCCCTGCTGAAGCGAAACCGCTTAGCAGTTTCCATTAGGTGGTATTCGCAGTTCTGCTCTGCTTTAACGTTTCTTCACTTTTCCTGACACTAGGCACCCTCGTGTAGGCACCCTTTTTCTTGCAAATACAGTGAGTACCAGCAGTCTCCTTTCCCCTTCCAGGACACATCCAGACATAAAAGCCTTTCCCAGTAACTCTACGTATTCAGAGTGTAGGGCAACTCGCTGCACCCTTCCTTAAGAAGCTAGGTGGACTCAGCTCTTCAACAGCTCCAGGGATTCTGTTCTCGCACGTCCTACATGCCATGGAAGTCTGCCTCATTGCCCTCATTGGACCTACACTAAGAAACACAATCTGCTTCGCCGTCCTCTAGGAACTCTGACCCAAGGACCCCATACCTACAGGAGAAAGGAGGCTTGCATTCCTACTGCAACCAAAGCACAGTTTTTCCTGGTACACTGCAGGGCTTTAAAATAGGCTTAGGCCTGATAGCATACATAGAACTTTCCAAGAATGAGGGCGTTCGATACATGCAGAACACCCTGTGAAGAAAAGTTGATTCAGCAAGGGACAAGGGTGTAGCTAGAGTCTCTTTTGACTTGTTAGAAATCAGAAGGTGTTCGGCTGCATGTTCACTGGAAAAGAACACCTGAGAGCACAAACCTTGCTTTCCCAGTTGAAAAGCTCTATCCACGCTGCACTGAAGATACCTAAATAACACTGTTTTTGACTGGCCTCTAGTCACTGCAGGCAGCCCTCTGGAAAGAAAAGGAGTTTTCTCTAAGGAAACACGGTGCTTCCATAGCATGGGTGGGAGCTCCTCCTGTCATGCTCTAGAGCTACAGGGAAACTTGACGTGAGTACTTGCCTCAAGCTAAGGCCTGAAAAGCCCTGCTGAAGCAAAAGCGCTTAGCAGTTTCCATTAGGTCGTATTCGCAGTTCTGCTCTACTTTAACGTTTCTTCACTTTTCCTGACACTAGGCACCCTCGTGTAGGCACCCTTTTTCTTGCAAATACAGTGAGTACCAGCAGTCTCCTTTGCCCTTCCAGGACACATCCAGACATAAAAGCCTTTCCCAGTAACTCTACGTATTCAGAGTGTAGGGCAACTCGCTGCACCCTTCCTTAAGAAGCTAGGTGGACTCAGATCTTCAACAGCTCCAGGGATTCTGTTCTCGCACGCCCTACATGCCATGGAAGTCTGCCTCATTGCCCTCATTGGACCTACACAAAAAAAGCAATCTGCTTCGCCTTCCTTCTAGGAACTCTTACCCAAGGACACCATACCTACAGGTTAAAGAGGCTTGCATTCCTACTGGAACCAAAGCAAATATTTTCCTGTTACACTGCATGACTTTAGAATAGGGTTAGGCCCGATAGCATACATAGAACGTTCCAAGGATGAGGGAGTTCGATACATGCAGAACACCCTGTGAAGAAAAGTTGATTCAGCAAGGGACAAGTGTGTAGCTAGAGTCTCTTTTGACTTGTTAGAAATCAGAAGGTGTTCGGCTGCATGTTCACTGGAAAAGAACACCTGAGAGCACAAACCTTGCGTTTCCATTTTAAAACCTCTATCCACGCTGCACTGAAGATACCTAAATAACACTGTTTTTGACTGGCCTCTAGTCACTGCAGGCAGCCCTCTGGAAAGAAAAGAAGTTTTCTCTAAGGAAACACGGTGCTTCCATAGCATGGGTGGGAGCTCCTCCTGTCTTGCTCTAGAGCTACAGGGAAACTTGACGTGAGTACTTGCCTCAAGCTAAGGCCTGAAAAGCCCTGCTGAAGCGAAAGTGCTTAACAGTTTCCATTAGGTCGTATTCGCAGTTCTGCTATACTTTAACGTTTCTTCACTTTTCTAGACACTAGGCACCCTCCTGTAGGCACCCTTTTTCTTGCAAATACAGTGAGTACCAGCAGTCTCCTTTGCCCTTCCAGGACACATCCACACATAAAAGCCTTTCCCAGTAACTCTACGTATTCAGAGTGTAGGGCAACTCGCTGCACCCTTCCTTAAGAAGCTAGGTGGACTCAGCTCTTCAACAGCTCCAGGGATTCTGTTCTCGCACGTCCTACATGCCATGGAAGTCTGCCTCATTGCCCTCATTGGACCTAAACTAAAATAAGCAATCTGCTTCGCCTTCCTTCTAGAAACTCTTACCCAAGGACACCATACCTACAGGTTAAAGAGGCTTGCATTCCTACTGGAACCAAAGCAAATATTTTCCTGTTACACTGCAGGACTTTAGAATAGGGTTAGGCCCGATAGCATACATAGAACGTTCCAAGGATGAGGGAGTTCGATACATGCAGAACACCCTGTGAAGAAAAGTTGATTCAGCAAGGGACAAGTGTGTAGCTAGAGTCTCTTTTGACTTGTTAGAAATCAGAAGGTGTTCGGCTGCATGTTCACTGGAAAAGAACACCTGAGAGCACAAACCTTGCGTTTCCATTTTAAAACCTCTATCCACGCTGCACTGAAGATACCTAAATAACACTGTTTTTGACTGGCCTCTAGTCACTGCAGGCAGCCCTCTGGAAAGAAAAGAAGTTTTCTCTAAGGAAACACGGTGCTTCCATAGCATGGGTGGGAGCTCCTCCTGTCATGCTCTAGAGCTACAGGGAAACTTGACGTGAGTACTTGCCTCAAGCTAAGGCCTGAAAAGCCCTGCTGAAGCGAAACCGCTTAGCAGTTTCCATTAGGTCGTATTCGCAGTTCTGCTCTGCTTTAACGTTTCTTCACTTTTCCTGACACTAGGCACCCTCGTGTAGGCACCCTTTTTCTTGCAAATACAGTGAGTACCAGCAGTCTCCTTTCCCCTTCCAGGACACATCCAGACATAAAAGCCTTTCCCAGTAACTCTATGTATTCAGAGTGTAGGGCAACTCGCTGCACCCTTCCTTAAGAAGCTAGGTGGACTCAGCTCTTCAACAGCTCCAGGGATTCTGTTCTCGCACGTCCTACATGCCATGGAAGTCTGCCTCATTGCCCTCATTGGACCTACACTAAGAAACACAATCTGCTTCGCCATCCTCTAGGAACTCTGACCCAAGGACCCCATACCTACAGGAGAAAGGAGACTTGCATTCCTACTGCAACCAAAGCACAGTTTTTCCTGGTACACTGCAGGGCTTGAAAATAGGCTTAGGCCTGATAGCATACATAGAACTTTCCAAGAATGAGGGCGTTCGATACATGCAGAACACCCTGTGAAGAAAAGTTGATTCAGCAAGGGACAAGGGTGTAGCTAGAGTCTCTTTTGACTTGTTAGAAATCAGAAGGTGTTCGGCTGCATGTTCACTGGAAAAGAACACCTGAGAGCACAAACCTTGCTTTCCCAGTTGAAAAGCTCTATCCACGCTGCACTGAAGATACCTAAATAACACTGTTTTTGACTGGCCTCTAGTCACTGCAGGCAGCCCTCTGGAAAGAAAAGGAGTTTTCTCTAAGGAAACACGGTGCTTCCATAGCATGGGTGGGAGCTCCTCCTGTCATGCTCTAGAGCTACAGGGAAACTTGACGTGAGTACTTGCCTCAAGCTAAGGCCTGAAAAGCCCTGCTGAAGCAAAAGCGCGTAGCAGTTTCCATTAGGTCGTATTCGCAGTTCTGCTCTACTTTAACGTTTCTTCACTTTTCCTGACACTAGGCACCCTCGTGTAGGCACCCTTTTTCTTGCAAATACAGTGAGTACCAGCAGTCTCCCTTTGCCCTTCCAGGACACATCCAGACATAAAAGCCTTTCCCAGTAACTCTACGTATTCAGAGTGTAGGGCAACTCGCTGCACCCTTCCTTAAGAAGCTAGGTGGACTCAGCTCTTCAACAGCTCCAGGGATTCTGTTCTCGCACGTCCTACATGCCATGGAAGTCTGCCTCATTGCCCTCATTGGACCTAAACTAAAATAAGCAATCTGCTTCGCCTTCCTTCTAGGAACTCTTACCCAAGGACACCATACCTACAGGTTAAAGAGGCTTGCATTCCTACTGGAACCAAAGCAAATATTTTCCTGTTACACTGCAGGAATTTAGAATAGGGTTAGGCCCGATAGCATACATAGAACGTTCCAAGGATGAGGGAGTTCGATACATGCAGAACACCCTGTGAAGAAAAGTTGATTCAGCAAGGGACAAGTGTGTAGCTAGAGTCTCTTTTGACTTGTTAGAAATCAGAAGGTGTTCGGCTGCATGTTCACTGGAAAAGAACACCTGAGAGCACAAACCTTGCGTTTCCATTTTAAAACCTCTATCCACGCTGCACTGAAAATACCTAAATAACACTGTTTTTGACTGGCCTCTAGTCACTGCAGGCAGCCCTCTGGAAAGAAAAGAAGTTTTCTCTAAGGAAACACGGTGCTTCCATAGCATGGGTGGGAGCTCCTCCTGTCATGCTCTAGAGCTACAGGGAAACTTGACGTGAGTACTTGCCTCAAGCTAAGGCCTGAAAAGCCCTGCTGAAGCGAAACCGCTTAGCAGTTTCCATTAGGTGGTATTCGCAGTTCTGCTCTGCTTTAACGTTTCTTCACTTTTCCTGACACTAGGCACCCTCGTGTAGGCACCCTTTTTCTTGCAAATACAGTGAGTACCAGCAGTCTCCTTTCCCCTTCCAGGACACATCCAGACATAAAAGCCTTTCCCAGTAACTCTACGTATTCAGAGTGTAGGGCAACTCGCTGCACCCTTCCTTAAGAAGCTAGGTGGACTCAGCTCTTCAACAGCTCCAGGGATTCTGTTCTCGCACGTCCTACATGCCATGGAAGTCTGCCTCATTGCCCTCATTGGACCTACACTAAGAAACACAATCTGCTTCGCCGTCCTCTAGGAACTCTGACCCAAGGACCCCATACCTACAGGAGAAAGGAGGCTTGCATTCCTACTGCAACCAAAGCACAGTTTTTCCTGGTACACTGCAGGGCTTTAAAATAGGCTTAGGCCTGATAGCATACATAGAACTTTCCAAGAATGAGGGCGTTCGATACATGCAGAACACCCTGTGAAGAAAAGTTGATTCAGCAAGGGACAAGGGTGTAGCTAGAGTCTCTTTTGACTTGTTAGAAATCAGAAGGTGTTCGGCTGCATGTTCACTGGAAAAGAACACCTGAGAGCACAAACCTTGCTTTCCCAGTTGAAAAGCTCTATCCACGCTGCACTGAAGATACCTAAATAACACTGTTTTTGACTGGCCTCTAGTCACTGCAGGCAGCCCTCTGGAAAGAAAAGGAGTTTTCTCTAAGGAAACACGGTGCTTCCATAGCATGGGTGGGAGCTCCTCCTGTCATGCTCTAGAGCTACAGGGAAACTTGACGTGAGTACTTGCCTCAAGCTAAGGCCTGAAAAGCCCTGCTGAAGCAAAAGCGCTTAGCAGTTTCCATTAGGTCGTATTCGCAGTTCTGCTCTACTTTAACGTTTCTTCACTTTTCCTGACACTAGGCACCCTCGTGTAGGCACCCTTTTTCTTGCAAATACAGTGAGTACCAGCAGTCTCCTTTGCCCTTCCAGGACACATCCAGACATAAAAGCCTTTCCCAGTAACTCTACGTATTCAGAGTGTAGGGCAACTCGCTGCACCCTTCCTTAAGAAGCTAGGTGGACTCAGATCTTCAACAGCTCCAGGGATTCTGTTCTCGCACGCCCTACATGCCATGGAAGTCTGCCTCATTGCCCTCATTGGACCTACACAAAAAAAGCAATCTGCTTCGCCTTCCTTCTAGGAACTCTTACCCAAGGACACCATACCTACAGGTTAAAGAGGCTTGCATTCCTACTGGAACCAAAGCAAATATTTTCCTGTTACACTGCATGACTTTAGAATAGGGTTAGGCCCGATAGCATACATAGAACGTTCCAAGGATGAGGGAGTTCGATACATGCAGAACACCCTGTGAAGAAAAGTTGATTCAGCAAGGGACAAGTGTGTAGCTAGAGTCTCTTTTGACTTGTTAGAAATCAGAAGGTGTTCGGCTGCATGTTCACTGGAAAAGAACACCTGAGAGCACAAACCTTGCGTTTCCATTTTAAAACCTCTATCCACGCTGCACTGAAGATACCTAAATAACACTGTTTTTGACTGGCCTCTAGTCACTGCAGGCAGCCCTCTGGAAAGAAAAGAAGTTTTCTCTAAGGAAACACGGTGCTTCCATAGCATGGGTGGGAGCTCCTCCTGTCTTGCTCTAGAGCTACAGGGAAACTTGACGTGAGTACTTGCCTCAAGCTAAGGCCTGAAAAGCCCTGCTGAAGCGAAAGTGCTTAACAGTTTCCATTAGGTCGTATTCGCAGTTCTGCTATACTTTAACGTTTCTTCACTTTTCTAGACACTAGGCACCCTCCTGTAGGCACCCTTTTTCTTGCAAATACAGTGAGTACCAGCAGTCTCCTTTGCCCTTCCAGGACACATCCACACATAAAAGCCTTTCCCAGTAACTCTACGTATTCAGAGTGTAGGGCAACTCGCTGCACCCTTCCTTAAGAAGCTAGGTGGACTCAGCTCTTCAACAGCTCCAGGGATTCTGTTCTCGCACGTCCTACATGCCATGGAAGTCTGCCTCATTGTCCTCATTGGACCTAAACTAAGAAACACAATCTGCTTCGCCGTCCTCTAGGAACTCTGACCCAAGGACCCCATACCTACAGGAGAAAGGAGGCTTGCATTCCTACTGCAACCAAAGCACAGTTTTTCCTGGTACACTGCAGGGCTTGAAAATAGGCTTAGGCCTGATAGCATACATAGAACTTTCCAAGAATGAGGGCGTTCGATACATGTAGAACACCCTGTGAAGAAAAGTTGATTCAGCAAGGGACAAGGGTGTAGCTAGAGTCTCTTTTGACTTGTAAGAATTCAGAAGGGTTTTGGCTGCATGTTCACCGGAATAGAAGACCTGATGGCACAAGCCTTGCTTTCCCATTTTAAATCACTATCCATGCTAGCCTGAAGATCCCTAAATAACACTGTTTTTGACTGGCCTCTAGTCACTGTAGGGAGCCCTCTGGAAAGAAAAGGCGTTTTCTCTAAGGAAACACGGTGCTTCCATAGCATGTGGGGGAGCTCCTCCTGTCATGCTCTAGAGCTACAGGGAAACTTGACGTGAGTACTTGCCTCAAGCTAAGGCCTGAAAAGCCCTCCTGAAGCGAAAGCGCTTAGCAGTTTCCATTAGGTCGTATTCGCAGTTCTGCTCTACTTTAACGTTTCTTCACTTTTCCTGACACTAGGCACCCTCGTGTAGGCACCCTTTTTCTTGCAAATACAGTGAGTACCAGCAGTCTCCTTTGCCCTTCCAGGACACATCCAGACATAAAAGCCTTTCCCAGTAACTCTACGTATTCAGAGTGTAGGGCTACTCGCTGCACCCTTCCTTAAGAAGCTAGGTGGACTCAGCTCTTCAACAGCTCCAGGGATTCTGTTCTCGCACATCCTACATGCCATGGAAGTCTGCCTCATTGCCCTCATTGGACCTACACTAAAAAAAGCAATCTGCTTCGCCTTCCTTCTAGGAACTCTTACCCAAGGACACCATACCTACAGGTTAAAGAGGCTTGCATTCCTACTGGAACCAAAGCAAATATTTTCCTGTTACACTGCAGGACTTTAGAATAGGGTTAGGCCCGATAGCATACATAGAACGTTCCAAGGATGAGGGAGTTCGATACATGCAGAACACCCTGTGAAGAAAAGTTGATTCAGCAAGGGACCAGGGTGTAGCTAGAGTCTCTTTTGACTTGTTAGAAATCAGAAGGTGTTCGGCTGCATGTTCACTGGAAAAGAACACCTGAGAGCACAAACCTTGCGTTTCCATTTTAAAACCTCTATCCACGCTGCACTGAAGATACCTAAATAACACTGTTTTTGACTGGCCTCTAGTCACTGCAGGCAGCCCTCTGGAAAGAAAAGGAGTTTTCTCTAAGGAAACACGGTGCTTCCATAGCATGGGTGGGAGCTCCTCCTGTCATGCTCTAGAGCTACAGGGAAACTTGACGTGAGTACTTGCCTCAAGCTAAGGCCTGAAAAGCCCTGCTGAAGCAAAAGCGCTTAGCAGTTTCCATTAGGTCGTATTCGCAGTTCTGCTCTACTTTAACGTTTCTTCACTTTTCCTGACACTAGGCACCCTCGTGTAGGCACCCTTTTTCTTGCAAATACAGTGAGTACCAGCAGTCTCCTTTGCCCTTCCAGGACACATCCAGACATAAAAGCCTTTCCCAGTAACTCTACGTATTCAGAGTGTAGGGCAACTCGCTGCACCCTACCTTAAGAAGCTAGGTGGACTCAGATCTTCAACAGCTCCAGGGATTCTGTTCTCGCACGCCCTACATGCCATGGAAGTCTGCCTCATTGCCCTCATTGGACCTACACAAAAAAAGCAATCTGCTTCGCCTTCCTTCTAGGAACTCTTACCCAAGGACACCATACCTACAGGTTAAAGAGGCTTGCATTCCTACTGGAACCAAAGCAAATATTTTCCTGTTACACTGCATGACTTTAGAATAGGGTTAGGCCCGATAGCATACATAGAACGTTCCAAGGATGAGGGAGTTCGATACATGCAGAACACCCTGTGAAGAAAAGTTGATTCAGCAAGGGACAAGTGTGTAGCTAGAGTCTCTTTTGACTTGTTAGAAATCAGAAGGTGTTCGGCTGCATGTTCACTGGAAAAGAACACCTGAGAGCACAAACCTTGCGTTTCCATTTTAAAACCTCTATCCACGCTGCACTGAAGATACCTAAATAACACTGTTTTTGACTGGCCTCTAGTCACTGCAGGCAGCCCTCTGGAAAGAAAAGAAGTTTTCTCTAAGGAAACACGGTGCTTCCATAGCATGGGTGGGAGCTCCTCCTGTCTTGCTCTAGAGCTACAGGGAAACTTGACGTGAGTACTTGCCTCAAGCTAAGGCCTGAAAAGCCCTGCTGAAGCGAAAGTGCTTAACAGTTTCCATTAGGTCGTATTCGCAGTTCTGCTATACTTTAACGTTTCTTCACTTTTCTAGACACTAGGCACCCTCCTGTAGGCACCCTTTTTCTTGCAAATACAGTGAGTACCAGCAGTCTCCTTTGCCCTTCCAGGACACATCCACACATAAAAGCCTTTCCCAGTAACTCTACGTATTCAGAGTGTAGGGCAACTCGCTGCACCCTTCCTTAAGAAGCTAGGTGGACTCAGCTCTTCAACAGCTCCAGGGATTCTGTTCTCGCACGTCCTACATGCCATGGAAGTCTGCCTCATTGTCCTCATTGGACCTAAACTAAGAAACACAATCTGCTTCGCCGTCCTCTAGGAACTCTGACCCAAGGACCCCATACCTACAGGAGAAAGGAGGCTTGCATTCCTACTGCAACCAAAGCACAGTTTTTCCTGGTACACTGCAGGGCTTGAAAATAGGCTTAGGCCTGATAGCATACATAGAACTTTCCAAGAATGAGGGCGTTCGATACATGTAGAACACCCTGTGAAGAAAAGTTGATTCAGCAAGGGACAAGGGTGTAGCTAGAGTCTCTTTTGACTTGTAAGAATTCAGAAGGGTTTTGGCTGCATGTTCACCGGAATAGAAGACCTGATGGCACAAGCCTTGCTTTCCCATTTTAAATCACTATCCATGCTAGCCTGAAGATCCCTAAATAACACTGTTTTTGACTGGCCTCTAGTCACTGTAGGGAGCCCTCTGGAAAGAAAAGGCGTTTTCTCTAAGGAAACACGGTGCTTCCATAGCATGTGGGGGAGCTCCTCCTGTCATGCTCTAGAGCTACAGGGAAACTTGACGTGAGTACTTGCCTCAAGCTAAGGCCTGAAAAGCCCTCCTGAAGCGAAAGCGCTTAGCAGTTTCCATTAGGTCGTATTCGCAGTTCTGCTCTACTTTAACGTTTCTTCACTTTTCCTGACACTAGGCACCCTCGTGTAGGCACCCTTTTTCTTGCAAATACAGTGAGTACCAGCAGTCTCCTTTGCCCTTCCAGGACACATCCAGACATAAAAGCCTTTCCCAGTAACTCTACGTATTCAGAGTGTAGGGCTACTCGCTGCACCCTTCCTTAAGAAGCTAGGTGGACTCAGCTCTTCAACAGCTCCAGGGATTCTGTTCTCGCACATCCTACATGCCATGGAAGTCTGCCTCATTGCCCTCATTGGACCTACACTAAAAAAAGCAATCTGCTTCGCCTTCCTTCTAGGAACTCTTACCCAAGGACACCATACCTACAGGTTAAAGAGGCTTGCATTCCTACTGGAACCAAAGCAAATATTTTCCTGTTACACTGCAGGACTTTAGAATAGGGTTAGGCCCGATAGCATACATAGAACGTTCCAAGGATGAGGGAGTTCGATACATGCAGAACACCCTGTGAAGAAAAGTTGATTCAGCAAGGGACCAGGGTGTAGCTAGAGTCTCTTTTGACTTGTTAGAAATCAGAAGGTGTTCGGCTGCATGTTCACTGGAAAAGAACACCTGAGAGCACAAACCTTGCGTTTCCATTTTAAAACCTCTATCCACGCTGCACTGAAGATACCTAAATAACACTGTTTTTGACTGGCCTCTAGTCACTGCAGGCAGCCCTCTGGAAAGAAAAGGAGTTTTCTCTAAGGAAACACGGTGCTTCCATAGCATGGGTGGGAGCTCCTCCTGTCATGCTCTAGAGCTACAGGGAAACTTGACGTGAGTACTTGCCTCAAGCTAAGGCCTGAAAAGCCCTGCTGAAGCGAAAGTGCTTAACAGTTTCCATTAGGTCGTATTCGCAGTTCTGCTCTACTTTAACGTTTCTTCACTTTTCTAGACACTAGGCACCCTCGTGTAGGCACCCTTTTGCCTACAAATACAGTGAGTACCAGCTGGCTCCTCTGCCCTTCTAAGAAACATCCAGGCCTAGTAGCCTTTCCCAGTCAGTCAATGTATTCAGAGGCGAGGGCAACACACTGCACTCTTCCTTGGTAAAGCTAGATGTCCTCAGCGCTCCAACAGCTCCAGGGATTCTGTTCTCTCACGTCCTACATGCCATGGAAGTCTGCCTCATTGCCCTCATTGGAGCTACACTAAAAAACGCAATCTGCTTCGCCTTCCTTCTAGAAACTCTTACCCAAGGACCCCATACCTACAGGATAAAGGAGGCTTGCATTCCTACTGGAACCAAAGCAAAGTTTTTCCTGTTACACTGCAGGACTTTACAATAGGGTTAGGCCCGATAGCATACATAGAACGTTCCAAGGATGAAGGAGTTCGATACATGCAGAACACCCTGTGAAGAAAAGTTGATACAGCAAGGGACCAGGGTGTAGCTAGAGTCTCTTTTGACTTGTTAGAAATCAGAAGGTGTTCGGCTGCATGTTCACTGGAAAAGAACACCTGATGGCACAAACCTTGCGTTTCCATTTTAAAAGCTCTATCCATGCTGCACTGAAGATACCTAAATAACACTGTTTTTGACTGGCCTCTAGTCACTGCAGGCAGCCCTCTGGAAAGAAAAGGAGTTTTCTCTAAGAAAACACGGTGCTTCCATAGCATGGCTGGGAGCTCCTCCTGTCATTCTCTAGAGCTACAGGGAAACTTGACGTGAGTACTTGCCTCAAGCTAAGGCCTGAAAAGCCCTGCTGAAGCGAAAGTGCTTAACAGTTTCCATTAGGTCGTATTCGCAGTTCTGCTATACTTTAACGTTTCTTCACTTTTCTAGACACTAGGCACCCTCGTGTAGGCACCCATTTTCTTGCAAATACAGTGAGTACCAGCAGTCTCCTTTGCCCTTCCAGGACACATCCAGACATAAAAGCCTTTCCCAGTAACTCTACGTATTCAGAGTGTAGGGCAACTCGCTGCACCCTTCCTTAAGAAGCTAGGTGGACTCAGCTCTTCAACAGCTCCAGGGATTCTGTTCTCGCACATCCTACATGCCATGGAAGTCTGCCTCATTGCCCTCATTGGACCTACACTAAGAAACACAATCTGCTTCGCCGTCCTCTAGGAACTCTGACCCAAGGACCCCATACCTACAGGAGAAAGGAGGCTTGCATTCCTACTGCAACCAAAGCACAGTTTTTCCTGGTACACTGCAGGGCTTGAAAATAGGCTTAGGCCTGATAGCATACATAGAACTTTCCAAGAATGAGGGCGTTCGATACATGTAGAACACCCTGTGAAGAAAAGTTGATTCAGCAAGGGACAAGGGTGTAGCTAGAGTCTCTTTTGACTTGTAAGAATTCAGAAGGGTTTTGGCTGCATGTTCACCGGAATAGAAGACCTGATGGCACAAGCCCTGCTTTCCCATTTTAAATCACTATCCATGCTAGCCTGAAGATCCCTAAATAACACTGTTTTTGACTGGCCTCTAGTCACTGTAGGGAGCCCTCTGGAAAGAAAAGGCGTTTTCTCTAAGGAAACACGGTGCTTCCATAGCATGTGGGGGAGCTCCTCCTGTCATGCTCTAGAGCTACAGGGAAACTTGACGTGAGTACTTGCCTCAAGCTAAGGCCTGAAAAGCCCTGCTGAAGCGAAAGCGTGTAGCAGTTTCCATTAGGTCGTATTCGCAGTTCTGCTCTACTTTAACGTTTCTTCACTTTTCTAGACACTAGGCACCCTCGTGTAGGCACCCTTTTGCCTACAAATACAGTGAGTACCAGCAGGCTCCTCTGCCCTTCTAAGAAACATCCAGGCCTAGTAAGCCTTTCCCAGTCAGTCAATGTATTCACAGGGGAGGGCAACACACTGCACTCTTCCTTGGTAAAGCTAGATGTCCTCAGCGCTCCAACAGCTCCAGGGATTCTGTTCTCTCACGTCCTACATGCCATGGAATTCTGCCTCATTGCCCTCATTGGAGCTACACTAAAAAACGCAATCTGCTTCGCCTTCCTTCTAGAAACTCTTACCCAAGGACCCCATACCTACAGGATAAAGGAGGCTTGCATTCCTACTGGAACCAAAGCAAAGTTTTTCCTGTTACACTGCAGGACTTTACAATAGGGTTAGGCCCGATAGCATACATAGAACGTTCCAAGGATGAAGGAGTTCGATACATGCAGAACACCCTGTGAAGAAAAGTTGATACAGCAAGGGACCACGGTGTAGCTAGAGTCTCTTTTGACTTGTTAGAAATCAGAAGGTTTTCGGCTGCATGTTCACTGGAAAAGAACACCTGATGGCACAAACCTTGCATTTCCATTTTAAAAGCTCTATCCTTGCTGCACTGAAGATACCTAAATAACACTGTTTTTGACTGGCCTCTAGTCACTGCAGGCAGCCCTCTGGAAAGAAAAGGAGTTTTCTCTAAGAAAACACGGTGCTTCCATAGCATGGCTGGGAGCTCCTCCTGTCATTCTCTAGAGCTACAGGGAAACTTGACGTGAGTACTTGCCTCAAGCTAAGGCCTGAAAAGCCCTGCTGAAGCAAAAGCGCGTAGCAGTTTCCATTAGGTCGTATTCGCAGTTCTGCTCTACTTTAACGTTTCTTCACTTTTCCTGACACTAGGCACCCTAGTGTAGGCACCCTTTTTCTTGCAAATACAGTGAGTACCAGCAGTCTCCTTTGCCCTTCCAGGACACATCCAGACATAAAAGCCTTTCCCAGTAACTGTACGTATTCAGAGTGTAGGGCAACTCGCTGCACCCTTCCTTAAGAAGCTAGGTGGACTCAGATCTTCAACAGCTCCAGGGATTCTGTTCTCGCACGTCCTACATGCCATGGAAGTCTGCCTCATTGCCCTCATTGGACCTACACTAAAAAAAGCAATCTGCTTCGCCTTCCTTCTAGGAACTCTTACCCAAGGACACCATACCTACAGGTTAAAGAGGCTTGCATTCCTACTGGAACCAAAGCAAATATTTTCCTGTTACACTGCAGGACTTTAGAATAGGGTTAGGCCCGATAGCATACATAGAACGTTCCAAGGATGAGGGAGTTCGATACATGCAGAACACCCTGTGAAGAAAAGTTGATTCAGCAAGGGACCAGGGTGTAGCTAGAGTCTCTTTTGACTTGTTAGAAATCAGAAGGTGTTCGGCTGCATGTTCACTGGAAAAGAACACCTGAGAGCACAAACCTTGCGTTTCCATTTTAAAACCTCTATCCACGCTGCACTGAAGATACCTAAATAACACTGTTTTTGACTGGCCTCTAGTCACTGCAGGCAGCCCTCTGGAAAGAAAAGGAGTTTTCTCTAAGGAAACACGGTGCTTCCATAGCATGGGTGGGAGCTCCTCCTGTCATGCTCTAGAGCTACAGGGAAACTTGACGTGAGTACTTGCCTCAAGCTAAGGCCTGAAAAGCCCTGCTGAAGCGAAAGCGTGTAGCAGTTTCCATTAGGTCGTATTCGCAGTTCTGCTCTACTTTAACGTTTCTTCACTTTTCTAGACACTAGGCACCCTCGTGTAGGCACCCTTTTGCCTACAAATACAGTGAGTACCAGCAGGCTCCTCTGCCCTTCTAAGAAACATCCAGGCCTAGTAAGCCTTTCCCAGTCAGTCAATGTATTCAGAGGGGAGGGCAACACACTGCACTCTTCCTTGGTAAAGCTAGATGTCCTCAGCGCTCCAACAGCTCCAGGGATTCTGTTCTCTCACGTCCTACATGCCATGGAAGTCTGCCTCATTGCCCTCATTGGAGCTACACTAAAAAACGCAATCTGCTTCGACTTCCTTCTAGAAACTCTTACCCAAGGACCCCATACCTACAGGATAAAGGAGGCTTGCATTCCTACTGGAACCAAAGCAAAGTTTTTCCTGTTACACTGCAGGACTTTACAATAGGGTTAGGCCCGATAGCATACATAGAACGTTCCAAGGATGAAGGAGTTCGATACATGCAGAACACCCTGTGAAGAAAGTTGATACAGCAAGGGACCAGGGTGTAGCTAGAGTCTCTTTTGACGTGTTAGAAATCAGAAGGTTTTCGGCTGCATGTTCACTGGAAAAGAACACCTGATGGCACAAACCTTGCGTTTCCATTTTAAAAGCTCTATCCATGCTGCACTGAAGATACCTAATTAACACTGTTTTTGACTGGCCTCTAGTCACTGCAGGCAGCCCTCTGGAAAGAAAAGGAGTTTTCTCTAAGAAAACACGGTGCTTCCATAGCATGGCTGGGAGCTCCTCCTGTCATTCTCTAGAGCTACAGGGAAACTTGACGTGAGTACTTGCCTCAAGCTAAGGCCTGAAAAGCCCTGCTGAAGCGAAAGTGCTTAACAGTTTCCATTAGGTCGTATTCGCAGTTCTGCTATACTTTAACGTTTCTTCACTTTTCTAGACACTAGGCACCCTCGTGTAGGCACCCTTTTTCTTGCAAATACAGTGAGTACCAGCAGTCTCCTTTTCCCTTCCAGGACACATCCAGACATAAAAGCCTTTCCCAGTAACTCTACGTATTCAGAGTGTAGGGCAACTCGCTGCACCCTTCCTTAAGAAGCTAGGTGGACTCCGCTCTTCAACAGCTCCAGGGATTCTGTTCTCGCACGTCCTACATGCCATGGAAGTCTGCCTCATTGCCCTCATTGGACCTACACTAAGAAACACAATCTGCTTCGCCGTCCTCTAGGAACTCTGACCCAAGGACCCCATACCTACAGGAGAAAGGAGGCTTGCATTCCTACTGCAACCAAAGCACAGTTTTTCCTGGTACACTGCAGGGCTTTAAAATAGGCTTAGGCCTGATAGCATACATAGAACTTTCCAAGAATGAGGGCGTTCGATACATGCAGAACACCCTGTGAAGAAAAGTTGATTCAGCAAGGGACAAGGGTGTAGCTAGAGTCTCTTTTGACTTGTTAGAAATCAGAAGGTGTTCGGCTGCATGTTCACTGGAAAAGAACACCTGAGAGCACAAACCTTGCTTTCCCAGTTGAAAAGCTCTATCCACGCTGCACTGAAGATACCTAAATAACACTGTTTTTGACTGGCCACTAGTCACTGCAGGCAGCCCTCTGGAAAGAAAAGGAGTTTTCTCTAAGGAAACACGGTACTTCCATAGCATGGGTGGGAGCTCCTCCTGTCATGCTCTAGAGCTACAGGGAAACTTGACGTGAGTACTTGCCTCAAGCTAAGGCCTGAAAAGCCCTCCTGAAGCGAAAGCGCTTAGCAGTTTCCATTAGGTCGTATTCGCAGTTCTGCTCTACTTTAACGTTTCTTCACTTTTCCTGACACTAGGCACCCTCGTGTAGGCACCCTTTTTCTTGCAAATACAGTGAGTAGCAGCAGTCTCCTTTGCCCTTCCAGGACACATCCAGACATAAAAGCCTTTCCCAGTAACTCTACGTATTCAGAGTGTAGGGCAACTCGCTGCACCCTTCCTTAAGAAGCTAGATGTCCTCAGCGCTCCAACAGCTCCAGGGATTCTGTTCTCTCACGTCCTACATGCCATGGAAGTCTGCCTCATTGCCCTCATTGGAGCTACACTAAAAAACGCAATCTGCTTCACCTTCCTTCTAGAAACTCTTACCCAAGGACCCCATACCTACAGGATAAAGGAGGCTTGCATTCCTACTGGAACCAAAGCAAAGTTTTTCCTGTTACACTGCAGGACTTTACAATAGGGTTAGGCCCGATAGCATACATAGAACGTTCCAAGGATGAAGGAGTTCGATACATGCAGAACACCCTGTGAAGAAAAGTTGATACAGCAAGGGACCAGGGTGTAGCTAGAGTCTCTTTTGACTTGTTAGAAATCAGAAGGTGTTCGGCTGCATGTTCACTGGAAAAGAACACCTGAGAGCACAAACCTTGCGTTTCCATTTTAAAACCTCTATCCACGCTGCACTGAAGATACCTAAATAACACTGTTTTTGACTGGCCTCTAGTCACTGCAGGCAGCCCTCTGGAAAGAAAAGGAGTTTTCTCTAAGGAAACACGGTGCTTCCATAGCATGGGTGGGAGCTCCTCCTGTCTTGCTCTAGAGCTACAGGGAAACTTGACGTGAGTACTTGCCTCAAGCTAATGCCTGAAAAGCCCTGCTGAAGCGAAAGTGCTTAACAGTTTCCATTAGGTCGTATTCGCAGTTCTGCTATACTTTAACGTTTCTTCACTTTTCTAGACACTAGGCACCCTCCTGTAGGCACCCTTTTTCTTGCAAATACAGTGAGTACCAGCAGTCTCCTTTGCCCTTCCAGGACACATCCAGACATAAAAGCCTTTCCCAGTAACTCTACGTATTCAGAGTGTAGGGCAACTCGCTGCACCCTTCCTTAAGAAGCTAGGTGGACTCAGCTCTTCAACAGCTCCAGGGATTCTGTTCTCGCACGTCCTACATGCCATGGAAGTCTGCCTCATTGTCCTCATTGGACCTAAACTAAGAAACACAATCTGCTTCGCCGTCCTCTAGGAACTCTGACCCAAGGACCCCATACCTACAGGAGAAAGGAGGCTTGCATTCCTACTGCAACCAAAGCACAGTTTTTCCTGGTACACTGCAGGGCTTGAAAATAGGCTTAGGCCTGATAGCATACATAGAACTTTCCAAGAATGAGGGCGTTCGATACATGTAGAACACCCTGTGAAGAAAAGTTGATTCAGCAAGGGACAAGGGTGTAGCTAGAGTCTCTTTTGACTTGTAAGAATTCAGAAGGGTTTTGGCTGCATGTTCACCGGAATAGAAGACCTGATGGCACAAGCCTTGCTTTCCCATTTTAAATCACTATCCATGCTAGCCTGAAGATCCCTAAATAACACTGTTTTTGACTGGCCTCTAGTCACTGTAGGGAGCCCTCTGGAAAGAAAAGGCGTTTTCTCTAAGGAAACACAGTGCTTCCATAGCATGTGGGGGAGCTCCTCCTGTCATGCTCTAGAGCTACAGGGAAACTTGACGTGAGTACTTGCCTCAAGCTAAGGCCTGAAAAGCCCTCCTGAAGCGAAAGCGCTTAGCAGTTTCCATTAGGTCGTATTCGCAGTTCTGCTCTACTTTAACGTTTCTTCACTTTTCCTGACACTAGGCACCCTCGTGTAGGCACCCTTTTTCTTGCAAATACAGTGAGTACCAGCAGTCTCCTTTGCCCTTCCAGGACACATCCAGACATAAAAGCCTTTCCCAGTAACTCTACGTATTCAGAGTGTAGGGCAACTCGCTGCACCCTTCCTTAAGAAGCTAGGTGGACTCAGCTCTTCAACAGCTCCAGGGATTCTGTTCTCGCACCTCCTACATGCCATGGAAGTCTGCCTCATTGCCCTCATTGGACCTACACTAAAAAAAGCAATCTGCTTCGCCTTCCTTCTAGGAACTCTTACCCAAGGACACCATACCTACAGGTTAAAGAGGCTTGCATTCCTACTGGAACCAAAGCAAATATTTTCCTGTTACACTGCAGGACTTTAGAATAGGGTTAGGCCCGATAGCATACATAGAACGTTCCAAGGATGAGGGAGTTCGATACATGCAGAACACCCTGTGAAGAAAAGTTGATTCAGCAAGGGACCAGGGTGTAGCTAGAGTCTCTTTTGACTTGTTAGAAATCAGAAGGTGTTCGGCTGCATGTTCACTGGAAAAGAACACCTGAGAGCACAAACCTTGCGTTTCCATTTTAAAACCTCTATCCACGCTGCACTGAAGATACCTAAATAACACTGTTTTTGACTGGCCTCTAGTCACTGCAGGCAGCCCTCTGGAAAGAAAAGGAGTTTTCTCTAAGGAAACACGGTGCTTCCATAGCATGGGTGGGAGCTCCTCCTGTCATGCTCTAGAGCTACAGGGAAACTTGACGTGAGTACTTGCCTCAAGCTAAGGCCTGAAAAGCCCTGCTGAAGCAAAAGCGCTTAGCAGTTTCCATTAGGTCGTATTCGCAGTTCTGCTCTACTTTAACGTTTCTTCACTTTTCTAGACACTAGGCACCCTCGTGTAGGCACCCTTTTGCCTACAAATACAGTGAGTACCAGCTGGCTCCTCTGCCCTTCTAAGAAACATCCAGGCCTAGTAGCCTTTCCCAGTCAGTCAATGTATTCAGAGGCGAGGGCAACACACTGCACTCTTCCTTGGTAAAGCTAGATGTCCTCAGCGCTCCAACAGCTCCAGGGATTCTGTTCTCTCACGTCCTACATGCCATGGAAGTCTGCCTCATTGCCCTCATTGGAGCTACACTAAAAAACGCAATCTGCTTCGCCTTCCTTCTAGAAACTCTTACCCAAGGACCCCATACCTACAGGATAAAGGAGGCTTGCATTCCTACTGGAACCAAAGCAAAGTTTTTCCTGTTACACTGCAGGACTTTACAATAGGGTTAGGCCCGATAGCATACATAGAACGTTCCAAGGATGAAGGAGTTCGATACATGCAGAACACCCTGTGAAGAAAAGTTGATACAGCAAGGGACCAGGGTGTAGCTAGAGTCTCTTTTGACTTGTTAGAAATCAGAAGGTGTTCGGCTGCATGTTCACTGGAAAAGAACACCTGATGGCACAAACCTTGCGTTTCCATTTTAAAAGCTCTATCCATGCTGCACTGAAGATACCTAAATAACACTGTTTTTGACTGGCCTCTAGTCACTGCAGGCAGCCCTCTGGAAAGAAAAGGAGTTTTCTCTAAGAAAACACGGTGCTTCCATAGCATGGCTGGGAGCTCCTCCTGTCATTCTCTAGAGCTACAGGGAAACTTGACGTGAGTACTTGCCTCAAGCTAAGGCCTGAAAAGCCCTGCTGAAGCGAAAGTGCTTAACAGTTTCCATTAGGTCGTATTCGCAGTTCTGCTATACTTTAACGTTTCTTCACTTTTCTAGACACTAGGCACCCTCGTGTAGGCACCCATTTTCTTGCAAATACAGTGAGTACCAGCAGTCTCCTTTGCCCTTCCAGGACACATCCAGACATAAAAGGCTTTCCCAGTAACTCTACGTATTCAGAGTGTAGGGCAACTCGCTGCACCCTTCCTTAAGAAGCTAGGTGGACTCAGCTCTTCAACAGCTCCAGGGATTCTGTTCTCGCACATCCTACATGCCATGGAAGTCTGCCTCATTGCCCTCATTGGACCTACACTAAGAAACACAATCTGCTTCGCCGTCCTCTAGGAACTCTGACCCAAGGACCCCATACCTACAGGAGAAAGGAGGCTTGCATTCCTACTGCAACCAAAGCACAGTTTTTCCTGGTACACTGCAGGGCTTGAAAATAGGCTTAGGCCTGATAGCATACATACAACTTTCCAAGAATGAGGGCGTTCGATACATGTAGAACACCCTGTGAAGAAAAGTTGATTCAGCAAGGGACAAGGGTGTAGCTAGAGTCTCTTTTGACTTGTAAGAATTCAGAAGGGTTTTGGCTGCATGTTCACCGGAATAGAAGACCTGATGGCACAAGCCCTGCTTTCCCATTTTAAATCACTATCCATGCTAGCCTGAAGATCCCTAAATAACACTGTTTTTGACTGGCCTCTAGTCACTGTAGGGAGCCCTCTGGAAAGAAAAGGCGTTTTCTCTAAGGAAACACGGTGCTTCCATAGCATGTGGGGGAGCTCCTCCTGTCATGCTCTAGAGCTACAGGGAAACTTGACGTGAGTACTTGCCTCAAGCTAAGGCCTGAAAAGCCCTGCTGAAGCGAAAGCGTGTAGCAGTTTCCATTAGGTCGTATTCGCAGTTCTGCTCTACTTTAACGTTTCTTCACTTTTCTAGACACTAGGCACCCTCGTGTAGGCACCCTTTTGCCTACAAATACAGTGAGTACCAGCAGGCTCCTCTGCCCTTCTAAGAAACATCCAGGCCTAGTAAGCCTTTCCCAGTCAGTCAATGTATTCACAGGGGAGGGCAACACACTGCACTCTTCCTTGGTAAAGCTAGATGTCCTCAGCGCTCCAACAGCTCCAGGGATTCTGTTCTCTCACGTCCTACATGCCATGGAATTCTGCCTCATTGCCCTCATTGGAGCTACACTAAAAAACGCAATCTGCTTCGCCTTCCTTCTAGAAACTCTTACCCAAGGACCCCATACCTACAGGATAAAGGAGGCTTGCATTCCTACTGGAACCAAAGCAAAGTTTTTCCTGTTACACTGCAGGACTTTACAATAGGGTTAGGCCCGATAGCATACATAGAACGTTCCAAGGATGAAGGAGTTCGATACATGCAGAACACCCTGTGAAGAAAAGTTGATACAGCAAGGGACCACGGTGTAGCTAGAGTCTCTTTTGACTTGTTAGAAATCAGAAGGTTTTCGGCTGCATGTTCACTGGAAAAGAACACCTGATGGCACAAACCTTGCATTTCCATTTTAAAAGCTCTATCCTTGCTGCACTGAAGATACCTAAATAACACTGTTTTTGACTGGCCTCTAGTCACTGCAGGCAGCCCTCTGGAAAGAAAAGGAGTTTTCTCTAAGAAAACACGGTGCTTCCATAGCATGGCTGGGAGCTCCTCCTGTCATTCTCTAGAGCTACAGGGAAACTTGACGTGAGTACTTGCCTCAAGCTAAGGCCTGAAAAGCCCTGCTGAAGCAAAAGCGCGTAGCAGTTTCCATTAGGTCGTATTCGCAGTTCTGCTCTACTTTAACGTTTCTTCACTTTTCCTGACACTAGGCACCCTCGTGTAGGCACCCTTTTTCTTGCAAATACAGTGAGTACCAGCAGTCTCCTTTGCCCTTCCAGGACACATCCAGACATAAAAGCCTTTCCCAGTAACTGTACGTATTCAGAGTGTAGGGCAACTCGCTGCACCCTTCCTTAAGAAGCTAGGTGGACTCAGATCTTCAACAGCTCCAGGGATTCTGTTCTCGCACGTCCTACATGCCATGGAAGTCTGCCTCATTGCCCTCATTGGACCTACACTAAAAAAAGCAATCTGCTTCGCCTTCCTTCTAGGAACTCTTACCCAAGGACACCATACCTACAGGTTAAAGAGGCTTGCATTCCTACTGGAACCAAAGCAAATATTTTCCTGTTACACTGCAGGACTTTAGAATAGGGTTAGGCCCGATAGCATACATAGAACGTTCCAAGGATGAGGGAGTTCGATACATGCAGAACACCCTGTGAAGAAAAGTTGATTCAGCAAGGGACCAGGGTGTAGCTAGAGTCTCTTTTGACTTGTTAGAAATCAGAAGGTGTTCGGCTGCATGTTCACTGGAAAAGAACACCTGATGGCACAAACCTTGCGTTTCCATTTTAAAACCTCTATCCACGCTGCACTGAAGATACCTAAATAACACTGTTTTTGACTGGCCTCTAGTCACTGCAGGCAGCCCTCTGGAAAGAAAAGGAGTTTTCTCTAAGGAAACACGGTGCTTCCATAGCATGGGTGGGAGCTCCTCCTGTCATGCTCTAGAGCTACAGGGAAACTTGACGTGAGTACTTGCCTCAAGCTAAGGCCTGAAAAGCCCTGCTGAAGCGAAAGCGTGTAGCAGTTTCCATTAGGTCGTATTCGCAGTTCTGCTCTACTTTAACGTTTCTTCACTTTTCTAGACACTAGGCACCCTCGTGTAGGCACCCTTTTGCCTACAAATACAGTGAGTACCAGCAGGCTCCTCTGCCCTTCTAAGAAACATCCAGGCCTAGTAAGCCTTTCCCAGTCAGTCAATGTATTCAGAGGGGAGGGCAACACACTGCACTCTTCCTTGGTAAAGCTAGATGTCCTCAGCGCTCCAACAGCTCCAGGGATTCTGTTCTCTCACGTCCTACATGCCATGGAAGTCTGCCTCATTGCCCTCATTGGAGCTACACTAAAAAACGCAATCTGCTTCGACTTCCTTCCAGAAACTCTTACCCAAGGACCCCATACCTACAGGATAAAGGAGGCTTGCATTCCTACTGGAACCAAAGCAAAGTTTTTCCTGTTACACTGCAGGACTTTACAATAGGGTTAGGCCCGATAGCATACATAGAACGTTCCAAGGATGAAGGAGTTCGATACATGCAGAACACCCTGTGAAGAAAGTTGATACAGCAAGGGACCAGGGTGTAGCTAGAGTCTCTTTTGACGTGTTAGAAATCAGAAGGTTTTCGGCTGCATGTTCACTGGAAAAGAACACCTGATGGCACAAACCTTGCGTTTCCATTTTAAAAGCTCTATCCATGCTGCACTGAAGATACCTAAATAACACTGTTTTTGACTGGCCTCTAGTCACTGCAGGCAGCCCTCTGGAAAGAAAAGGAGTTTTCTCTAAGAAAACACGGTGCTTCCATAGCATGGCTGGGAGCTCCTCCTGTCATTCTCTAGAGCTACAGGGAAACTTGACGTGAGTACTTGCCTCAAGCTAAGGCCTGAAAAGCCCTGCTGAAGCGAAAGTGCTTAACAGTTTCCATTAGGTCGTATTCGCAGTTCTGCTATACTTTAACGTTTCTTCACTTTTCTAGACACTAGGCACCCTCGTGTAGGCACCCTTTTTCTTGCAAATACAGTGAGTACCAGCAGTCTCCTTTTCCCTTCCAGGACACATCCAGACATAAAAGCCTTTCCCAGTAACTCTACGTATTCAGAGTGTAGGGCAACTCGCTGCACCCTTCCTTAAGAAGCTAGGTGGACTCCGCTCTTCAACAGCTCCAGGGATTCTGTTCTCGCACGTCCTACATGCCATGGAAGTCTGCCTCATTGCCCTCATTGGACCTACACTAAGAAACACAATCTGCTTCGCCGTCCTCTAGGAACTCTGACCCAAGGACCCCATACCTACAGGAGAAAGGAGGCTTGCATTCCTACTGCAACCAAAGCACAGTTTTTCCTGGTACACTGCAGGGCTTTAAAATAGGCTTAGGCCTGATAGCATACATAGAACTTTCCAAGAATGAGGGCGTTCGATACATGCAGAACACCCTGTGAAGAAAAGTTGATTCAGCAAGGGACAAGGGTGTAGCTAGAGTCTCTTTTGACTTGTTAGAAATCAGAAGGTGTTCGGCTGCATGTTCACTGGAAAAGAACACCTGAGAGCACAAACCTTGCTTTCCCAGTTGAAAAGCTCTATCCACGCTGCACTGAAGATACCTAAATAACACTGTTTTTGACTGGCCACTAGTCACTGCAGGCAGCCCTCTGGAAAGAAAAGGAGTTTTCTCTAAGGAAACACGGTACTTCCATAGCATGGGTGGGAGCTCCTCCTGTCATGCTCTAGAGCTACAGGGAAACTTGACGTGAGTACTTGCCTCAAGCTAAGGCCTGAAAAGCCCTCCTGAAGCGAAAGCGCTTAGCAGTTTCCATTAGGTCGTATTCGCAGTTCTGCTCTACTTTAACGTTTCTTCACTTTTCCTGACACTAGGCACCCTCGTGTAGGCACCCTTTTTCTTGCAAATACAGTGAGTAGCAGCAGTCTCCTTTGCCCTTCCAGGACACATCCAGACATAAAAGCCTTTCCCAGTAACTCTACGTATTCAGAGTGTAGGGCAACTCGCTGCACCCTTCCTTAAGAAGCTAGATGTCCTCAGCGCTCCAACAGCTCCAGGGATTCTGTTCTCTCACGTCCTACATGCCATGGAAGTCTGCCTCATTGCCCTCATTGGAGCTACACTAAAAAACGCAATCTGCTTCACCTTCCTTCTAGAAACTCTTACCCAAGGACCCCATACCTACAGGATAAAGGAGGCTTGCATTCCTACTGGAACCAAAGCAAAGTTTTTCCTGTTACACTGCAGGACTTTACAATAGGGTTAGGCCCGATAGCATACATAGAACGTTCCAAGGATGAAGGAGTTCGATACATGCAGAACACCCTGTGAAGAAAAGTTGATACAGCAAGGGACCAGGGTGTAGCTAGAGTCTCTTTTGACTTGTTAGAAATCAGAAGGTGTTCGGCTGCATGTTCACTGGAAAAGAACACCTGAGAGCACAAACCTTGCGTTTCCATTTTAAAAGCTCTATCCATGCTGCACTGAAGATACCTAAATAACACTGTTTTTGACTGGCCTCTAGTCACTGCAGGCAGCCCTCTGGAAAGAAAAGGAGTTTTCTCTAAGAAAACACGGTGCTTCCATAGCATGGGTGGGAGCTCCTCCTGTCATGCTCTAGCACTACAGGGAATCTTGACGTGAGTACTTGCCTCAAGCTAAGGCCTGAAAAGCCCTGCTGAAGCGAAAGTGCTTAGCAGTTTCCATTAGGTCGTATTCGCAGTTCTGCTCTACTTTAACGTTTCTTCACTTTTCCTGACACTAGGCACCCTCTTGTAGGCACCCTTTTTCTTGCAAATACAGTGAGTACCAGCAGTCTCCTTTCCCCTTCCAGGACACATCCAGACATAAAAGCCTTTCCCAGTAACTCTACGTATTCAGAGTGTAGGGCAACTCGCTGCACCCTTCCTTAAGAAGCTAGGTGGACTCAGCTCTTCAACAGCTCCAGGGATTCTGTTCTCGCACGTCCTACATGCCATGGAAGTCTGCCTCATTGTCCTCATTGGACCTACACTAAGAAACACAATCTGCTTTGCCGTCCTCTAGGAACTCTGACCCAAGGACCCCATACCTACAGGAGAAAGGAGGCTTGCATTCCTACTGCAACCAAAGCACAGTTTTTCCTGGTACACTGCAGGGCTTGAAAATAGGCTTCGGCCTGATAGCATACATAGAACATTCCAAGAATGAGGGCGTTCGATACATGCAGAACACCCTGTGAAGAAAAGTTGATTCAGCAAGGGACAAGGGTGTAGCTAGAGTCTCTTTTGACTTCTTAGAAATCAGAAGGTGTTCGGCTGCATGTTCACTGGAAAAGAACACCTGAGAGCACAAACCATGCTTTCCCAGTTGAAAAGCTCTATCCACGCTACACTGAAGATGCCTAAATAACACTGTTTTTGACTGGCCTCTAGTCACTGCAGGCAGCCCTCTGGAAAGAAAAGGAGTTTTCTCTAAGGAAACACGGTGCTTCCATAGCATGTGTGGGAGCTCCTCCTGTCATGCTCTAGAGCTACAGGGAAACTTGACGTGAGTACTTGCCTCAAGCTAAGGCCTGAAAAGCCCTCCTGAAGCGAAAGCGCTTAGCAGTTTCCATTAGGTCGAATTCGCAGTTCTGCTCTACTTTAACGTTTCTTCACTTTTCCTGACACTAGGCACCCTCGTGTAGGCACCCTTTTTCTTGCAAATACAGTGAGTACCAGCAGTCTCCTTTGCCCTTCCAGGACACATCCAGACATAAAAGCCTTTCCCAGTAACTCTACGTATTCAGAGTGTAGGGCAACTCGCTGCACCCTTCCTTAAGAAGCTAGGTGGACTCAGCTCTTCAACAGCTCCAGGGATTCTGTTCTCGCACGTCCTACATGCCATGGAAGTCTGCCTCATTGCCCTCATTGGACCTACACTAAAATAAGCAATCTGCTTCGCCTTCCTTCTAGGAACTCTTACCCAAGGACACCATACCTACAGGTTAAAGAGGCTTGCATTCCTACTGGAACCAAAGCAAATATTTTCCTGTTACACTGCAGGACTTTAGAATAGGGTTAGGCCCGATAGCATACATAGAACGTTCCAAGGATGAGGGAGTTCGATACATGCAGAACACCCTGTGAAGAAAAGTTGATTCAGCAAGGGACCAGGGTGTAGCTAGAGTCTCTTTTGACTTGTTAGAAATCAGAAGGTGTTCGGCTGCATGTTCACTGGAAAAGAACACCTGAGAGCACAAACCTTGCTTTCCCAGTTGAAAAGCTCTATCCACGCTGCACTGAAGATACCTAAATAACACTGTTTTTGACTGGCCTCTAGTCACTGCAGGCAGCCCTCTGGAAAGAAAAGGAGTTTTCTCTAAGGAAACACGGTGCTTCCATAGCATGGGTGGGAGCTCCTCCTGTCATGCTCTAGAGCTACAGGGAAACTTGACGTGAGTACTTGCCTCAAGCTAAGGCCTGAAAAGCCCTGCTGAAGCGAAAGCGTGTAGCAGTTTCCATTAGGTCGTATTCGCAGTTCTGCTCTACTTTAACGTTTCTTCACTTTTCTAGACACTAGGCACCCTCGTGTAGGCACCCTTTTGCCTACAAATACAGTGAGTACCAGCAGGCTCCTCTGCCCTTCTAAGAAACATCCAGGCCTAGTAAGCCTTTCCCAGTCAGTCAATGTATTCAGAGGGGAGGGCAACACACTGCACTCTTCCTTGGTAAAGCTAGATGTCCTCAGCGCTCCAACAGCTCCAGGGATTCTGTTCTCTCACGTCCTACATGCCATGGAAGTCTGCCTCATCGCCCTCATTGGAGCTACACTAAAAAACGCAATCTGCTTCACCTTCCTTCTAGAAACTCTTACCCAAGGACCCCATACCTACAGGATAAAGGAGGCTTGCATTCCTACTGGAACCAAAGCAAAGTTTTTCCTGTTACACTGCAGGACTTTACAATAGGGTTAGGCCCGATAGCATACATAGAACGTTCCAAGGATGAAGGAGTTCGATACATGCAGAACACCCTGTGAAGAAAAGTTGATACAGCAAGGGACCAGGGTGTAGCTAGAGTCTCTTTTGACTTGTTAGAAATCAGAAGGTGTTCGGCTGCATGTTCACTGGAAAAGAACACCTGATGGCACAAACCTTGCGTTTCCATTTTAAAAGCTCTATCCATGCTGCACTGAAGATACCTAAATAACACTGTTTTTGACTGGCCTCTACTCACTGCAGGCAGCCCTCTGGAAAGAAAAGGAGTTTTCTCTAAGAAAACACGGTGCTTCCATAGCATGGGTGGGAGCTCCTCCTGTCATGCTCTAGAGCTACAGGGAATCTTGACGTGAGTACTTGCCTCAAGCTAAGGCCTGAAAAGCCCTGCTGAAGCGAAAGCGCTTAGCAGTTTCCATTAGGTCGTATTCGCAGTTCTGCTCTACTTTAACGTTTCTTCACTTTTCCTGACACTAGGCACCCTCGTGTAGGCACCCTTTTTCTTGCAAATACAGTGAGTACCAGCAGTCTCCTTTCCCCTTCCAGGACACATCCAGACATAAAAGCCTTTCCCAGTAACTCTACGTATTCAGAGTGTAGGGCAACTCGCTGCACCCTTCCTTAAGGAGCTAGGTGGACTCAGCTCTTCAACAGCTCCAGGGATTCTGTTCTCGCACGTCCTACATGCCATGGAAGTCTGCCTCATTGTCCTCATTGGACCTACACTAAGAAACACAATCTGCTTCGCCGTCCTCTAGGAACTCTGACCCAAGGACCCCATACCTACAGGAGAAAGGAGGCTTGCATTCCTACTGCAACCAAAGCACAGTTTTTCCTGGTACACTGCAGGGCTTGAAAATAGGCTTAGGCCTGATAGCATACATAGAACTTTCCAAGAATGAGGGCGTTCGATACATGCAGAACACCCTGTGAAGAAAAGTTGATTCAGCAAGGGACAAGGGTGTAGCTAGAGTTTCTTTTGACTTGTTAGAAATCAGAAGGTGTTCGGCTGCATGTTCACTGGAAAAGAACACCTGAGAGCACAAACCTTGCTTTCCCAGTTGAAAAGCTCTATCCACGCTGCACTGAAGATACCTAAATAACACTGTTTTTGACTGGCCTCTAGTCACTGCAGGCAGCCCTCTGGAAAGAAAAGGAGTTTTCTCTAAGGAAACACGGTGCTTCCATAGCATGGGTGGGAGCTCCTCCTGTCATGCTCTAGAGCTACAGGGAAACTTGACGTGAGTACTTGCCTCAAGCTAAGGCCTGAAAAGCCCTCCTGAAGCGAAAGCGCTTAGCAGTTTCCATTAGGTCGTATTCGCAGTTCTGCTCTACTTTAACGTTTCTTCACTTTTCCTGACACTAGGCACCCTCGTGTAGGCACCCTTTTTCTTGCAAATACAGTGAGTACCAGCAGTCTCCTTTCCCCTTCCAGGACACATCCAGACATAAAAGCCTTTCCCAGTAACTCTACGTATTCAGAGTGTAGGGCAACTCGCTGCACCCTTCCTTAAGAAGCTAGGTGGACTCAGCTCTTCAACAGCTCCAGGGATTCTGTTCTCGCACGTCCTACATGCCATGGAAGTCTGCCTCATTGTCCTCATTGGACCTACACTAAGAAACACAATCTGCTTCGCCGTCCTCTAGGAACTCTGACCCAAGGACCCCATACCTACAGGAGAAAGGAGGCTTGCATTCCTACTGCAACCAAAGCACAGTTTTTCCTGGTACACTGCAGGGCTTGAAAATAGGCTTAGGCCTGATAGCATACATAGAACTTTCCAAGAATGAGGGCGTTCGATACATGCAGAACACCCTGTGAAGAAAAGTTGATTCAGCAAGGGACAAGGGTGTAGCTAGAGTCTCTTTTGACTTGTTAGAAATCAGAAGGTGTTCGGCTGCATGTTCACTGGAAAAGAACACCTGAGAGCACAAACCTTGCTTTCCCAGTTGAAAAGCTCTATCCACGCTGCACTGAAGATACCTAAATAACACTGTTTTTGACTGGCCTCTAGTCACTGCAGGCAGCCCTCTGGAAAGAAAAGGAGTTTTCTCTAAGGAAACACGGTGCTTCCATAGCATGGGTGGGAGCTCCTCCTGTCATGCTCTAGAGCTACAGGGAAACTTGACGTGAGTACTTGCCTCAAGCTAAGGCCTGAAAAGCCCTCCTGAAGCGAAAGCGCTTAGCAGTTTCCATTAGGTCGTATTCGCAGTTCTGCTCTACTTTAACGTTTCTTCACTTTTCCTGACACTAGGCACCCTCGTGTAGGCACCCTTTTTCTTGCAAATACAGTGAGTACCAGCAGTCTCCTTTGCCCTTCCAGGACACATCCAGACATAAAAGCCTTTCCCAGTAACTCTACGTATTCAGAGTGTAGGGCAACTCGCTGCACCCTTCCTTAAGAAGCTAGGTGGACTCAGATCTTCAACAGCTCCAGGGATTCTGTTCTCGCACGTCCTACATGCCATGGAAGTCTGCCTCATTGCCCTCATTGGACCTACACTAAAATAAGCAATCTGCTTCGCCTTCCTTCTAGGAACTCTTACCCAAGGACACCATACCTACAGGTTAAAGAGGCTTGCATTCCTACTGGAACCAAAGCAAATATTTTCCTGTTACACTGCAGGACTTTAGAATAGGGTTAGGCCCGATAGCATACATAGAACGTTCCAAGGATGAGGGAGTTCGATACATGCAGAACACCCTGTGAAGAAAAGTTGATTCAGCAAGGGACCAGGGTGTAGCTAGAGTCTCTTTTGACTTGTTAGAAATCAGAAGGTGTTCGGCTGCATGTTCACTGGAAAAGAACACCTGAGAGCACAAACCTTGCGTTTCCATTTTAAAACCTCTATCCACGCTGCACTGAAGATACCTAAATAACACTGTTTTTGACTGGCCTCTAGTCACAGCAGGCAGCCCTCTGGAAAGAAAAGGAGTTTTCTCTAAGGAAACACGGTGCTTCCATAGCATGGGTGGGAGCTCCTCCTGTCATGCTCTAGAGCTACAGGGAAACTTGACGTGAGTACTTGCCTCAAGCTAAGGCCTGAAAAGCCCTGCTGAAGCGAAAGCGTGTAGCAGTTTCCATTAGGTCGTATTCGCAGTTCTGCTCTACTTTAACGTTTCTTCACTTTTCTAGACACTAGGCACCCTCGTGTAGGCACCCTTTTGCCTACAAATACAGTGAGTACCAGCAGGCTCCTCTGCCCTTCTAAGAAACATCCAGGCCTAGTAAGCCTTTCCCAGTCAGTCAATGTATTCAGAGGGGAGGGCAACACACTGCACTCTTCCTTGGTAAAGCTAGATGTCCTCAGCGCTCCAACAGCTCCAGGGATTCTGTTCTCTCACGTCCTACATGCCATGGAAGTCTGCCTCATTGCCCTCATTGGAGCTACACTAAAAAACGCAATCTGCTTCGCCTTCCTTCTAGAAACTCTTACCCAAGGACCCCATACCTACAGGATAAAGGAGGCTTGCATTCCTACTGGAACCAAAGCAAAGTTTTTCCTGTTACACTGCAGGACTTTACAATAGGGTTAGGCCCGATAGCATACATAGAACGTTCCAAGGATGAAGGAGTTCGATACATGCAGAACACCCTGTGAAGAAAAGTTGAAACAGCAAGGGACCAGGGTGTAGCTAGAGTCTCTTTTGACTTGTTAGAAATCAGAAGGTTTTCGGCTGCATGTTCACTGGAAAAGAACACCTGATGGCACAAACCTTGCATTTCCATTTTAAAAGCTCTATCCTTGCTGCACTGAAGATACCTAAATAACACTGTTTTTGACTGGCCTCTAGTCACTCCAGGCAGCCCTCTGGAAAGAAAAGGAGTTTTCTCTAAGAAAACACGGTGCTTCCATAGCATGGGTGGGAGCTCCTCCTGTCATTCTCTAGAGCTACAGGGAAACTTGACGTGAGTACTTGCCTCAAGCTAAGGCCTGAAAAGCCCTGCTGAAGCAAAAGCGCGTAGCAGTTTCCATTAGGTCGTATTCGCAGTTCTGCTCTACTTTAACGTTTCTTCACTTTTCCTGACACTAGGCACCCTCGTGTAGGCACCCTTTTTCTTGCAAATACAGTGAGTACCAGCAGTCTCCTTTGCCCTTCCAGGACACATCCAGACATAAAAGCCTTTCCCAGTAACTCTACGTATTCAGAGTGTAGGGCAACTCGCTGCACCCTTCCTTAAGAAGCTAGGTGGACTCAGCTCTTCAACAGCTCCAGGGATTCTGTTCTCGCACGTCCTACATGCCATGGAAGTCTGCCTCATTGCCCTCATTGGACCTACACTAAGAAACACAATCTGCTTCGCCGTCCTCTAGGAACTCTGACCCAAGGACCCCATACCTACAGGAGAAAGGAGGCTTGCATTCCTACTGCAACCAAAGCACAGTTTTTCCTGGTACACTGCAGGGCTTGAAAATAGGCTTAGGCCTGATAGCATACATAGAACTTTCCAAGAATGAGGGCGTTCGATACATGCAGAACACCCTGTGAAGAAAAGTTGATTCAGCAAGGGACAAGTGTGTAGCTAGAGTCTCTTTTGACTTGTTAGAAATCAGAAGGTGTTCGGCTGCATGTTCACTGGAAAAGAACACCTGAGAGCACAAACCTTGCTTTCCCAGTTGAAAAGTTCTATCCACGCTGCACTGAAGATACCTAAATAACACTGTTTTTGACTGGCCTCTAGTCACTGCAGGCAGCCCTCTGGAAAGAAAAGGAGTTTTCTCTAAGGAAACACGGTGCTTCCATAGCATGGGTGGGAGCTCCTCCCGTCATGCTCTAGAGCTACAGGGAAACTTGACGTGAGTACTTGCCTCAAGCTAAGGCCTGAAAAGCCCTCCTGAAGCGAAAGCGCTTAGCAGTTTCCATTAGGTCGTATTCGCAGTTCTGCTCTACTTTAACGTTTCTTCACTTTTCCTGACACTAGGCACCCTCGTGTAGGCACCCTTTTTCTTGCAAATACAGTGAGTACCAGCAGTCTCCTTTGCCCTTCCAGGACACATCCAGACATAAAAGCCTTTCCCAGTAACTCTACGTATTCAGAGTGTAGGGCAACTCGCTGCACCCTTCCTTAAGAAGCTAGGTGGACTCAGATCTTCAACAGCTCCAGGGATTCTGTTCTCGCACGTCCTACATGCCATGGAAGTCTGCCTCATTGCCCTCATTGGACCTACACTAAAAAAAGCAATGTGCTTCGCCTTCCTTCTAGGAACTCTTACCCAAGGACACCATACCTACAGGTTAAAGAGGCTTGCATTCCTACTGGAACCAAAGCAAATATTTTCCTGTTACCCTGCAGGACTTTAGAATAGGGTTAGGCCCGATAGCATACATAGAACGTTCCAAGGATGAGGGAGTTCGATACATGCAGAACACCCTGTGAAGAAAAGTTGATTCAGCAAGGGACAAGTGTGTAGCTAGAGTCTCTTTTGACTTGTTAGAAATCAGAAGGTGTTCGGCTGCATGTTCACTGGAAAAGAACACCTGAGAGCACAAACCTTGCGTTTCCATTTTAAAACCTCTATCCACGCTGCACTGAAGATACCTAAATAACACTGTTTTTGACTGGCCTCTAGTCACTGCAGGCAGCCCTCTGGAAAGAAAAGGAGTTTTCTCTAAGGAAACACGGTGCTTCCATAGCATGGGTGGGAGCTCCTCCTGTCATGCTCTAGAGCTACAGGGAAACTTGACGTGAGTACTTGCCTCAAGCTAAGGCCTGAAAAGCCCTGCTGAAGCGAAAGTGCTTAACAGTTTCCATTAGGTCGTATTCGCAGTTCTGCTATACTTTAACGTTTCTTCACTTTTCTAGACACTAGGCACCCTCGTGTAGGCACCCTTTTTCTTGCAAATACAGTGAGTACCAGCAGTCTCCTTTGCCCTTCCAGGACACATCCAGACATAAAAGCCTTTCCCAGTAACTCTACGTATTCAGAGTGTAGGGCAACTCGCTGCACCCTTCCTTAAGAAGCTAGGTGGACTCAGCTCTTCAACAGCTCCAGGGATTCTGTTCTCGCACGTCCTACATGCCATGGAAGTCTGCCTCATTGCCCTCATTGGACCTACACTAAGAAACACAATCTGCTTCGCCGTCCTCTAGGAACTCTGACCCAAGGACCCCATACCTACAGGAGAAAGGAGGCTTGCATTCCTACTGCAACCAAAGCACAGTTTTTCCTGGTACACTGCAGGGCTTGAAAATAGGCTTAGGCCTGATAGCATACATACAACTTTCCAAGAATGAGGGCCTTCGATACATGTAGAACACCCTATGAAGAAAAGTTGATTCAGCAAGGGACAAGGGTGTAGCTAGAGTCTCTTTTGACTTGTAAGAATTCAGAAGGGTTTTGGCTGCATGTTCACCGGAATAGAAGACCTGATGGCACAAGCCCTGCTTTCCCATTTTAAATCACTATCCATGCTAGCCTGAAGATCCCTAAATAACACTGTTTTTGACTGGCCTCTAGTCACTGTAGGGAGCCCTCTGGAAAGAAAAGGCGTTTTCTCTAAGGAAACACGGTGCTTCCATAGCATGTGGGGGAGCTCCTCCTGTCATGCTCTAGAGCTACAGGGAAACTTGACGTGAGTACTTGCCTCAAGCTAAGGCCTGAAAAGCCCTCCTGAAGCGAAAGCGCTTAGCAGTTTCCACTAGGTCGTATTCGCAGTTCTGCTATACTTTAACTTTTCTTCACTTTTCTAGACACTAGGCACCCCCGTGTAGGCACCCTTTTGCCTACAAATACAGTGAGTACCAGCAGGCTCCTCTGCCCTTCTAAGAAACATCCAGGCCTAGTAGCCTTTCCCAGTCAGTCAATGTATTCAGAGGGGAGGGCAACACACTGCACTCTTCCTTGGTAAAGCTAGATGTCCTCAGCGCTCCAAGAGCTCCAGGGATTCTGTTTTCTCACGTCCTACATGCCATGGAAGTCTGCCTCTTTGCCCTCATTGGAGCTACACTAAAAAACGCAATCTGCTTCGCCTTCCTTCTAGAAACTCTTACCCAAGGACCCCATACCTACAGGATAAAGGAGGCTTGCATTTCTACTGGAACCAAAGCAAAGTTTTTCCTGTTACACTGCAGGACTTTACAATAGGGTTAGGCCCGATAGCATACATAGAACGTTCCAAGGATGAAGGAGTTCGATACATGCAGAACACCCTGTGAAGAAAAGTTGATACAGCAAGGGACCAGGGTGTAGCTAGTGTCTCTTTTGACTTGTTAGAAATCAGAAGGTGTTCGGCTGCATGTTCATTGGAAAAGAACACCTGATGGCACAAACCTTGCGTTTCCATTTTAAAAGCTCTATCCATGCTGCATTGAAGATACCTAAATAACACTGTTTTTGACTGGCCTCTAGACACTGCAGGCAGCCCTCTGGAAAGAAAATGAGTTTTCTCTAAGAAAACACGGTGCTTCCATAGCATGGGTGGGAGCTCCTCCTGTCATGCTCTAGAGCTACAGGGAAACTTGACGTGAGTACTTGCCTCAAGCTAAGGCCTGAAAAGCCCTGCTGAAGCGAAAGCGCTTAGCAGTTTCCATTAGGTCGTATTCGCAGTTCTGCTCTGCTTTAACGTTTCTTCACTTTTCCTGACACTAGGCACCCTCGTGTAGGCACCCTTTTTCTTGCAAATACAGTGAGTACCAGCAGTCTCCTTTCCCCTTCCAGGACACATCCAGACATAAAAGCCTTTCCCAGTAACTCTACGTATTCAGAGTGTAGGGCAACTCGCTGCACCCTTCCTTAAGAAGCTAGGTGGACTCAGCTCTTCAACAGCTCCAGGGATTCTGTTCTCGCACGTCCTACATGCCATGGAAGTCTGCCTCATTGCCCTCATTGGACCTACACTAAGAAACACAATCTGCTTCGCCGTCCTCTAGGAACTCTGACCCAAAGACCCCATACCTACAGGAGAAAGGAGGCTTGCATTCCTACTGCAACCAAAGCACAGTTTTTCCTGGTACACTGCAGGGCTTGAAAATAGGCTTAGGCCTGATAGCATACATAGAACTTTCCAAGAATGAGGGCGTTCGATACATGCAGAACACCCTGTGAAGAAAAGTTGATTCAGCAAGGGACAAGGGTGTAGCTAGAGTCTCTTTTGACTTGTTAGAAATCAGAAGGTGTTCGGCTGCATGTTCACTGGAAAAGAACACCTGAGAGCACAAACCTTGCTTTCCCAGTTGAAAAGTTCTATCCACGCTGCACTGAAGATACCTAAATAACACTGTTTTTGACTGGCCTCTAGTCACTGCAGGCAGCCCTCTGGAAAGAAAAGGATTTTTCTCTAAGGAAACACGGTGCTTCCATAGCATGGGTGGGAGCTCCTCCTGTCATGCTCTAGAGCTACAGGGAAACTTGACGTGAGTACTTGCCTCAAGCTAAGGCCTGAAAAGCCCTCCTGAAGCGAAAGCGCTTAGCAGTTTCCATTAGGTCGTATTCGCAGTTCTGCTCTACTTTAACGTTTCTTCACTTTTCCTGACACTAGGCACCCTCGTGTAGGCACCCTTTTTCTTGCAAATACAGTGAGTACCAGCAGTCTCCTTTGCCCTTCCAGGACACATCCAGACATAAAAGCCTTTCCCAGTAACTGTACGTATTCAGAGTGTAGGGCAACTCGCTGCACCCTTCCTTAAGAAGCTAGGTGGACTCAGATCTTCAACAGCTCCAGGGATTCTGTTCTCGCACGTCCTACATGCCATGGAAGTCTGCCTCATTGCCCTCATTGGACCTACACTAAAAAAAGCAATCTGCTTCGCCTTCCTTCTAGGAACTCTTACCCAAGGACACCATACCTACAGGTTAAAGAGGCTTGCATTCCTACTGGAACCAAAGCAAATATTTTCCTGTTACACTGCAGGACTTTAGAATAGGGTTAGGCCCGATAGCATACATAGAACGTTCCAAGGATGAGGGAGATCGATACATGCAGAACACCCTGTGAAGAAAAGTTGATTCAGCAAGGGACAAGTGTGTAGCTAGAGTCTCTTTTGACTTGTTAGAAATCAGAAGGTGTTCGGCTGCATGTTCACTGGAAAAGAACACCTGAGAGCACAAACCTTGCGTTTCCATTTTAAAACCTCTATCCACGCTGCACTGAAGATACCTAAATAACACTGTTTTTGACTGGCCTCTAGTCACTGCAGGCAGCCCTCTGGAAAGAAAAGGAGTTTTCTCTAAGGAAACACGGTGCTTCCATAGCATGGGTGGGAGCTCCTCCTGTCATGCTCTAGAGCTACAGGGAAACTTGACGTGAGTACTTGCCTCAAGCTAAGGCCTGAAAAGCCCTGCTGAAGCGAAAGTGCTTAACAGTTTCCATTAGGTCGTATTCGCAGTTCTGCTCTACTTTAACGTTTCTTCACTTTTCTAGACACTAGGCACCCTCGTGTAGGCACCCTTTTTCTTGCAAATACAGTGAGTACCAGCAGTCTCCTTTGCCCTTCCAGGACACATCCAGACATAAAAGACTTTCCCAGTAACTCTACGTATTCAGAGTGTAGGGCAACTCGCTGCACCCTTCCTTAAGAAGCTAGGTGGACTCAGCTCTTCAACAGCTCCAGGGATTCTGTTCTCGCACGTCCTACATGCCATGGAAGTCTGCCTCATTGCCCTCATTGGACCTACACTAAGAAACACAATCTGCTTCGCCGTCCTCTAGGAACTCTGACCCAAGGACCCCATACCTACAGGAGAAAGGCGGCTTGCATTCCTACTGCAACCAAAGCACAGTTTTTCCTGGTACACTGTAGGGCTTGAAAATAGGCTTAGGCCTGATAGCATACATAGAACTTTCCAAGAATGAGGGCGTTCGATACATGCAGAACACCCTGTGAAGAAAAGTTGATTCAGCAAGGGACCAGGGTGTAGCTAGAGTGTCTTTTGACTTGTTAGAAATCAGAAGGTGTTCGGCTGCATGTTCACTGGAAAAGAACACCTGAGAGCACAAACCTTGCGTTTCCATTTTAAAACCTCTATCCACGCTGCACTGAAGATACCTAAATAACACTGTTTTTGACTGGCCTCTAGTCACTGCAGGCAGCCCTCTGGAAAGAAAAGGAGTTTTCTCTAAGGAAACACGGTGCTTCCATAGCATGGGTGGGAGCTCCTCCTGTCATGCTCTAGAGCTACAGGGAAACTTGACGTGAGTACTTGCCTCAAGCTAAGGCCTGAAAAGCCCTCCTGAAGCGAAAGCGCTTAGCAGCTTCCATTAGGTCGTATTCGCAGTTCTGCTCTACTTTAACGTTTCTTCACTTTTCCTGACACTAGGCACCCTCGTGTAGGCACCCTTTTTCTTGCAAATACAGTGAGTACCAGCAGTCTCCTTTCCCCTTCCAGGACACATCCAGACATAAAAGCCTTTCCCAGTAACTCTACGTATTCAGAGTGTAGGGCAACTCGCTGCACCCTTCCTTAAGAAGCTAGGTGGACTCAGCTCTTCAACAGCTCCAGGGATTCTGTTCTCGCACGTCCTACATGCCATGGAAGTCTGCCTCATTGCCCTCATTGGACCTACACTAAGAAACACAATCTGCTTCGCCGTCCTCTAGGCACTCTGACCCTAGGACCCCATACCTACAGGAGAAAGGAGGCTTGCATTCCTACTGCAACCTAAGCACAGTTTTTCCTGGTACACTGCAGGGCTTGAAAATAGGCTTAGGCCTGATAGCATACATAGAACTTTCCAAGAATGAGGGCGTTCGATACATGTAGAACACCCTGTGAAGAAAAGTTGATTCAGCAAGGGACAAGGGTGTAGCTAGAGTCTCTTTTGACTTGTAAGAAATCAGAAGGGTTTTGGCTGCATGTTCACCGGAATAGAAGACCTGATGGCACAAGCCTTGCTTTCCCATTTTAAATCACTATCCATGCTAGCCTGAAGATCCCTAAATAACACTGTTTTTGACTGGCCTCTAGTCACTGTAGGGAGCCCTCTGGAAAGAAAAGGCGTTTTCTCTAAGGAAACACGGTGCTTCCATAGCATGTGGGGGAGCTCCTCCTGTCATGCTCTAGAGCTACAGGGAAACTTGACGTGAGTACTTGCCTCAAGCTAAGGCCTGAAAAGCCCTCCTGAAGCGAAAGCGCTTAGCAGTTTCCACTAGGTCGTATTCGCAGTTCTGCTCTACTTTAACGTTTCTTCACTTTTCCTGACACTAGGCACCCTCGTGTAGGCACCCTTTTTCTTGCAAATACAGTGAGTACCAGCAGTCTCCTTTGCCCTTCCAGGACACATCCAGACATAAAAGCCTTTCCCAGTAACTCTACGTATTCAGAGTGTAGGGCAACTCGCTGCACCCTTCCTTAAGAAGCTAGATGTCCTCAGCGCTCCAACAGCTCCAGGGATTCTGTTCTCTCACGTCCTACATGCCATGGAAGTCTGCCTCATTGCCCTCATTGGAGCTACACTAAAAAACGCAATCTGCTTCACCTTCCTTCTAGAAACTCTTACCCAAGGACCCCATACCTACAGGATAAAGGAGGCTTGCATTCCTACTGGAACCAAAGCAAAGTTTTTCCTGTTACACTGCAGGACTTTACAATAGGGTTAGGCCCGATAGCATACATAGAACGTTCCAAGGATGAAGGAGTTCGATACATGCAGAACACCCTGTGAAGAAAAGTTGATACAGCAAGGGACCAGGGTGTAGCTAGAGTCTCTTTTGACTTGTTAGAAATCAGAAGGTGTTCGGCTGCATGTTCACTGGAAAAGAACACCTGATGGCACAAACCTTGCGTTTCCATTTTAAAAGCTCTATCCATGCTGCACTGAAGATACCTAAATAACACTGTTTTTGACTGGCCTCTAGTCACTGCAGGCAGCCCTCTGGAAAGAAAAGGAGTTTTCTCTAAGAAAACACGGTGCTTCCATAGCATGGGTGGGAGCTCCTCCTGTCATGCTCTAGAGCTACAGGGAATCTTGACGTGAGTACTTGCCTCAAGCTAAGGCCTGAAAAGCCCTGCTGAAGCGAAAGTGCTTAGCAGTTTCCATTAGGTCGTATTCGCAGTTCTGCTCTACTTTAACGTTTCTTCACTTTTCCTGACACTAGGCACCCTCTTGTAGGCACCCTTTTTCTTGCAAATACAGTGAGTACCAGCAGTCTCCTTTCCCCTTCCAGGACACATCCAGACATAAAAGCCTTTCCCAGTAACTCTACGTATTCAGAGTGTAGGGCAACTCGCTGCACCCTTCCTTAAGAAGCTAGGTGGACTCAGCTCTTCAACAGCTCCAGGGATTCTGTTCTCGCACGTCCTACATGCCATGGAAGTCTGCCTCATTGTCCTCATTGGACTTACACTAAGAAACACAATCTGCTTCGCCGTCCTCTAGGAACTCTGACCCAAGGACCCCATACCTACAGGAGAAAGGAGGCTTGCATTCCTACTGCAACCAAAGCACAGTTTTTCCTGGTACACTGCAGGGCTTGAAAATAGGCTTAGGCCTGATAGCATACATAGAACTTTCCAAGAATGAGGGCGTTCGATACATGCAGAACACCCTGTGAAGAAAAGTTGATTCAGCAAGGGACAAGGGTGTAGCTAGAGTCTCTTTTGACTTGTTAGAAATCAGAAGGTGTTCGGCTGCATGTTCACTGGAAAAGAACACCGGAGAGCACAAACCTTGCTTTCCCAGTTGAAAAGCTCTATCCACGCTGCACTGAAGATACCTAAATAACACTGTTTTTGACTGGCCTCTAGTCACTGCAGGCAGCCCTCTGGAAAGAAAAGGAGTTTTCTCTAAGGAAACACGGTGCTTCCATAGCATGGGTGGGAGCTCCTCCTGTCATGCTCTAGAGCTACAGGGAAACTTGACGTGAGTACTTGCCTCAAGCTAAGGCCTGAAAAGCCCTCCTGAAGCGAAAGCGCTTAGCAGTTTCCATTAGGTCGTATTCGCAGTTCTGCTCTACTTTAACGTTTCTTCACTTTTCCTGACACTAGGCACCCTCGTGTAGGCACCCTTTTTCTTGCAAATACAGTGAGTACCAGCAGTCTCCTTTGCCCTTCCAGGACACATCCAGACATAAAAGCCTTTCCCAGTAACTCTACGTATTCAGAGTGTAGGGCAACTCGCTGCACCCTTCCTTAAGAAGCTAGGTGGACTCAGCTCTTCAACAGCTCCAGGGATTCTGTTCTCGCACGTCCTACATGCCATGGAAGTCTGCCTCATTGCCCTCATTGGACCTACACTAAAATAAGCAATCTGCTTCGCCTTCCTTCTAGGAACTCTTACCCAAGGACACCATACCTACAGGTTAAAGAGGCTTGCATTCCTACTGGAACCAAAGCAAATATTTTCCTGTTACACTGCAGGACTTTAGAATAGGGTTAGGCCCGATAGCATACATAGAACGTTCCAAGGATGAGGGAGTTCGATACATGCAGAACACCCTGTGAAGAAAAGTTGATTCAGCAAGGGACCAGGGTGTAGCTAGAGTCTCTTTTGACTTGTTAGAAATCAGAAGGTGTTCGGCTGCATGTTCACTGGAAAAGAACACCTGAGAGCACAAACCTTGCGTTTCCATTTTAAAACCTCTATCCACGCTGCACTGAAGATACCTAAATAACACTGTTTTTGACTGGCCTCTAGTCACAGCAGGCAGCCCTCTGGAAAGAAAAGGAGTTTTCTCTAAGGAAACACGGTGCTTCCATAGCATGGGTGGGAGCTCCTCCTGTCATGCTCTAGAGCTACAGGGAAACTTGACGTGAGTACTTGCCTCAAGCTAAGGCCTGAAAAGCCCTGCTGAAGCAAAAGCGTGTAGCAGTTTCCATTAGGTCGTATTCGCAGTTCTGCTCTACTTTAACGTTTCTTCACTTTTCTAGACACTAGGCACCCTCGTGTAGGCACCCTTTTGCCTACAAATACAGTGAGTACCAGCAGGCTCCTCTGCCCTTCTAAGAAACATCCAGGCCTAGTAAGCCTTTCCCAGTCAGTCAATGTATTCAGAGGGGAGGGCAACACACTGCACTCTTCCTTGGTAAAGCTAGATGTCCTCAGCGCTCCAACAGCTCCAGGG
The DNA here is from genome assembly GCF_028021215.1 of Eschrichtius robustus. Lineage (NCBI taxonomy): Eukaryota > Metazoa > Chordata > Mammalia > Artiodactyla > Eschrichtiidae > Eschrichtius > Eschrichtius robustus. The sequence goes on along the minus strand of NC_090844.1, from coordinate 36,588,142 downwards.
ATTCTGTTCTCTCACGTCCTACATGCCATGGAAGTCTGCCTCATTGCCCTCATTGGAGCTACACTAAAAAACGCAATCTGCTTCGCCTTCCTTCTAGAAACTCTTACCCAAGGACCCCATACCTACAGGATAAAGGAGGCTTGCATTTCTACTGGAACCAAAGCAAAGTTTTTCCTGTTACACTGCAGGACTTTACAATAGGGTTAGGCCCGATAGCATACATAGAACGTTCCAAGGATGAAGGAGTTCGATACATGCAGAACACCCTGTGAAGAAAGTTGATACAGCAAGGGACCAGGGTGTAGCTAGAGTCTCTTTTGACTTGTTAGAAATCAGAAGGTTTTCGGCTGCATGTTCACTGGAAAAGAACACCTGATGGCACAAACCTTGCGTTTCCATTTTAAAAGCTCTATCCATGCTGCACTGAAGATACCTAATTAACACTGTTTTTGACTGGCCTCTAGTCACTGCAGGCAGCCCTCTGGAAAGAAAAGGAGTTTTCTCTAAGAAAACACGGTGCTTCCATAGCATGGCTGGGAGCTCCTCCTGTCATTCTCTAGAGCTACAGGGAAACTTGACGTGAGTACTTGCCTCAAGCTAAGGCCTGAAAAGCCCTGCTGAAGCGAAAGTGCTTAACAGTTTCCATTAGGTCGTATTCGCAGTTCTGCTATACTTTAACGTTTCTTCACTTTTCTAGACACTAGGCACCCTCGTGTAGGCACCCTTTTTCTTGCAAATACAGTGAGTACCAGCAGTCTCCTTTTCCCTTCCAGGACACATCCAGACATAAAAGCCTTTCCCAGTAACTCTACGTATTCAGAGTGTAGGGCAACTCGCTGCACCCTTCCTTAAGAAGCTAGGTGGACTCAGCTCTTCAACAGCTCCAGGGATTCTGTTCTCGCACGTCCTACATGCCATGGAAGTCTGCCTCATTGCCCTCATTGGACCTACACTAAGAAACACAATCTGCTTCGCCGTCCTCTAGGAACTCTGACCCAAGGACCCCATACCTACAGGAGAAAGGAAGCTTGCATTCCTACTGCAACCAAAGCACAGTTTTTCCTGGTACACTGCAGGGCTTGAAAATAGGCTTAGGCCTGATAGCATACATAGAACTTTCCAAGAATGAGGGCGTTCGATACATGCAGAACACCCTGTGAAGAAAAGTTGATTCAGCAAGGGACAAGGGTGTAGCTAGAGTCTCTTTTGACTTGTTAGAAATCAGAAGGTGTTCGGCTGCATGTTCACTGGAAAAGAACACCTGAGAGCACAAACCTTGCTTTCCCAGTTGAAAAGCTCTATCCACGCTGCACTGAAGATACCTAAATAACACTGTTTTTGATTGGCCACTAGTCACTGCAGGCAGCTCTCTGGAAAGAAAAGGAGTTTTCTCTAAGGAAACACGGTACTTCCATAGCATGGGTGGGAGCTCCTCCTGTCATGCTCTAGAGCTACAGGGAAACTTGACGTGAGTACTTGCCTCAAGCTAAGGCCTGAAAAGCCCTCCTGAAGCGAAAGCGCTTAGCAGTTTCCATTAGGTCGTATTCGCAGTTCTGCTCTACTTTAACGTTTCTTCACTTTTCCTGACACTAGGCACCCTCGTGTAGGCACCCTTTTTCTTGCAAATACAGTGAGTACCAGCAGTCTCCTTTGCCCTTCCAGGACACATCCAGACATAAAAGCCTTTCCCAGTAACTCTACGTATTCAGAGTGCAGGGCAATTCGCTGCACCCTTCCTTAAGAAGCTAGATGTCCTCAGCGCTCCAACAGCTCCAGGGATTCTGTTCTCTCACGTCCTACATGCCATGGAAGTCTGCCTCATTGCCCTCATTGGAGCTACACTAAAAAACGCAATCTGCTTCACCTTCCTTCTAGAAACTCTTACCCAAGGACCCCATACCTACAGGATAAAGGAGGCTTGCATTCCTACTGGAACCAAAGCAAAGTTTTTCCTGTTACACTGCAGGACTTTACAATAGGGTTAGGCCCGATAGCATACATAGAACGTTCCAAGGATGAGGGAGTTCGATACATGCAGAACACCCTGTGAAGAAAAGTTGATTCAGCAAGGGACCAGGGTGTAGCTAGAGTCTCTTTTGACTTGTTAGAAATCAGAAGGTGTTCGGCTGCATGTTCACTGGAAAAGAACACCTGAGAGCACAAACCTTGCGTTTCCATTTTAAAACCTCTATCCACGCTGCACTGAAGATACCTAAATAACACTGTTTTTGACTGGCCTCTAGTCACAGCAGGCAGCCCTCTGGAAAGAAAAGGAGTTTTCTCTAAGGAAACACGGTGCTTCCATAGCATGGGTGGGAGCTCCTCCTGTCATGCTCTAGAGCTACAGGGAAACTTGACGTGAGTACTTGCCTCAAGCTAAGGCCTGAAAAGCCCTGCTGAAGCAAAAGCGTGTAGCAGTTTCCATTAGGTCGTATTCGCAGTTCTGCTCTACTTTAACGTTTCTTCACTTTTCTAGACACTAGGCACCCTCGTGTAGGCACCCTTTTGCCTACAAATACAGTGAGTACCAGCAGGCTCCTCTGCCCTTCTAAGAAACATCCAGGCCTAGTAAGCCTTTCCCAGTCAGTCAATGTATTCAGAGGGGAGGGCAACACACTGCACTCTTCCTTGGTAAAGCTAGATGTCCTCAGCGCTCCAACAGCTCCAGGGATTCTGTTCTCTCACGTCCTACATGCCATGGAAGTCTGCCTCATTGCCCTCATTGGAGCTACACTAAAAAACGCAATCTGCTTCGCCTTCCTTCTAGAAACTCTTACCCAAGGACCCCATACCTACAGGATAAAGGAGGCTTGCATTTCTACTGGAACCAAAGCAAAGTTTTTCCTGTTACACTGCAGGACTTTACAATAGGGTTAGGCCCGATAGCATACATAGAACGTTCCAAGGATGAAGGAGTTCGATACATGCAGAACACCCTGTGAAGAAAGTTGATACAGCAAGGGACCAGGGTGTAGCTAGAGTCTCTTTTGACTTGTTAGAAATCAGAAGGTTTTCGGCTGCATGTTCACTGGAAAAGAACACCTGATGGCACAAACCTTGCGTTTCCATTTTAAAAGCTCTATCCATGCTGCACTGAAGATACCTAATTAACACTGTTTTTGACTGGCCTCTAGTCACTGCAGGCAGCCCTCTGGAAAGAAAAGGAGTTTTCTCTAAGAAAACACGGTGCTTCCATAGCATGGCTGGGAGCTCCTCCTGTCATTCTCTAGAGCTACAGGGAAACTTGACGTGAGTACTTGCCTCAAGCTAAGGCCTGAAAAGCCCTGCTGAAGCGAAAGTGCTTAACAGTTTCCATTAGGTCGTATTCGCAGTTCTGCTATACTTTAACGTTTCTTCACTTTTCTAGACACTAGGCACCCTCGTGTAGGCACCCTTTTTCTTGCAAATACAGTGAGTACCAGCAGTCTCCTTTTCCCTTCCAGGACACATCCAGACATAAAAGCCTTTCCCAGTAACTCTACGTATTCAGAGTGTAGGGCAACTCGCTGCACCCTTCCTTAAGAAGCTAGGTGGACTCAGCTCTTCAACAGCTCCAGGGATTCTGTTCTCGCACGTCCTACATGCCATGGAAGTCTGCCTCATTGCCCTCATTGGACCTACACTAAGAAACACAATCTGCTTCGCCGTCCTCTAGGAACTCTGACCCAAGGACCCCATACCTACAGGAGAAAGGAAGCTTGCATTCCTACTGCAACCAAAGCACAGTTTTTCCTGGTACACTGCAGGGCTTGAAAATAGGCTTAGGCCTGATAGCATACATAGAACTTTCCAAGAATGAGGGCGTTCGATACATGCAGAACACCCTGTGAAGAAAAGTTGATTCAGCAAGGGACAAGGGTGTAGCTAGAGTCTCTTTTGACTTGTTAGAAATCAGAAGGTGTTCGGCTGCATGTTCACTGGAAAAGAACACCTGAGAGCACAAACCTTGCTTTCCCAGTTGAAAAGCTCTATCCACGCTGCACTGAAGATACCTAAATAACACTGTTTTTGATTGGCCACTAGTCACTGCAGGCAGCTCTCTGGAAAGAAAAGGAGTTTTCTCTAAGGAAACACGGTACTTCCATAGCATGGGTGGGAGCTCCTCCTGTCATGCTCTAGAGCTACAGGGAAACTTGACGTGAGTACTTGCCTCAAGCTAAGGCCTGAAAAGCCCTCCTGAAGCGAAAGCGCTTAGCAGTTTCCATTAGGTCGTATTCGCAGTTCTGCTCTACTTTAACGTTTCTTCACTTTTCCTGACACTAGGCACCCTCGTGTAGGCACCCTTTTTCTTGCAAATACAGTGAGTACCAGCAGTCTCCTTTGCCCTTCCAGGACACATCCAGACATAAAAGCCTTTCCCAGTAACTCTACGTATTCAGAGTGCAGGGCAATTCGCTGCACCCTTCCTTAAGAAGCTAGATGTCCTCAGCGCTCCAACAGCTCCAGGGATTCTGTTCTCTCACGTCCTACATGCCATGGAAGTCTGCCTCATTGCCCTCATTGGAGCTACACTAAAAAACGCAATCTGCTTCACCTTCCTTCTAGAAACTCTTACCCAAGGACCCCATACCTACAGGATAAAGGAGGCTTGCATTCCTACTGGAACCAAAGCAAAGTTTTTCCTGTTACACTGCAGGACTTTACAATAGGGTTAGGCCCGATAGCATACATAGAACGTTCCAAGGATGAAGGAGTTCGATACATGCAGAACACCCTGTGAAGAAAAGTTGATACAGCAAGGGACCAGGGTGTAGCTAGAGTCTCTTTTGACTTGTTAGAAATCAGAAGGTGTTCGGCTGCATGTTCACTGGAAAAGAACACCTGATGGCACAAACCTTGCGTTTCCATTTTAAAAGCTCTATCCATGCTGCACTGAAGATACCTAAATAACACTGTTTTTGACTGGCCTCTAGTCACTGCAGGCAGCCCTCTGGAAAGAAAAGGAGTTTTCTCTAAGAAAACACGGTGCTTCCATAGCATGGGTGGGAGCTCCTCCTGTCATGCTCTAGAGCTACAGGGAATCTTGACGTGAGTACTTGCCTCAAGCTAAGGCCTGAAAAGCCCTGCTGAAGCGAAAGCGCTTAGCAGTTTCCATTAGGTCGTATTCGCAGTTCTGCTCTACTTTAACGTTTCTTCACTTTTCCTGACACTAGGCACCCTCGTGTAGGCACCCTTTTTCTTGCAAATACAGTGAGTACCAGCAGTCTCCTTTCCCCTTCCAGGACACATCCAGACATAAAAGCCTTTCCCAGTAACTCTACGTATTCAGAGTGTAGGGCAACTCGCTGCACCCTTCCTTAAGAAGCTAGGTGGACTCAGCTCTTCAACAGCTCCAGGGATTCTGTTCTCGCACGTCCTACATGCCATGGAAGTCTGCCTCATTGTCCTCATTGGACCTACACTAAGAAACACAATCTGCTTCGCCGTCCTCTAGGAACTCTGACCCAAGGACCCCATACCTACAGGAGAAAGGAGGCTTGCATTCCTACTGCAACCAAAGCACAGTTTTTCCTGGTACACTGCAGGGCTTGAAAATAGGCTTAGGCCTGATAGCATACATAGAACTTTCCAAGAATGAGGGCGTTCGATACATGCAGAACACCCTGTGAAGAAAAGTTGATTCAGCAAGGGACAAGGGTGTAGCTAGAGTCTCTTTTGACTTGTTAGAAATCAGAAGGTGTTCGGCTGCATGTTCACTGGAAAAGAACACCTGAGAGCACAAACCTTGCTTTCCCAGTTGAAAAGCTCTATCCACGCTGCACTGAAGATACCTAAATAACACTGTTTTTGACTGGCCACTAGTCACTGCAGGCAGCCCTCTGGAAAGAAAAGGAGTTTTCTCTAAGGAAACACGGTGCTTCCATAGCATGGGTGGGAGCTCCTCCTGTCATGCTCTAGAGCTACAGGGAAACTTGACGTGAGTACTTGCCTCAAGCTAAGGCCTGAAAAGCCCTCCTGAAGCGAAAGCGCTTAGCAGTTTCCATTAGGTCGTATTCGCAGTTCTGCTCTACTTTAACGTTTCTTCACTTTTCCTGACACTAGGCACCCTCGTGTAGGCACCCTTTTTCTTGCAAATACAGTGAGTACCAGCAGTCTCCTTTGCCCTTCCAGGACACATCCAGACATAAAAGCCTTTCCCAGTAACTGTACGTATTCAGAGTGTAGGGCAACTCGCTGCACCCTTCCTTTAGAAGCTAGGTGGACTCAGATCTTCAACAGCTCCAGGGATTCTGTTCTCGCACGTCCTACATGCCATGGAAGTCTGCCTCATTGCCCTCATTGGACCTACACTAAAAAAAGCAATCTGCTTCGCCTTCCTTCTAGGAACTCTTACCCAAGGACACCATACCTACAGGTTAAAGAGGCTTGCATTCCTACTGGAACCAAAGCAAATATTTTCCTGTTACACTGCAGGACTTTAGAATAGGGTTAGGCCCGATAGCATACATAGAACGTTCCAAGGATGAGGGAGTTCGATACATGCAGAACACCCTGTGAAGAAAAGTTGATTCAGCAAGGGACAAGTGTGTAGCTAGAGTCTCTTTTGACTTGTTAGAAATCAGAAGGTGTTCGGCTGCATGTTCACTGGAAAAGAACACCTGAGAGCACAAACCTTGCGTTTCCATTTTAAAACCTCTATCCACGCTGCACTGAAGATACCTAAATAACACTGTTTTTGACTGGCCTCTAGTCACTGCAGGCAGCCCTCTGGAAAGAAAAGGAGTTTTCTCTAAGGAAACACGGTGTTTCCATAGCATGGGTGGGAGCTCCTCCTGTCATGCTCTAGAGCTACAGGGAAACTTGACGTGAGTACTTGCCTCAAGCTAAGGCCTGAAAAGCCCTGCTGAAGCGAAAGTGCTTAACAGTTTCCATTAGGTCGTATTCGCAGTTCTGCTATACTTTAACGTTTCTTCACTTTTCTAGACACTAGGCACCCTCGTGTAGGCACCCTTTTTCTTGCAAATACAGTGAGTACCAGCAGTCTCCTTTGCCCTTCCAGGACACATCCAGACATAAAAGACTTTCCCAGTAACTCTACGTATTCAGAGTGTAGGGCAACTCGCTGCACCCTTCCTTAAGAAGCTAGGTGGACTCAGCTCTTCAACAGCTCCAGGGATTCTGTTCTCGCACGTCCTACATGCCATGGAAGTCTGCCTCATTGCCCTCATTGGACCTACACTAAGAAACACAATCTGCTTCGCCGTCCTCTAGGAACTCTGACCCAAGGACCCCATACCTACAGGAGAAAGGAGGCTTGCATTCCTACTGCAACCAAAGCACAGTTTTTCCTGGTGCACTGTAGGGCTTGAAAATAGGCTTAGGCCTGATAGCATACATAGAACTTTCCAAGAATGAGGGCGTTCGATACATGCAGAACACCCTGTGAAGAAAAGTTGATTCAGCAAGGGACCAGGGTGTAGCTAGAGTCTCTTTTGACTTGTTAGAAATCAGAAGGTGTTCGGCTGCATGTTCACTGGAAAAGAACACCTGAGAGCACAAACCTTGCGTTTCCATTTTAAAACCTCTATCCACGCTGCACTGAAGATACCTAAATAACACTGTTTTTGACTGGCCTCTAGTCACTGCAGGCAGCCCTCTGGAAAGAAAAGGAGTTTTCTCTAAGGAAACACGGTGCTTCCATAGCATGGGTGGGAGCTCCTCCTGTCATGCTCTAGAGCTACAGGGAAACTTGACGTGAGTACTTGCCTCAAGCTAAGGCCTGAAAAGCCCTCCTGAAGCGAAAGCGCTTAGCAGCTTCCATTAGGTCGTATTCGCAGTTCTGCTCTACTTTAACGTTTCTTCACTTTTCCTGACACTAGGCACCCTCGTGTAGGCACCCTTTTTCTTGCAAATACAGTGAGTACCAGCAGTCTCCTTTGCCCTTCCAGGACACATCCAGACATAAAAGCCTTTCCCAGTAACTCTACGTATTCAGAGTGTAGGGCAACTCGCTGCACCCTTCCTTAAGAAGCTAGGTGGACTCAGCTCTTCAACAGCTCCAGGGATTCTGTTCTCGCACGTCCTACATGCCATGGAAGTCTGCCTCATTGCCCTCATTGGACCTACACTAAGAAACACAATCTGCTTCGCCGTCCTCTAGGCACTCTGACCCAAGGACCCCATACCTACAGGAGAAAGGAGGCTTGCATTCCTACTGCAACCAAAGCACAGTTTTTCCTGGTACACTGCAGGGCTTGAAAATAGGCTTAGGCCTGATAGCATACATAGAACTTTCCAAGAATGAGGGCGTTCGATACATGTAGAACACCCTGTGAAGAAAAGTTGATTCAGCAAGGGACAAGGGTGTAGCTAGAGTCTCTTTTGACTTGTAAGAAATCAGAAGGGTTTTGGCTGCATGTTCACCGGAATAGAAGACCTGATGGCACAAGCCTTGCTTTCCCATTTTAAATCACTATCCATGCTAGCCTGAAGATCCCTAAATAACACTGTTTTTGACTGGCCTCTAGTCACTGTAGGGAGCCCTCTGGAAAGAAAAGGCGTTTTCTCTAAGGAAACACGGTGCTTCCATAGCATGTGGGGGAGCTCCTCCTGTCATGCTCTAGAGCTACAGGGAAACTTGACGTGAGTACTTGCCTCAAGCCAAGGCCTGAAAAGCCCTCCTGAAGCGAAAGCGCTTAGCAGTTTCCACTAGGTCGTATTCGCAGTTCTGCTCTACTTTAACGTTTCTTCACTTTTCCTGACACTAGGCACCCTCGTGTAGGCACCCTTTTTCTTGCAAATACAGTGAGTACCAGCAGTCTCCTTTGCCCTTCCAGGACACATCCAGACATAAAAGCCTTTCCCAGTAACTCTACGTATTCAGAGTGTAGGGCAACTCGCTGCACCCTTCCTTAAGAAGCTAGGTGGACTCAGCTCTTCAACAGCTCCAGGGATTCTGTTCTCGCACGTCCTACATGCCATGGAAGTCTGCCTCATTGCCCTCATTGGACCTACACTAAAAAAAGCAATCTGCTTCGCCGTCCTCTAGGAACTCTTACCCAAGGACCCCATAGCTACAGGAGAAAGGAGGCTTGCATTCCTACTGCAACCAAAGCACAGTTTTTCCTGGTACACTGCAGGGCTTGAAAATAGGCTTAGGCCTGATAGCATACATAGAACTTTCCAAGAATGAGGGCGTTCGATACATGCAGAACACCCTGTGAAGAAAAGTTGATTCAGCAAGGGACAAGGGTGTAGCTAGAGTCTCTTTTGACTTGTTAGAAATCAGAAGGTGTTCGGCTGCATGTTCACTGGAAAAGAACACCTGAGAGCACAAACCTTGCTTTCCCAGTTGAAAAGCTCTATCCACGCTGCACTGAAGATACCTAAATAACACTGTTTTTGACTGGCCACTAGTCACTGCAGGCAGCTCTCTGGAAAGAAAAGGAGTTTTCTCTAAGGAAACACGGTACTTCCATAGCATGGGTGGGAGCTCCTCCTGTCATGCTCTAGAGCTACAGGGAAACTTGACGTGAGTACTTGCCTCAAGCTAAGGCCTGAAAAGCCCTCCTGAAGCGAAAGCGCTTAGCAGTTTCCATTAGGTCGTATTCGCAGTTCTGCTCTACTTTAACGTTTCTTCACTTTTCCTGACACTAGGCACCCTCGTGTAGGCTCCCTTTTTCTTGCAAATACAGTGAGTACCAGCAGTCTCCTTTGCCCTTCCAGGACACATCCAGACATAAAAGCCTTTCCCAGTAACTCTACGTATTCAGAGTGTAGGGCAACTCGCTGCACCCTTCCTTAAGAAGCTAGATGTCCTCAGCGCTCCAACAGCTCCAGGGATTCTGTTCTCTCACGTCCTACATGCCATGGAAGTCTGCCTCATTGCCCTCATTGGAGCTACACTAAAAAACGCAATCTGCTTCACCTTCCTTCTAGAAACTCTTACCCAAGGACCCCATACCTACAGGATAAAGGAGGCTTGCATTCCTACTGGAACCAAAGCAAAGTTTTTCCTGTTACACTGCAGGACTTTACAATAGGGTTAGGCCCGATAGCATACATAGAACGTTCCAAGGATGAAGGAGTTCGATACATGCAGAACACCCTGTGAAGAAAAGTTGATACAGCAAGGGACCAGGGTGTAGCTAGAGTCTCTTTTGACTTGTTAGAAATCAGAAGGTGTTCGGCTGCATGTTCACTGGAAAAGAACACCTGATGGCACAAACCTTGCGTTTCCATTTTAAAAGCTCTATCCATGCTGCACTGAAGATACCTAAATAACACTGTTTTTGACTGGCCTCTAGTCACTGCAGGCAGCCCTCTGGAAAGAAAAGGAGTTTTCTCTAAGAAAACACGGTGCTTCCATAGCATGGGTGGGAGCTCCTCCTGTCATGCTCTAGAGCTACAGGGAATCTTGACGTGAGTACTTGCCTCAAGCTAAGGCCTGAAAAGCCCTGCTGAAGCGAAAGTGCTTAGCAGTTTCCATTAGGTCGTATTCGCAGTTCTGCTCTACTTTAACGTTTCTTCACTTTTCCTGACACTAGGCACCCTCTTGTAGGCACCCTTTTTCTTGCAAATACAGTGAGTACCAGCAGTCTCCTTTCCCCTTCCAGGACACATCCAGACATAAAAGCCTTTCCCAGTAACTCTACGTATTCAGAGTGTAGGGCAACTCGCTGCACCCTTCCTTAAGAAGCTAGGTGGACTCAGCTCTTCAACAGCTCCAGGGATTCTGTTCTCGCACGTCCTACATGCCATGGAAGTCTGCCTCATTGTCCTCATTGGACCTACACTAAGAAACACAATCTGCTTCGCCGTCCTCTAGGAACTCTGACCCAAGGACCCCATACCTACAGGAGAAAGGAGGCTTGCATTCCTACTGCAACCAAAGCACAGTTTTTCCTGGTACACTGCAGGGCTTGAAAATAGGCTTAGGCCTGATAGCATACATAGAACTTTCCAAGAATGAGGGCGTTCGATACATGCAGAACACCCTGTGAAGAAAAGTTGATTCAGCAAGGGACAAGGGTGTAGCTAGAGTCTCTTTTGACTTGTTAGAAATCAGAAGGTGTTCGGCTGCATGTTCACTGGAAAAGAACACCGGAGATCACAAACCTTGCTTTCCCAGTTGAAAAGCTCTATCCACGCTGCACTGAAGATACCTAAATAACACTGTTTTTGACTGGCCTCTAGTCACTGCAGGCAGCCCTCTGGAAAGAAAAGGAGTTTTCTCTAAGGAAACACGGTGCTTCCATAGCATGGGTGGGAGCTCCTCCTGTCATGCTCTAGAGCTACAGGGAAACTTGACGTGAGTACTTGCCTCAAGCTAAGGCCTGAAAAGCCCTCCTGAAGCGAAAGCGCTTAGCAGTTTCCATTAGGTCGAATTCGCAGTTCTGCTCTACTTTAACGTTTCTTCACTTTTCCTGACACTAGGCACCCTCGTGTAGGCACCCTTTTTCTTGCAAATACAGTGAGTACCAGCAGTCTCCTTTGCCCTTCCAGGACACATCCAGACATAAAAGCCTTTCCCAGTAACTCTACGTATTCAGAGTGTAGGGCAACTCGCTGCACCCTTCCTTAAGAAGCTAGGTGGACTCAGCTCTTCAACAGCTCCAGGGATTCTGTTCTCGCACGTCCTACATGCCATGGAAGTCTGCCTCATTGCCCTCATTGGACCTACACTAAAATAAGCAATCTGCTTCGCCTTCCTTCTAGGAACTCTTACCCAAGGACACCATACCTACAGGTTAAAGAGGCTTGCATTCCTACTGGAACCAAAGCAAATATTTTCCTGTTACACTGCAGGACTTTAGAATAGGGTTAGGCCCGATAGCATACATAGAACGTTCCAAGGATGAGGGAGTTCGATACATGCAGAACACCCTGTGAAGAAAAGTTGATTCAGCAAGGGACAAGGGTGTAGCTAGAGTCTCTTTTGACTTGTTAGAAATCAGAAGGTGTTCGGCTGCATGTTCACTGGAAAAGAACACCTGAGAGCACAAACCTTGCGTTTCCATTTTAAAACCTCTATCCACGCTGCACTGAAGATACCTAAATAACACTGTTTTTGACTGGCCTCTAGTCACAGCAGGCAGCCCTCTGGAAAGAAAAGGAGTTTTCTCTAAGGAAACACGGTGCTTCCATAGCATGGGTGGGAGCTCCTCCTGTCATGCTCTAGAGCTACAGGGAAACTTGACGTGAGTACTTGCCTCAAGCTAAGGCCTGAAAAGCCCTGCTGAAGCGAAAGCGTGTAGCAGTTTCCATTAGGTCGTATTCGCAGTTCTGCTCTACTTTAACGTTTCTTCACTTTTCTAGACACTAGGCACCCTCGTGTAGGCACCCTTTTGCCTACAAATACAGTGAGTACCAGCAGGCTCCTCTGCCCTTCTAAGAAACATCCAGGCCTAGTAAGCCTTTCCCAGTCAGTCAATGTATTCAGAGGGGAGGGCAACACACTGCACTCTTCCTTGGTAAAGCTAGATGTCCTCAGCGCTCCAACAGCTCCAGGGATTCTGTTCTCTCACGTCCTACATGCCATGGAAGTCTGCCTCATTGCCCTCATTGGAGCTACACTAAAAAACGCAATCTGCTTCGCCTTCCTTCTAGAAACTCTTACCCAAGGACCCCATACCTACAGGATAAAGGAGGCTTGCATTTCTACTGGAACCAAAGCAAAGTTTTTCCTGTTACACTGCAGGACTTTACAATAGGGTTAGGCCCAATAGCATACATAGAACGTTCCAAGGATGAAGGAGTTCGATACATGCAGAACACCCTGTGAAGAAAGTTGATACAGCAAGGGACCAGGGTGTAGCTAGAGTCTCTTTTGACTTGTTAGAAATCAGAAGGTTTTCGGCTGCATGTTCACTGGAAAAGAACACCTGATGGCACAAACCTTGCGTTTCCATTTTAAAAGCTCTATCCATGCTGCACTGAAGATACCTAATTAACACTGTTTTTGACTGGCCTCTAGTCACTGCAGGCAGCCCTCTGGAAAGAAAAGGAGTTTTCTCTAAGAAAACACGGTGCTTCCATAGCATGGCTGGGAGCTCCTCCTGTCATTCTCTAGAGCTACAGGGAAACTTGACGTGAGTACTTGCCTCAAGCTAAGGCCTGAAAAGCCCTGCTGAAGCGAAAGTGCTTAACAGTTTCCATTAGGTCGTATTCGCAGTTCTGCTATACTTTAACGTTTCTTCACTTTTCTAGACACTAGGCACCCTCGTGTAGGCACCCTTTTTCTTGCAAATACAGTGAGTACCAGCAGTCTCCTTTTCCCTTCCAGGACACATCCAGACATAAAAGCCTTTCCCAGTAACTCTACGTATTCAGAGTGTAGGGCAACTCGCTGCACCCTTCCTTAAGAAGCTAGGGGACTCAGCTCTTCAACAGCTCCAGGGATTCTGTTCTCGCACGTCCTACATGCCATGGAAGTCTGCCTCATTGCCCTCATTGGACCTACACTAAGAAACACAATCTGCTTCGCCGTCCTCTAGGAACTCTGACCCAAGGACCCCATACCTACAGGAGAAAGGAGGCTTGCATTCCTACTGCAACCAAAGCACAGTTTTTCCTGGTACACTGCAGGGCTTGAAAATAGGCTTAGGCCTGATAGCATACATAGAACTTTCCAAGAATGAGGGCGTTTGATACATGCAGAACACCCTGTGAAGAAAAGTTGATTCAGCAAGGGACAAGGGTGTAGCTAGAGTCTCTTTTGACTTGTTAGAAATCAGAAGGTGTTCGGCTGCATGTTCACTGGAAAAGAACACCTGAGAGCACAAACCTTGCTTTCCCAGTTGAAAAGCTCTATCCACGCTGCACTGAAGATACCTAAATAACACTGTTTTTGACTGGCCACTAGTCACTGCAGGCAGCTCTCTGGAAAGAAAAGGAGTTTTCTCTAAGGAAACACGGTACTTCCATAGCATGGGTGGGAGCTCCTCCTGTCATGCTCTAGAGCTACAGGGAAACTTGACGTGAGTACTTGCCTCAAGCTAAGGCCTGAAAAGCCCTCCTGAAGCGAAAGCGCTTAGCAGTTTCCATTAGGTCGTATTCGCAGTTCTGCTCTACTTTAACGTTTCTTCACTTTTCCTGACACTAGGCACCCTCGTGTAGGCACCCTTTTTCTTGCAAATACAGTGAGTACCAGCAGTCTCCTTTGCCCTTCCAGGACACATCCAGACATAAAAGCCTTTCCCAGTAACTCTACGTATTCAGAGTGTAGGGCAATTCGCTGCACCCTTCCTTAAGAAGCTAGATGTCCTCAGCGCTCCAACAGCTCCAGGGATTCTGTTCTCTCACGTCCTACATGCCATGGAAGTCTGCCTCATTGCCCTCATTGGAGCTACACTAAAAAACGCAATCTGCTTCACCTTCCTTCTAGAAACTCTTACCCAAGGACCCCATACCTACAGGATAAAGGAGGCTTGCATTCCTACTGGAACCAAAGCAAAGTTTTTCCTGTTACACTGCAGGACTTTACAATAGGGTTAGGCCCGATAGCATACATAGAACGTTCCAAGGATGAAGGAGTTCGATACATGCAGAACACCCTGTGAAGAAAAGTTGATACAGCAAGGGACCAGGGTGTAGCTAGAGTCTCTTTTGACTTGTTAGAAATCAGAAGGTGTTCGGCTGCATGTTCACTGGAAAAGAACACCTGATGGCACAAACCTTGCGTTTCCATTTTAAAAGCTCTATCCATGCTGCACTGAAGATACCTAAATAACACTGTTTTTGACTGGCCTCTAGTCACTGCAGGCAGCCCTCTGGAAAGAAAAGGAGTTTTCTCTAAGAAAACACGGTGCTTCCATAGCATGGATCGGAGCTCCTCCTGTCATGCTCTAGAGCTACAGGGAATCTTGACGTGAGTACTTGCCTCAAGCTAAGGCCTGAAAAGCCCTGCTGAAGCGAAAGCGCTTAGCAGTTTCCATTAGGTCGTATTCGCAGTTCTGCTCTACTTTAACGTTTCTTCACTTTTCCTGACACTAGGCACCCTCGTGTAGGCACCCTTTTTCTTGCAAATACAGTGAGTACCAGCAGTCTCCTTTCCCCTTCCAGGACACATCCAGACATAAAAGCCTTTCCCAGTAACTCTACGTATTCAGAGTGTAGGGCAACTCGCTGCACCCTTCCTTAAGAAGCTAGGTGGACTCAGCTCTTCAACAGCTCCAGGGATTCTGTTCTCGCACGTCCTACATGCCATGGAAGTCTGCCTCATTGTCCTCATTGGACCTACACTAAGAAACACAATCTGCTTCGCCGTCCTCTAGGAACTCTGACCCAAGGACCCCATACCTACAGGAGAAAGGAGGCTTGCATTCCTACTGCAACCAAAGCACAGTTTTTCCTGGTACACTGCAGGGCTTGAAAATAGGCTTAGGCCTGATAGCATACATAGAACTTTCCAAGAATGAGGGCGTTCGATACATGCAGAACACCCTGTGAAGAAAAGTTGATTCAGCAAGGGATAAGGGTGTAGCTAGAGTCTCTTTTGACTTGTTAGAAATCAGAAGGTGTTCGGCTGCATGTTCACTGGAAAAGAACACCTGAGAGCACAAACCTTGCTTTCCCAGTTGAAAAGCTCTATCCACGCTGCACTGAAGATACCTAAATAACACTGTTTTTGACTGGCCTCTAGTCACTGCAGGCAGCCCTCTGGAAAGGAAAGGAGTTTTCTCTAAGGAAACACGGTGCTTCCATAGCATGGGTGGGAGCTCCTCTTGTCATGCTCTAGAGCTACAGGGAAACTTGACGTGAGTACTTGCCTCAAGCTAAGGCCTGAAAAGCCCTCCTGAAGCGAAATCGCTTAGCAGTTTCCATTAGGTCGTATTCGCAGTTCTGCTCTACTTTAACGTTTCTTCACTTTTCCTGACACTAGGCACCCTCGTGTAGGCACCCTTTTTCTTGCAAATACAGTGAGTACCAGCAGTCTCCTTTGCCCTTCCAGGACACATCCAGACATAAAAGCCTTTCCCAGTAACTCTACGTATTCAGAGTGTAGGGCAACTCGCTGCACCCTTCCTTAAGAAGCTAGGTGGACTCAGCTCTTCAACAGCTCCAGGGATTCTGTTCTCGCACGTCCTACATGCCATGGAAGTCTGCCTCATTGCCCTCATTGGACCTACACTAAAATAAGCAATCTGCTTCGCCTTCCTTCTAGGAACTCTTACCCAAGGACACCATACCTACAGGTTAAAGAGGCTTGCATTCCTACTGGAACCAAAGCAAATATTTTCCTGTTACACTGCAGGACTTTAGAATAGGGTTAGGCCCGATAGCATACATAGAACGTTCCAAGGATGAGGGAGTTCGATACATGCAGAACACCCTGTGAAGAAAAGTTGATTCAGCAAGGGACCAGGGTGTAGCTAGAGTCTCTTTTGACTTGTTAGAAATCAGAAGGTGTTCGGCTGCATGTTCACTGGAAAAGAACACCTGAGAGCACAAACCTTGCGTTTCCATTTTAAAACCTCTATCCACGCTGCACTGAAGATACCTAAATAACACTGTTTTTGACTGGCCTCTAGTCACAGCAGGCAGCCCTCTGGAAAGAAAAGGAGTTTTCTCTAAGGAAACACGGTGCTTCCATAGCATGGGTGGGAGCTCCTCCTGTCATGCTCTAGAGCTACAGGGAAACTTGACGTGAGTACTTGCCTCAAGCTAAGGCCTGAAAAGCCCTGCTGAAGCGAAAGCGTGTAGCAGTTTCCATTAGGTCGTATTCGCAGTTCTGCTCTACTTTAACGTTTCTTCACTTTTCTAGACACTAGGCACCCTCGTGTAGGCACCCTTTTGCCTACAAATACAGTGAGTACCAGCAGGCTCCTCTGCCCTTCTAAGAAACATCCAGGCCTAGTAAGCCTTTCCCAGTCAGTCAATGTATTCAGAGGGGAGGGCAACACACTGCACTCTTCCTTGGTAAAGCTAGATGTCCTCAGCGCTCCAACAGCTCCAGGGATTCTGTTCTCTCACGTCCTACATGCCATGGAAGTCTGCCTCATTGCCCTCATTGGAGCTACACTAAAAAACGCAATCTGCTTCGCCTTCCTTCTAGAAACTCTTACCCAAGGACCCCATACCTACAGGATAAAGGAGGCTTGCATTCCTACTGGAACCAAAGCAAAGTTTTTCCTGTTACACTGCAGGACTTTACAATAGGGTTAGGCCCGATAGCATACATAGAACGTTCCAAGGATGAAGGAGTTCGATACATGCAGAACACCCTGTGAAGAAAAGTTGATACAGCAAGGGACCAGGGTGTAGCTAGAGTCTCTTTTGACTTGTTAGAAATCAGAAGGTTTTCGGCTGCATGTTCACTGGAAAAGAACACCTGATGGCACAAACCTTGCATTTCCATTTTAAAAGCTCTATCCTTGCTGCACTGAAGATACCTAAATAACACTGTTTTTGACTGGCCTCTAGTCACTGCAGGCAGCCCTCTGGAAAGAAAAGGAGTTTTCTCTAAGAAAACACGGTGCTTCCATAGCATGGCTGGGAGCTCCTCCTGTCATTCCCTAGAGCTACAGGGAAACTTGACGTGAGTACTTGCCTCAAGCTAAGGCCTGAAAAGCCCTGCTGAAGCGAAAGTGCTTAACAGTTTCCATTAGGTCGTATTCGCAGTTCTGCTATACTTTAACGTTTCTTCACTTTTCTAGACACTAGGCACCCTCGTGTAGGCACCCTTTTTCTTGCAAATACAGTGAGTACCAGCAGTCTCCTTTTCCCTTCCAGGACACATCCAGACATAAAAGCCTTTCCCAGTAACTCTACGTATTCAGAGTGTAGGGCAACTCGCTGCACCCTTCCTTAAGAAGCTAGGTGGACTCAGCTCTTCAACAGCTCCAGGGATTCTGTTCTCGCACGTCCTACATGCCATGGAAGTCTGCCTCATTGCCCTCATTGGACCTACACTAAGAAACACAATCTGCTTCGCCGTCCTCTAGGAACTCTGACCCAAGGACCCCATACCTACAGGAGAAAGGAGGCTTGCATTCCTACTGCAACCAAAGCACAGTTTTTCCTGGTACACTGCAGGGCTTTAAAATAGGCTTAGGCCTGATAGCATACATAGAACTTTCCAAGAATGAGGGCGTTCGATACATGCAGAACACCCTGTGAAGAAAAGTTGATTCAGCAAGGGACAAGGGTGTAGCTAGAGTCTCTTTTGACTTGTTAGAAATCAGAAGGTGTTCGGCTGCATGTTCACTGGAAAAGAACACCTGAGAGCACAAACCTTGCTTTCCCAGTTGAAAAGCTCTATCCACGCTGCACTGAAGATACCTAAATAACACTGTTTTTGACTGGCCACTAGTCACTGCAGGCAGCTCTCTGGAAAGAAAAGGAGTTTTCTCTAAGGAAACACGGTACTTCCATAGCATGGGTGGGAGCTCCTCCTGTCATGCTCTAGAGCTACAGGGAAACTTGACGTGAGTACTTGCCTCAAGCTAAGGCCTGAAAAGCCCTCCTGAAGCGAAAGCGCTTAGCAGTTTCCATTAGGTCGTATTCGCAGTTCTGCTCTACTTTAACGTTTCTTCACTTTTCCTGACACTAGGCACCCTCGTGTAGGCACCCTTTTTCTTGCAAATACAGTGAGTACCAGCAGTCTCCTTTGCCCTTCCAGGACACATCCAGACATAAAAGCCTTTCCCAGTAACTCTACGTATTCAGAGTGTAGGGCAATTCGCTGCACCCTTCCTTAAGAAGCTAGATGTCCTCAGCGCTCCAACAGCTCCAGGGATTCTGTTCTCGCACGTCCTACATGCCATGGAAGTCTGCCTCATTGCCCTCATTGGAGCTACACTAAAAAACGCAATCTGCTTCGCCTTCCTTCTAGAAACTCTTACCCAAGGACCCCATACCTACAGGATAAAGGAGGCTTGCATTCCTACTGGAACCAAAGCAAAGTTTTTCCTGTTACACTGCAGGACTTTACAATAGGGTTAGGCCCGATAGCATACATAGAACGTTCCAAGGATGAAGGAGTTCGATACATGCAGAACACCCTGTGAAGAAAAGTTGATACAGCAAGGGACCAGGGTGTATCTAGAGTCTCTTTTGACTTGTTAGAAATCAGAAGGTTTTCGGCTGCATGTTCACTGGAAAAGAACACCTGATGGCACAAACCTTGCATTTCCATTTTAAAAGCTCTATCCTTGCTGCACTGAAGATACCTAAATAACACTGTTTTTGACTGGCCTCTAGTCACTGCAGGCAGCCCTCTGGAAAGAAAAGGAGTTTTCTCTAAGAAAACACGGTGCTTCCATAGCATGGGTGGGAGCTCCTCCTGTCATTCTCTAGAGCTACAGGGAAACTTGACGTGAGTACTTGCCTCAAGCTAAGGCCTGAAAAGCCCTGCTGAAGCAAAAGCGCGTAGCAGTTTCCATTAGGTCGTATTCGCAGTTCTGCTCTACTTTAACGTTTCTTCACTTTTCCTGACACTAGGCACCCTCGTGTAGGCACCCTTTTTCTTGCAAATACAGTGAGTACCAGCAGTCTCCTTTGCCCTTCCAGGACACATCCAGACATAAAAGCCTTTCCCAGTAACTCTACGTATTCAGAGTGTAGGGCAACTCGCTGCACCCTTCCTTAAGAAGCTAGGTGGACTCAGCTCTTCAACAGCTCCAGGGATTCTGTTCTCGCACGTCCTACATGCCATGGAAGTCTGCCTCATTGCCCTCATTGGACCTACACTAAGAAACACAATCTGCTTCGCCGTCCTCTAGGAACTCTGACCCAAGGACCCCATACCTACAGGAGAAAGGAGGCTTGCATTCCTACTGCAACCAAAGCACAGTTTTTCCTGGTACACTGCAGGGCTTGAAAATAGGCTTAGGCCTGATAGCATACATAGAACTTTCCAAGAATGAGGGCGTTCGATACATGCAGAACACCCTGTGAAGAAAAGTTGATTCAGCAAGGGACAAGTGTGTAGCTAGAGTCTCTTTTGACTTGTTAGAAATCAGAAGGTGTTCGGCTGCATGTTCACTGGAAAAGAACACCTGAGATCACAAACCTTGCTTTCCCAGTTGAAAAGTTCTATCCACGCTGCACTGAAGATACCTAAATAAGACTGTTTTTGACTGGCCTCTAGTCACTGCAGGCAGCCCTCTGGAAAGAAAAGGAGTTTTCTCTAAGGAAACACGGTGCTTCCATAGCATGGGTGGGAGCTCCTCCTGTCATGCTCTAGAGCTACAGGGAAACTTGACGTGAGTACTTGCCTCAAGCTAAGGCCTGAAAAGCCCTCCTGAAGCGAAAGCGCTTAGCAGTTTCCATTAGGTCGTATTCGCAGTTCTGCTCTACTTTAACGTTTCTTCACTTTTCCTGACACTAGGCACCCTCGTGTAGGCACCCTTTTTCTTGCAAATACAGTGAGTACCAGCAGTCTCCTTTGCCCTTCCAGGACACATCCAGACATAAAAGCCTTTCCCAGTAACTCTACGTATTCAGAGTGTAGGGCAACTCGCTGCACCCTTCCTTAAGAAGCTAGGTGGACTCAGATCTTCAACAGCTCCAGGGATTCTGTTCTCGCACGTCCTACATGCCATGGAAGTCTGCCTCATTGCCCTCATTGGACCTACACTAAAAAAAGCAATCTGCTTCGCCTTCCTTCTAGGAACTCTTACCCAAGGACACCATACCTACAGGTTAAAGAGGCTTGCATTCCTACTGGAACCAAAGCAAATATTTTCCTGTTACACTGCAGGACTTTAGAATAGGGTTAGGCCCGATAGCATACATAGAACGTTCCAAGGATGAGGGAGTTTGATACATGCAGAACACCCTGTGAAGAAAAGTTGATTCAGCAAGGGACAAGTGTGTAGCTAGAGTCTCTTTTGACTTGTTAGAAATCAGAAGGTGTTCGGCTGCATGTTCACTGGAAAAGAACACCTGAGAGCACAAACCTTGCGT
This sequence comes from Eschrichtius robustus, assembly GCF_028021215.1. Classification (NCBI taxonomy): domain Eukaryota; kingdom Metazoa; phylum Chordata; class Mammalia; order Artiodactyla; family Eschrichtiidae; genus Eschrichtius; species Eschrichtius robustus. The sequence goes on along the minus strand of NC_090844.1, from coordinate 36,567,292 downwards.
TTCCATTTTAAAACCTCTATCCACGCTGCACTGAAGATACCTAAATAACACTGTTTTTGACTGGCCTCTAGTCACTGCAGGCAGCCCTCTGGAAAGAAAAGGAGTTTTCTCTAAGGAAACACGGTGCTTCAATAGCATGGGTGGGAGCTCCTCCTGTCATGCTCTAGAGCTACAGGGAAACTTGACGTGAGTACTTGCCTCAAGCTAAGGCCTGAAAAGCCCTGCTGAAGCGAAAGTGCTTAACAGTTTCCATTAGGTCGTATTCGCAGTTCTGCTATACTTTAACGTTTCTTCACTTTTCTAGACACTAGGCACCCTCGTGTAGGCACCCTTTTGCCTACAAATACAGTGAGTACCAGCAGGCTCCTCTGCCCTTCTAAGAAACATCCAGGCCTAGTAGCCTTTCCCAGTCAGTCAATGTATTCAGAGGGGAGGGCAACACACTGCACTCTTCCTTGGTAAAGCTAGATGTCCTCAGCGCTCCAAGAGCTCCAGGGATTCTGTTCTCTCACGTCCTACATGCCATGGAAGTCTGCCTCTTTGCCCTCATTGGAGCTACACTAAAAAACGCAATCTGCTTCGCCTTCCTTCTAGAAACTCTTACCCAAGGACCCCATACCTACAGGATAAAGGAAGCTTGCATTTCTACTGGAACCAAAGCAAAGTTTTTCCTGTTACACTGCAGGACTTTACAATAGGGTTAGGCCCGATAGCATACATAGAACGTTCCAAGGATGAAGGAGTTCGATACATGCAGAACACCCTGTGAAGAAAAGTTGATACAGCAAGGGACCAGGGTGTAGCTAGAGTCTCTTTTGACTTGTTAGAAATCAGAAGGTGTTCGGCTGCATGTTCATTGGAAAAGAACACCTGATGGCACAAACCTTGCGTTTCCATTTTAAAAGCTCTATCCATGCTGCATTGAAGATACCTAAATAACACTGTTTTTGACTGGCCTCTAGACACTGCAGGCAGCCCTCTGGAAAGAAAATGAGTTTTCTCTAAGAAAACACGGTGCTTCCATAGCATGGGTGGGAGCTCCTCCTGTCATGCTCTAGAGCTACAGGGAAACTTGACGTGAGTACTTGCCTCAAGCTAAGGCCTGAAAAGCCCTGCTGAAGCGAAAGCGCTTAGCAGTTTCCATTAGGTCGTATTCGCAGTTCTGCTCTGCTTTAACGTTTCTTCACTTTTCCTGACACTAGGCACCCTCGTGTAGGCACCCTTTTTCTTGCAAATACAGTGAGTACCAGCAGTCTCCTTTCCCCTTCCAGGACACATCCAGACATAAAAGCCTTTCCCAGTAACTCTACGTATTCAGAGTGTAGGGCAACTCGCTGCACCCTTCCTTAAGAAGCTAGGTGGACTCAGCTCTTCAACAGCTCCAGGGATTCTGTTCTCGCACGTCCTACATGCCATGGAAGTCTGCCTCATTGCCCTCATTGGACCTACACTAAGAAACACAATCTGCTTCGCCGTCCTCTAGGAACTCTGACCCAAGGACCCCATACCTACAGGAGAAAGGAGGCTTGCATTCCTACTGCAACCAAAGCACAGTTTTTCCTGGTACACTGCAGGGCTTGAAAATAGGCTTAGGCCTGATAGCATACATAGAACTTTCCAAGAATGAGGGCGTTCGATACATGCAGAACACCCTGTGAAGAAAAGTTGATTCAGCAAGGGACAAGGGTGTAGCTAGAGTCTCTTTTGACTTGTTAGAAATCAGAAGGTGTTCGGCTGCATGTTCACTGGAAAAGAACACCTAAGAGCACAAACCTTGCTTTCCCAGTTGAAAAGTTCTATCCACGCTGCACTGAAGATACCTAAATAACACTGTTTTTGACTGGCCTCTAGTCACTGCAGGCAGCCCTCTGGAAAGAAAAGGAGTTTTCTCTAAGGAAACACGGTGCTTCCATAGCATGGGTGGGAGCTCCTCCTGTCATGCTCTAGAGCTACAGGGAAACTTGACGTGAGTACTTGCCTCAAGCTAAGGCCTGAAAAGCCCTCCTGAAGCGAAAGCGCTTAGCAGTTTCCATTAGGTCGTATTCGCAGTTCTGCTCTACTTTAACGTTTCTTCACTTTTCCTGACACTAGGCACCCTCGTGTAGGCACCCTTTTTCTTGCAAATACAGTGAGTACCAGCAGTCTCCTTTGCCCTTCCAGGACACATCCAGACATAAAAGCCTTTCCCAGTAACTCTACGTATTCAGAGTGTAGGGCAACTCGCTGCACCCTTCCTTAAGAAGCTAGGTGGACTCAGATCTTCAACAGCTCCAGGGATTCTGTTCTCGCACGTCCTACATGCCATGGAAGTCTGCCTCATTGCCCTCATTGGACCTACACTAAAAAAAGCAATCTGCTTCGCCTTCCTTCTAGGAACTCTTACCCAAGGACACCATACCTACAGGTTAAAGAGGCTTGCATTCCTACTGGAACCAAAGCAAATATTTTCCTGTTACACTGCAGGACTTTAGAATAGGGTTAGGCCCGATAGCATACATAGAACGTTCCAAGGATGAGGGAGTTCGATACATGCAGAACACCCTGTGAAGAAAAGTTGATTCAGCAAGGGACAAGTGTGTAGCTAGAGTCTCTTTTGACTTGTTAGAAATCAGAAGGTGTTCGGCTGCATGTTCACTGGAAAAGAACACCTGAGAGCACAAACCTTGCGTTTCCATTTTAAAACCTCTATCCACGCTGCACTGAAGATACCTAAATAACACTGTTTTTGACTGGCCTCTAGTCACTGCAGGCAGCCCTCTGGAAAGAAAAGGAGTTTTCTCTAAGGAAACACGGTGCTTCCATAGCATGGGTGGGAGCTCCTCCTGTCATGCTCTAGAGCTACAGGGAAACTTGACGTGAGTACTTGCCTCAAGCTAAGGCCTGAAAAGCCCTGCTGAAGCGAAAGTGCTTAACAGTTTCCATTAGGTCGTATTCGCAGTTCTGCTATACTTTAACGTTTCTTTACTTTTCTAGACACTAGGCACCCTCGTGTAGGCACCCTTTTTCTTGCAAATACAGTGAGTACCAGCAGTCTCCTTTGCCCTTCCAGGACACATCCAGACATAAAAGCCTTTCCCAGTAACTCTACGTATTCAGAGTGTAGGGCAACTCGCTGCACCCTTCCTTAAGAAGCTAGGTGGACTCAGCTCTTCAACAGCTCCAGGGATTCTGTTCTCGCACGTCCTACATGCCATGGAAGTCTGCCTCATTGCCCTCATTGGACCTACACTAAGAAACACAATCTGCTTCGCCGTCCTCTAGGAACTCTGACCCAAGGACCCCATACCTACAGGAGAAAGGAGGCTTGCATTCCTACTGCAACCAAAGCACAGTTTTTCCTGGTACACTGTAGGGCTTGAAAATAGGCTTAGGCCTGATAGCATACATAGAACTTTCCAAGAATGAGGGCGTTCGATACATGCAGAACACCCTGTGAAGAAAAGTTGATTCAGCAAGGGACCAGGGTGTAGCTAGAGTCTCTTTTGACTTGTTAGAAATCAGAAGGTGTTCGGCTGCATGTTCACTGGAAAAGAACACCTGAGAGCACAAACCTTGCGTTTCCATTTTAAAACCTCTATCCACGCTGCACTGAAGATACCTAAATAACACTGTTTTTGACTGGCCTCTAGTCACTGCAGGCAGCCCTCTGGAAAGAAAAGGAGTTTTCTCTAAGGAAACACGGTGCTTCCATAGCATGGGTGGGAGCTCCTCCTGTCATGCTCTAGAGCTACAGGGAAACTTGACGTGAGTACTTGCCTCAAGCTAAGGCCTGAAAAGCCCTCCTGAAGCGAAAGCGCTTAGCAGCTTCCATTAGGTCGTATTCGCAGTTCTGCTCTACTTTAACGTTTCTTCACTTTTCCTGACACTAGGCACCCTCGTGTAGGCACCCTTTTTCTTGCAAATACAGTGAGTACCAGCAGTCTCCTTTGCCCTTCCAGGACACATCCAGACATAAAAGCCTTTCCCAGTAACTCTACGTATTCAGAGTGTAGGGCAACTCGCTGCACCCTTCCTTAAGAAGCTAGGTGGACTCAGCTCTTCAACAGCTCCAGGGATTCTGTTCTCGCACGTCCTACATGCCATGGAAGTCTGCCTCATTGCCCTCATTGGACCTACACTAAGAAACACAATCTGCTTCGCCGTCCTCTAGGCACTCTGACCCTAGGACCCCATACCTACAGGAGAAAGGAGGCTTGCATTCCTACTGCAACCAAAGCACAGTTTTTCCTGGTACACTGCAGGGCTTGAAAATAGGCTTAGGCCTGATAGCATACATAGAACTTTCCAAGAATGAGGGCGTTCGATACATGTAGAACACCCTATGAAGAAAAGTTGATTCAGCAAGGGACAAGGGTGTAGCTAGAGTCTCTTTTGACTTGTAAGAAATCAGAAGGGTTTTGGCTGCATGTTCACCGGAATAGAAGACCTGATGGCACAAGCCTTGCTTTCCCATTTTAAATCACTATCCATGCTAGCCTGAAGATCCCTAAATAACACTGTTTTTGACTGGCCTCTAGTCACTGTAGGGAGCCCTCTGGAAAGAAAAGGCGTTTTCTCTAAGGAAACACGGTGCTTCCATAGCATGTGGGGGAGCTCCTCCTGTCATGCTCTAGAGCTACAGGGAAACTTGACGTGAGTACTTGCCTCAAGCTAAGGCCTGAAAAGCCCTCCTGAAGCGAAAGCGCTTAGCAGTTTCCACTAGGTCGTATTCGCAGTTCTGCTCTACTTTAACGTTTCTTCACTTTTCCTGACACTAGGCACCCTCGTGTAGGCACCCTTTTTCTTGCAAATACAGTGAGTACCAGCAGTCTCCTTTGCCCTTCCAGGACACATCCAGACATAAAAGCCTTTCCCAGTAACTCTACGTATTCAGAGTGTAGGGCAACTCGCTGCACCCTTCCTTAAGAAGCTAGGTGGACTCAGCTCTTCAACAGCTCCAGGGATTCTGTTCTCGCACATCCTACATGCCATGGAAGTCTGCCTCATTGCCCTCATTGGACCTACACTAAAAAAAGCAATGTGCTTCGCCTTCCTTCTAGGAACTCTTACCCAAGGACACCATACCTACAGGTTAAAGAGGCTTGCATTCCTACTGGAACCAAAGCAAATATTTTCCTGTTACACTGCAGGACTTTAGAATAGGGTTAGGCCCGATAGCATACATAGAACGTTCCAAGGATGAGGGAGTTCGATACATGCAGAACACCCTGTGAAGAAAAGTTGATTCAGCAAGGGACAAGTGTGTAGCTAGAGTCTCTTTTGACTTGTTAGAAATCAGAAGGTGTTCGGCTGCATGTTCACTGGAAAAGAACACCTGAGAGCACAAACCTTGCGTTTCCATTTTAAAACCTCTATCCACGCTGCACTGAAGATACCTAAATAACACTGTTTTTGACTGGCCTCTAGTCACTGCAGGCAGCCCTCTGGAAAGAAAAGGAGTTTTCTCTAAGGAAACACGGTGCTTCCATAGCATGGGTGGGAGCTCCTCCTGTCATGCTCTAGAGCTACAGGGAAACTTGACGTGAGTACTTGCCTCAAGCTAAGGCCTGAAAAGCCCTGCTGAAGCGAAAGTGCTTAACAGTTTCCATTAGGTCGTATTCGCAGTTCTGCTATACTTTAACGTTTCTTTACTTTTCTAGACACTAGGCACCCTCGTGTAGGCACCCTTTTTCTTGCAAATACAGTGAGTACCAGCAGTCTCCTTTGCCCTTCCAGGACACATCCAGACATAAAAGCCTTTCCCAGTAACTCTACGTATTCAGAGTGTAGGGCAACTCGCTGCACCCTTCCTTAAGAAGCTAGGTGGACTCAGCTCTTCAACAGCTCCAGGGATTCTGTTCTCGCACGTCCTACATGCCATGGAAGTCTGCCTCATTGCCCTCATTGGACCTACACTAAGAAACACAATCTGCTTCGCCGTCCTCTAGGAACTCTGACCCAAGGACCCCATACCTACAGGAGAAAGGAGGCTTGCATTCCTACTGCAACCAAAGCACAGTTTTTCCTGGTACACTGCAGGGCTAGAAAATAGGCTTAGGCCTGATAGCATACATACAACTTTCCAAGAATGAGGGCGTTCGATACATGTAGAACACCCTGTGAAGAAAAGTTGATTCAGCAAGGGACAAGGGTGTAGCTAGAGTCTCTTTTGACTTGTTAGAAATCAGAAGGTGTTCGGCTGCATGTTCACTGGAAAAGAACACCTGAGAGCACAAACTTTGCTTTCCCAGTTGAAAAGCTCTATCCACGCTGCACTGGAGATACCTAAATAACACTGTTTTTGACTGGCCTCTAGTCACTGCAGGCAGCCCTCTGGAAAGAAAAGGAGTTTTCTCTAAGGAAACACGGTACTTCCATAGCATGGGTGGGAGCTCCTCCTGTCATGCTCTAGAGCTACAGGGAAACTTGACGTGAGTACTTGCCTCAAGCTAAGGCCTGAAAAGCCCTTCTGAAGCGAAAGCGCTTAGCAGTTTCCATTAGGTCGTATTCGCAGTTCTGCTCTACTTTAACGTTTCTTCACTTTTCCTGACACTAGGCACCCTCGTGTAGGCACCCTTTTTCTTGCAAATACAGTGAGTACCAGCATTCTCCTTTGCCCTTCCAGGACACATCCAGACATAAAAGCCTTTCCCAGTAACTCTACGTATTCAGAGTGTAGGGCAACTCGCTGCACCCTTCCTTAAGAAGCTAGATGTCCTCAGCGCTCCAACAGCTCCAGGGATTCTGTTCTCTCACGTCCTACATGCCATGGAAGTCTGCCTCATTGCCCTCATTGGAGCTACACTAAAAAACGCAATCTGCTTCACCTTCCTTCTAGAAACTCTTACCCAAGGACCCCATACCTACAGGATAAAGGAGGCTTGCATTCCTACTGGAACCAAAGCAAAGTTTTTCCTGTTACACTGCAGGACTTTACAATAGGGTTAGGCCCGATAGCATACATAGAACGTTCCAAGGATGAAGGAGTTCGATACATGCAGAACACCCTGTGAAGAAAAGTTGATACAGCAAGGGACCAGGGTGTAGCTAGAGTCTCTTTTCACTTGTTAGAAATCAGAAGGTGTTCGGCTGCATGTTCACTGGAAAAGAACACCTGATGGCACAAACCTTGCGTTTCCATTTTAAAAGCTCTATCCATGCTGCACTGAAGATACCTAAATAACACTGTTTTTGACTGGCCTCTAGTCACTGCAGGCAGCCCTCTGGAAAGAAAAGGAGTTTTCTCTAAGAAAACACGGTGCTTCCATAGCATGGGTGGGAGCTCCTCCTGTCATGCTCTAGAGCTACAGGGAATCTTGACGTGAGTACTTGCCTCAAGCTAAGGCCTGAAAAGCCCTGCTGAAGCGAAAGCGCTTAGCAGTTTCCATTAGGTCGTATTCGCAGTTCTGCTCTACTTTAACGTTTCTTCACTTTTCCTGACACTAGGCACCCTCTTGTAGGCACCCTTTTTCTTGCAAATACAGTGAGTACCAGCAGTCTCCTTTCCCCTTCCAGGACACATCCAGACATAAAAGCCTTTCCCAGTAACTCTACGTATTCAGAGTGTAGGGCAACTCGCTGCACCCTTCCTTAAGAAGCTAGGTGGACTCAGCTCTTCAACAGCTCCAGGGATTCTGTTCTCGCACGTCCTACATGCCATGGAAGTCTGCCTCATTGTCCTCATTGGACCTACACTAAGAAACACAATCTGCTTCGCCGTCCTCTAGGAACTCTGACCCAAGGACCCCATACCTACAGGAGAAAGGAGGCTTGCATTCCTACTGCAACCAAAGCACAGTTTTTCATGGTACACTGCAGGGCTTGAAAATAGGCTTAGGCCTGATAGCATACATAGAACTTTCCAAGAATGAGGGCGTTCGATACATGCAGAACACCCTGTGAAGAAAAGTTGATTCAGCAAGGGACAAGGGTGTAGCTAGAGTCTCTTTTGACTTGTTAGAAATCAGAAGGTGTTCGGCTGCATGTTCACTGGAAAAGAACACCTGAGAGCACAAACCTTGCTTTCCCAGTTGAAAAGCTCTATCCACGCTGCACTGAAGATACCTAAATAACACTGTTTTTGACTGGCCTCTAGTCACTGCAGGCAGCCCTCTGGAAAGGAAAGGAGTTTTCTCTAAGGAAACACGGTGCTTCCATAGCATGGGTGGGAGCTCCTCTTGTCATGCTCTAGAGCTACAGGGAAACTTGACGTGAGTACTTGCCTCAAGCTAAGGCCTGAAAAGCCCTCCTGAAGCGAAATCGCTTAGCAGTTTCCATTAGGTCGTATTCGCAGTTCTGCTCTACTTTAACGTTTCTTCACTTTTCCTGACACTAGGCACCCTCGTGTAGGCACCCTTTTTCTTGCAAATACAGTGAGTACCAGCAGTCTCCTTTGCCCTTCCAGGACACATCCAGACATAAAAGCCTTTCCCAGTAACTCTACGTATTCAGAGTGTAGGGCAACTCGCTGCACCCTTCCTTAAGAAGCTAGGTGGACTCAGCTCTTCAACAGCTCCAGGGATTCTGTTCTCGCACGTCCTACATGCCATGGAAGTCTGCCTCATTGCCCTCATTGGACCTACACTAAAATAAGCAATCTGCTTCGCCTTCCTTCTAGGAACTCTTACCCAAGGACACCATACCTACAGGTTAAAGAGGCTTGCATTCCTACTGGAACCAAAGCAAATATTTTCCTGTTACACTGCAGGACTTTAGAATAGGGTTAGGCCCGATAGCATACATAGAACGTTCCAAGGATGAGGGAGTTCGATACATGCAGAACACCCTGTGAAGAAAAGTTGATTCAGCAAGGGACCAGGGTGTAGCTAGAGTCTCTTTTCACTTGTTAGAAATCAGAAGGTGTTCGGCTGCATGTTCACTGGAAAAGAACACCTGATGGCACAAACCTTGCGTTTCCATTTTAAAAGCTCTATCCATGCTGCACTGAAGATACCTAAATAACACTGTTTTTGACTGGCCTCTAGTCACTGCAGGCAGCCCTCTGGAAAGAAAAGGAGTTTTCTCTAAGAAAACACGGTGCTTCCATAGCATGGGTGGGAGCTCCTCCTGTCATGCTCTAGAGCTACAGGGAATCTTGACGTGAGTACTTGCCTCAAGCTAAGGCCTGAAAAGCCCTGCTGAAGCGAAAGCGCTTAGCAGTTTCCATTAGGTCGTATTCGCAGTTCTGCTCTACTTTAACGTTTCTTCACTTTTCCTGACACTAGGCACCCTCTTGTAGGCACCCTTTTTCTTGCAAATACAGTGAGTACCAGCAGTCTCCTTTCCCCTTCCAGGACACATCCAGACATAAAAGCCTTTCCCAGTAACTCTACGTATTCAGAGTGTAGGGCAACTCGCTGCACCCTTCCTTAAGAAGCTAGGTGGACTCAGCTCTTCAACAGCTCCAGGGATTCTGTTCTCGCACGTCCTACATGCCATGGAAGTCTGCCTCATTGTCCTCATTGGACCTACACTAAGAAACACAATCTGCTTCGCCGTCCTCTAGGAACTCTGACCCAAGGACCCCATACCTACAGGAGAAAGGAGGCTTGCATTCCTACTGCAACCAAAGCACAGTTTTTCATGGTACACTGCAGGGCTTGAAAATAGGCTTAGGCCTGATAGCATACATAGAACTTTCCAAGAATGAGGGCGTTCGATACATGCAGAACACCCTGTGAAGAAAAGTTGATTCAGCAAGGGACAAGGGTGTAGCTAGAGTCTCTTTTGACTTGTTAGAAATCAGAAGGTGTTCGGCTGCATGTTCACTGGAAAAGAACACCTGAGAGCACAAACCTTGCTTTCCCAGTTGAAAAGCTCTATCCACGCTGCACTGAAGATACCTAAATAACACTGTTTTTGACTGGCCTCTAGTCACTGCAGGCAGCCCTCTGGAAAGGAAAGGAGTTTTCTCTAAGGAAACACGGTGCTTCCATAGCATGGGTGGGAGCTCCTCTTGTCATGCTCTAGAGCTACAGGGAAACTTGACGTGAGTACTTGCCTCAAGCTAAGGCCTGAAAAGCCCTCCTGAAGCGAAATCGCTTAGCAGTTTCCATTAGGTCGTATTCGCAGTTCTGCTCTACTTTAAAGTTTCTTCACTTTTCCTGACACTAGGCACCCTCGTGTAGGCACCCTTTTTCTTGCAAATACAGTGAGTACCAGCAGTCTCCTTTGCCCTTCCAGGACACATCCAGACATAAAAGCCTTTCCCAGTAACTCTACGTATTCAGAGTGTAGGGCAACTCGCTGCACCCTTCCTTAAGAAGCTAGGTGGACTCAGATCTTCAACAGCTCCAGGGATTCTGTTCTCGCACGTCCTACATGCCATGGAAGTCTGCCTCATTGCCCTCATTGGACCTACACTAAAATAAGCAATCTGCTTCGCCTTCCTTCTAGGAACTCTTACCCAAGGACACCATACCTACAGGTTAAAGAGGCTTGCATTCCTACTGGAACCAAAGCAAATATTTTCCTGTTACACTGCAGGACTTTAGAATAGGGTTAGGCCCGATAGCATACATAGAACGTTCCAAGGATGAGGGAGTTCGATACATGCAGAACACCCTGTGAAGAAAAGTTGATTCAGCAAGGGACCAGGGTGTAGCTAGAGTCTCTTTTGACTTGTTAGAAATCAGAAGGTGTTCGGCTGCATGTTCACTGGAAAAGAACACCTGAGAGCACAAACCTTGCGTTTCCATTTTAAAACCTCTATCCACGCTGCACTGAAGATACCTAAATAACACTGTTTTTGACTGGCCTCTAGTCACAGCAGGCAGCCCTCTGGAAAGAAAAGGAGTTTTCTCTAAGGAAACACGGTGCTTCCATAGCATGGGTGGGAGCTCCTCCTGTCATGCTCTAGAGCTACAGGGAAACTTGACGTGAGTACTTGCCTCAAGCTAAGGCCTGAAAAGCCCTGCTGAAGCGAAAGCGTGTAGCAGTTTCCATTAGGTCGTATTCGCAGTTCTGCTCTACTTTAACGTTTCTTCACTTTTCTAGACACTAGGCACCCTCGTGTAGGCACCCTTTTGCCTACAAATACAGTGAGTACCAGCAGGCTCCTCTGCCCTTCTAAGAAACATCCAGGCCTAGTAAGCCTTTCCCAGTCAGTCAATGTATTCACAGGGGAGGGCAACACACTGCACTCTTCCTTGGTAAAGCTAGATGTCCTCAGCGCTCCAACAGCTCCAGGGATTCTGTTCTCTCACGTCCTACATGCCATGGAATTCTGCCTCATTGCCCTCATTGGAGCTACACTAAAAAACGCAATCTGCTTCGCCTTCCTTCTAGAAACTCTTACCCAAGGACCCCATACCTACAGGATAAAGGAGGCTTGCATTCCTACTGGAACCAAAGCAAAGTTTTTCCTGTTACACTGCAGGACTTTACAATAGGGTTAGGCCCGATAGCATACATAGAACGTTCCAAGGATGAAGGAGTTCGATACATGCAGAACACCCTGTGAAGAAAAGTTGATACAGCAAGGGACCAGGGTGTAGCTAGAGTCTCTTTTGACTTGTTAGAAATCAGAAGGTTTTCGGCTGCATGTTCACTGGAAAAGAACACCTGATGGCACAAACCTTGCATTTCCATTTTAAAAGCTCTATCCTTGCTGCACTGAAGATACCTAAATAACACTGTTTTTGACTGGCCTCTAGTCACTGCAGGCAGCCCTCTGGAAAGAAAAGGAGTTTTCTCTAAGAAAACACGGTGCTTCCATAGCATGGGTGGGAGCTCCTCCTGTCATTCTCTAGAGCTACAGGGAAACTTGACGTGAGTACTTGCCTCAAGCTAAGGCCTGAAAAGCCCTGCTGAAGCAAAAGCGCGTAGCAGTTTCCATTAGGTCGTATTCGCAGTTCTGCTCTACTTTAACGTTTCTTCACTTTTCCTGACACTAGGCACCCTCGTGTAGGCACCCTTTTTCTTGCAAATACAGTGAGTACCAGCAGTCTCCTTTGCCCTTCCAGGACACATCCAGACATAAAAGCCTTTCCCAGTAACTCTACGTATTCAGAGTGTAGGGCAACTCGCTGCACCCTTCCTTAAGAAGCTAGGTCGACTCAGCTCTTCAACAGCTCCAGGGATTCTGTTCTCGCACGTCCTACATGCCATGGAAGTCTGCCTCATTGCCCTCATTGGACCTACACTAAGAAACACAATCTGCTTCGCCGTCCTCTAGGAACTCTGACCCAAGGACCCCATACCTACAGGAGAAAGGAGGCTTGCATTCCTACTGCAACCAAAGCAGAGTTTTTCCTGGTACACTGCAGGGCTTGAAAATAGGCTTAGGCCTGATAGCATACATAGAACTTTCCAAGAATGAGGGCGTTCGATACATGCAGAACACCCTGTGAAGAAAAGTTGATTCAGCAAGGGACAAGGGTGTAGCTAGAGTCTCTTTTGACTTGTTAGAAATCAGAAGGTGTTCGGGTGCATGTTCACTGGAAAAGAACACCTGAGAGCACAAACCTTGCTTTCCCAGTTGAAAAGTTCTATCCACGCTGCACTGAAGATACCTAAATAACACTGTTTTTGACTGGCCTCTAGTCACTGCAGGCAGCCCTCTGGAAAGAAAAGGAGTTTTCTCTAAGGAAACACGGTGCTTCCATAGCATGGGTGGGAGCTCCTCCTGTCATGCTCTAGAGCTACAGGGAAACTTGACGTGAGTACTTGCCTCAAGCTAAGGCCTGAAAAGCCCTCCTGAAGCGAAAGCGCTTAGCAGTTTCCATTAGGTCGTATTCGCAGTTCTGCTCTACTTTAACGTTTCTTCACTTTTCCTGACACTAGGCACCCTCGTGTAGGCACCCTTTTTCTTGCAAATACAGTGAGTACCAGCAGTCTCCTTTGCCCTTCCAGGACACATCCAGACATAAAAGCCTTTCCCAGTAACTCTACGTATTCAGAGTGTAGGGCAACTCGCCGCACCCTTCCTTAAGAAGCTAGGTGGACTCAGATCTTCAACAGCTCCAGGGATTCTGTTCTCGCACGTCCTACATGCCATGGAAGTCTGCCTCATTGCCCTCATTGGACCTACACTAAAAAAAGCAATCTGCTTCGCCTTCCTTCTAGGAACTCTTACCCAAGGACACCATACCTACAGGTTAAAGAGGCTTGCATTCCTACTGGAACCAAAGCAAATATTTTCCTGTTACACTGCAGGACTTTAGAATAGGGTTAGGCCCGATAGCATACATAGAACGTTCCAAGGATGAGGGAGTTCGATACATGCAGAACACCCTATGAAGAAAAGTTGATTCAGCAAGGGACAAGGGTGTAGCTAGAGTCTCTTTTGACTTGTAAGAATTCAGAAGGGTTTTGGCTGCATGTTCACCGGAATAGAAGACCTGATGGCACAAGCCTTGCTTTCCCATTTTAAATCACTATCCATGCTAGCCTGAAGATCCCTAAATAACACTGTTTTTGACTGGCCTCTAGTCACTGTAGGGAGCCCTCTGGAAAGAAAAGGCGTTTTCTCTAAGGAAACACGGTGCTTCCACAGCATGTGGGGGAGCTCCTCCTGTCATGCTCTAGAGCTACAGGGAAACTTGACGTGAGTTCTTGCCTCAAGCTAAGGCCTGAAAAGCCCTCCTGAAGCGAAAGCGCTTACCAGTTTCCACTAGGTCGTATTCGCAGTTCTGCTATACTTTAACTTTTCTTCACTTTTCTAGACACTAGGCACCCTCGTGTAGGCACCCTTTTGCCTACAAATACAGTGAGTACCAGCAGGCTCCTCTGCCCTTCTAAGAAACATCCAGGCCTAGTAGCATTCCCAGTCAGTCAATGTATTCAGAGGGGAGGGCAACACACTGCACTCTTCCTTGGTAAAGCTAGATGTCCTCAGCGCTCCAAGAGCTCCAGGGATTCTGTTCTCTCACGTCCTACATGCCATGGAAGTCTGCTTCATTGCCCTCATTGGAGCTACACTAAAAAACGCAATCTGCTTCGCCTTCCTTCTAGAAACTCTTACCCAAGGACCCCATACCTACAGGATAAAGGAGGCTTGCATTTCTACTGGAACCAAAGCAAAGTTTTTCCTGTTACACTGCAGGACTTTACAATAGGGTTAGGCCCGATAGCATACATAGAACGTTCCAAGGATGAAGGAGTTCGATACATGCAGAACAACCTGTGAAGAAAAGTTGATACAGCAAGGGACCAGGGTGTAGCTAGAGTCTCTTTTGACTTGTTAGAAATCAGAAGGTGTTCGGCTGCATGTTCATTGGAAAAGAACACCTGATGGCACAAACCTTGCGTTTCCATTTTAAAAGCTCTATCCATGCTGCATTGAAGATACCTAAATAACACTGTTTTTGACTGGCCTCTAGACACTGCAGGCAGCCCTCTGGAAAGAAAATGAGTTTTCTCTAAGAAAACACGGTGCTTCCATAGCATGGGTGGGAGCTCCTCCTGTCATGCTCTAGAGCTACAGGGAAACTTGACGTGAGTACTTGCCTCAGGCTAAGGCCTGAAAAGCCCTGCTGAAGCGAAAGCGCTTAGCAGTTTCCATTAGGTCGTATTCGCAGTTCTGCTCTGCTTTAACGTTTCTTCACTTTTCCTGACACTAGGCACCCTCGTGTAGGCACCCTTTTTCTTGCAAATACAGTGAGTACCAGCAGTCTCCTTTGCCCTTCCAGGACACATCCAGACATAAAAGCCTTTCCCAGTAACTCTACGTATTCAGAGTGTAGGGCAACTCGCTGCACCCTTCCTTAAGAAGCTAGGTGGACTCAGCTCTTCAACAGCTCCAGGGATTCTGTTCTCGCACGTCCTACATGCCATGGAAGTCTGCCTCATTGCCCTCATTGGACCTACACTAAGAAACACAATCTGCTTCGCCGTCCTCTAGGAACTCTGACCCAAGGACCCCATACCTACAGGAGAAAGGAGGCTTGCATTCCTACTGCAACCAAAGCACAGTTTTTCCTGGTACACTGCAGGGCTTGAAAATAGGCTTAGGCCTGATAGCATACATAGAACTTTCCAAGAATGAGGGCGTTCGATACATGTAGAACACCCTGTGAAGAAAAGTTGATTCAGCAAGGGACAAGGGTGTAGCTAGAGTCTCTTTTGACTTGTAAGAATTCAGAAGGGTTTTGGCTGCATGTTCACCGGAATAGAAGACCTGATGGGACAAGCCTTGCTTTCCCATTTTAAATCACTATCCATGCTAGCCTGAAGATCCCTAAATAACACTGTTTTTGACTGGCCTCTAGTCACTGTAGGGAGCCCTCTGGAAAAAAAGGCGTTTTCTCTAAGGAAACACGGTGCTTCCATAGCATGTGGGGGAGCTCCTCCTGTCATGCTCTAGAGCTACAGGGAAACTTGACGTGAGTACTTGCCTCAAGCTAAGGCCTGAAAAGCCCTCCTGAAGCGAAAGCGCTTAGCAGTTGCCACTAGGTCGTATTCGCAGTTCTGCTCTACTTTAACGTTTCTTCACTTTTCCTGACACTAGGCACCCTCGTGTAGGCACCCTTTTTCTTGCAAATACAGTGAGTACCAGCAGTCTCCTTTGCCCTTCCAGGACACATCCAGACATAAAAGCCTTTCCCAGTAACTCTACGTATTCAGAGTGTAGGGCAACTCGCTGCACCCTTCCTTAAGAAGCTAGGTGGACTCAGCTCTTCAACAGCTCCAGGGATTCTGTTCTCGCACATCCTACATGCCATGGAAGTCTGCCTCATTGCCCTCATTGGACCTACACTAAAAAAAGCAATGTGCTTCGCCTTCCTTCTAGGAACTCTTACCCAAGGACACCATACCTACAGGTTAAAGAGGCTTGCATTCCTACTGCAACCAAAGCACAGTTTTTCCTGGTACACTGCAGGGCTTTAAAATAGGCTTAGGCCTGATAGCATACATAGAACTTTCCAAGAATGAGGGCGTTCGATACATGCAGAACACCCTGTGAAGAAAAGTTGATTCAGCAAGGGACAAGGGTGTAGCTAGAGTCTCTTTTGACTTGTTAGAAATCAGAAGGTGTTCGGCTGCATGTTCACTGGAAAAGAACACCTGAGAGCACAAACCTTGCTTTCCCAGTTGAAAAGCTCTATCCACGCTGCACTGAAGATACCTAAATAACACTGTTTTTGACTGTTCTCTAGTCACTGCAGGCAGCCCTCTGGAAAGAAAAGGAGTTTTCTCTAAGGAAACACGGTACTTCCATAGCATGGGTGGGAGCTCCTCCTGTCATGCTCTAGAGCTACAGGGAAACTTGACGTGAGTACTTGCCTCAAGCTAAGGCCTGAAAAGCCCTCCTGAAGTGAAAGCGCTTAGCAGTTTCCATTAGGTCGTATTCACAGTTCTGCTCTACTTTAACGTTTCTTCACTTTTCCTGACACTAGGCACCCTCGTGTAGGCACCCTTTTTCTTGCAAATACAGTGAATACCAGCAGTCTCCTTTGCCCTTCCAGGACACATCCAGACATAAAAGCCTTTCCCAGTAACTCTACGTATTCAGAGTGTAGGGCAACTCGCTGCACCCTTCCTTAAGAAGCTAGATGTCCTCAGCGCTCCAACAGCTCCAGGGATTCTGTTCTCTCACGTCCTACATGCCATGGAAGTCTGCCTCATTGCCCTCATTGGAGCTACACTAAAAAGCGCAATCTGCTTCACCTTCCTTCTAGAAACTCTTACCCAAGGACCCCATACCTACAGGATAAAGGAGGCTTGCATTCCTACTGGGACCAAAGCAAAGTTTTTCCTGTTACACTGTAGGACTTTACAATAGGGTTAGGCCCGATAGCATACATAGAACGTTCCAAGGATGAAGGAGTTCGATACATGCAGAACACCCTGTGAAGAAAAGTTGATACAGCAAGGGACCAGGGTGTAGCTAGAGTCTCTTTTCACTTGTTAGAAATCAGAAGGTGTTCGGCTGCATGTTCACTGGAAAAGAACACCTGATGGCACAAACCTTGCGTTTCCATTTTAAAAGCTCTATCCATGCTGCACTGAAGATACCTAAATAACACTGTTTTTGACTGGCCTCTAGTCACTGCAGGCAGCCCTCTGGAAAGAAAAGGAGTTTTCTCTAAGAAAACACGGTGCTTCCATAGCATGGGTGGGAGCTCCTCCTGTCATGCTCTAGAGCTACAGGGAATCTTGACGTGAGTACTTGCCTCAAGCTAAGGCCTGAAAAGCCCTGCTGAAGCGAAAGCGCTTAGCAGTTTCCATTAGGTCGTATTCGCAGTTCTGCTCTACTTTAACGTTTCTTCACTTTTCCTGACACTAGGCACCCTCTTGTAGGCACCCTTTTTCTTGCAAATACAGTGAGTACCAGCAGTCTCCTTTCCCCTTCCAGGACACATCCAGACATAAAAGCCTTTCCCAGTAACTCTACGTATTCAGAGTGTAGGGCAACTCGCTGCACCCTTCCTTAAGAAGCTAGGTGGACTCAGCTCTTCAACAGCTCCAGGGATTCTGTTCTCGCACGTCCTACATGCCATGGAAGTCTGCCTCATTGTCCTCATTGGACCTACACTAAGAAACACAATCTGCTTCGCCGTCCTCTAGGAACTCTGACCCAAGGACCCCATACCTACAGGAGAAAGGAGGCTTGCATTCCTACTGCAACCAAAGCACAGTTTTTCATGGTACACTGCAGGGCTTGAAAATAGGCTTAGGCCTGATAGCATACATAGAACTTTCCAAGAATGAGGGCGTTCGATACATGCAGAACACCCTGTGAAGAAAAGTTGATTCAGCAAGGGACAAGGGTGTAGCTAGAGTCTCTTTTGACTTGTTAGAAATCAGAAGGTGTTCGGCTGCATGTTCACTGGAAAAGAACACCTGAGAGCACAAACCTTGCTTTCCCAGTTGAAAAGTTCTATCCACGCTGCACTGAAGATACCTAAATAACACTGTTTTTGACTGGCCTCTAGTCACTGCAGGCAGCCCTCTGGAAAGGAAAGGAGTTTTCTCTAAGGAAACACGGTGCTTCCATAGCATGGGTGGGAGCTCCTCTTGTCATGCTCTAGAGCTACAGGGAAACTTGACGTGAGTACTTGCCTCAAGCTAAGGCCTGAAAAGCCCTCCTGAAGCGAAATCGCTTAGCAGTTTCCATTAGGTCGTATTCGCAGTTCTGCTCTACTTTAACGTTTCTTCACTTTTCCTGACACTAGGCACCCTCGTGTAGGCACCCTTTTTCTTGCAAATACAGTGAGTACCAGCAGTCTCCTTTGCCCTTCCAGGACACATCCAGACATAAAAGCCTTTCCCAGTAACTCTACGTATTCAGAGTGTAGGGCAACTCGCTGCACCCTTCCTTAAGAAGCTAGGTGGACTCAGCTCTTCAACAGCTCCAGGGATTCTGTTCTCGCACGTCCTACATGCCATGGAAGTCTGCCTCATTGCCCTCATTGGACCTACACTAAAATAAGCAATCTGCTTCGCCTTCCTTCTAGGAACTCTTACCCAAGGACACCATACCTACAGGTTAAAGAGGCTTGCATTCCTACTGGAACCAAAGCAAATATTTTCCTGTTACACTGCAGGACTTTAGAATAGGGTTAGGCCCGATAGCATACATAGAACGTTCCAAGGATGAGGGAGTTCGATACATGCAGAACACCCTGTGAAGAAAAGTTGATTCAGCAAGGGACCAGGGTGTAGCTAGAGTCTCTTTTGACTTGTTAGAAATCAGAAGGTGTTCGGCTGCATGTTCACTGGAAAAGAACACCTGAGAGCACAAACCTTGCGTTTCCATTTTAAAACCTCTATCCACGCTGCACTGAAGATACCTAAATAACACTGTTTTTGACTGGCCTCTAGTCACAGCAGGCAGCCCGCTGGAAAGAAAAGGAGTTTTCTCTAAGGAAACACGGTGCTTCCATAGCATGGGTGGGAGCTCCTCCTGTCATGCTCTAGAGCTACAGGGAAACTTGACGTGAGTACTTGCCTCAAGCTAAGGCCTGAAAAGCCCTGCTGAAGCGAAAGCGTGTAGCAGTTTCCATTAGGTCGTATTCGCAGTTCTGCTCTACTTTAACGTTTCTTCACTTTTCTAGACACTAGGCACCCTCGTGCAGGCACCCTTTTGCCTACAAATACAGTGAGTACCAGCAGGCTCCTCTGCCCTTCTAAGAAACATCCAGGCCTAGTAAGCCTTTCCCAGTCAGTCAATGTATTCACAGGGGAGGGCAACACACTGCACTCTTCCTTGGTAAAGCTAGATGTCCTCAGCGCTCCAACAGCTCCAGGGATTCTGTTCTCTCACGTCCTACATGCCATGGAATTCTGCCTCATTGCCCTCATTGGAGCTACACTAAAAAACGCAATCTGCTTCGCCTTCCTTCTAGAAACTCTTACCCAAGGACCCCATACCTACAGGATAAAGGAGGCTTGCATTCCTACTGGAACCAAAGCAAAGTTTTTCCTGTTACACTGCAGGACTTTACAATAGGGTTAGGCCCGATAGCATACATAGAACGTTCCAAGGATGAAGGAGTTCGATACATGCAGAACACCCTGTGAAGAAAAGTTGATACAGCAAGGGACCACGGTGTAGCTAGAGTCTCTTTTGACTTGTTAGAAATCAGAAGGTTTTCGGCTGCATGTTCACTGGAAAAGAACACCTGATGGCACAAACCTTGCATTTCCATTTTAAAAGCTCTATCCTTGCTGCACTGAAGATACCTAAATAACACTGTTTTTGACTGGCCTCTAGTCACAGCAGGCAGCCCTCTGGAAAGGAAAGGAGTTTTCTCTAAGGAAACACGGTGCTTCCATAGCATGGGTGGGAGCTCCTCTTGTCATGCTCTAGAGCTACAGGGAAACTTGACGTGAGTACTTGCCTCAAGCTAAGGCCTGAAAAGCCCTCCTGAAGCGAAATCGCTTAGCAGTTTCCATTAGGTCGTATTCGCAGTTCTGCTCTACTTTAACGTTTCTTCACTTTTCCTGACACTAGGCACCCTCGTGTAGGCACCCTTTTTCTTGCAAATACAGTGAGTACCAGCAGTCTCCTTTGCCCTTCCAGGACACATCCAGACATAAAAGCCTTTCCCAGTAACTCTACGTATTCAGAGTGTAGGGCAACTCGCTGCACCCTTCCTTAAGAAGCTAGGTGGACTCAGCTCTTCAACAGCTCCAGGGATTCTGTTCTCGCACGTCCTACATGCCATGGAAGTCTGCCTCATTGCCCTCATTGGACCTACACTAAAATAAGCAATCTGCTTCGCCTTCCTTCTAGGAACTCTTACCCAAGGACACCATACCTACAGGTTAAAGAGGCTTGCATTCCTACTGGAACCAAAGCAAATATTTTCCTGTTACACTGCAGGACTTTAGAATAGGGTTAGGCCCGATAGCATACATAGAACGTTCCAAGGATGAGGGAGTTCGATACATGCAGAACACCCTGTGAAGAAAAGTTGATTCAGCAAGGGACCAGGGTGTAGCTAGAGTCTCTTTTCACTTGTTAGAAATCAGAAGGTGTTCGGCTGCATGTTCACTGGAAAAGAACACCTGATGGCACAAACCTTGCGTTTCCATTTTAAAAGCTCTATCCATGCTGCACTGAAGATACCTAAATAACACTGTTTTTGACTGGCCTCTAGTCACTGCAGGCAGCCCTCTGGAAAGAAAAGGAGTTTTCTCTAAGAAAACACGGTGCTTCCATAGCATGGGTGGGAGCTCCTCCTGTCATGCTCTAGAGCTACAGGGAATCTTGACGTGAGTACTTGCCTCAAGCTAAGGCCTGAAAAGCCCTGCTGAAGCGAAAGCGCTTAGCAGTTTCCATTAGGTCGTATTCGCAGTTCTGCTCTACTTTAACGTTTCTTCACTTTTCCTGACACTAGGCACCCTCTTGTAGGCACCCTTTTTCTTGCAAATACAGTGAGTACCAGCAGTCTCCTTTCCCCTTCCAGGACACATCCAGACATAAAAGCCTTTCCCAGTAACTCTACGTATTCAGAGTGTAGGGCAACTCGCTGCACCCTTCCTTAAGAAGCTAGGTGGACTCAGCTCTTCAACAGCTCCAGGGATTCTGTTCTCGCACGTCCTACATGCCATGGAAGTCTGCCTCATTGTCCTCATTGGACCTACACTAAGAAACACAATCTGCTTCGCCGTCCTCTAGGAACTCTGACCCAAGGACCCCATACCTACAGGAGAAAGGAGGCTTGCATTCCTACTGCAACCAAAGCACAGTTTTTCATGGTACACTGCAGGGCTTGAAAATAGGCTTAGGCCTGATAGCATACATAGAACTTTCCAAGAATGAGGGCGTTCGATACATGCAGAACAACCTGTGAAGAAAAGTTGATTCAGCAAGGGACAAGGGTGTAGCTAGAGTCTCTTTTGACTTGTTAGAAATCAGAAGGTGTTCGGCTGCATGTTCACTGGAAAAGAACACCTGAGAGCACAAACCTTGCTTTCCCAGTTGAAAAGCTCTATCCACGCTGCACTGAAGATACCTAAATAACACTGTTTTTGACTGGCCTCTAGTCACTGCAGGCAGCCCTCTGGAAAGGAAAGGAGTTTTCTCTAAGGAAACACGGTGCTTCCATAGCATGGGTGGGAGCTCCTCTTGTCATGCTCTAGAGCTACAGGGAAACTTGACGTGAGTACTTGCCTCAAGCTAAGGCCTGAAAAGCCCTCCTGAAGCGAAAGCGCTTAGCAGTTTCCATTAGGTCGTATTCGCAGTTCTGCTCTACTTTAACGTTTCTTCACTTTTCCTGACACTAGGCACCCTCGTGTAGGCACCCTTTTTCTTGCAAATACAGTGAGTACCAGCAGTCTCCTTTGCCCTTCCAGGACACATCCAGACATAAAAGCCTTTCCCAGTAACTCTACGTATTCAGAGTGTAGGGCAACTCGCTGCACCCTTCCTTAAGAAGCTAGGTGGACTCAGCTCTTCAACAGCTCCAGGGATTCTGTTCTCGCACGTCCTACATGCCATGGAAGTCTGCCTCATTGCCCTCATTGGACCTACACTAAAATAAGCAATCTGCTTCGCCTTCCTTCTAGGAACTCTTACCCAAGGACACCATACCTACAGGTTAAAGAGGCTTGCATTCCTACTGGAACCAAAGCAAATATTTTCCTGTTACACTGCAGGACTTTAGAATAGGGTTAGGCCCGATAGCATACATAGAACGTTCCAAGGATGAGGGAGTTCGATACATGCAGAACACCCTGTGAAGAAAAGTTGATTCAGCAAGGGACCAGGGTGTAGCTAGAGTCTCTTTTGACTTGTTAGAAATCAGAAGGTGTTCGGCTGCATGTTCACTGGAAAAGAACACCTGAGAGCACAAACCTTGCGTTTCCATTTTAAAACCTCTATCCACGCTGCACTGAAGATACCTAAATAACACTGTTTTTGACTGGCCTCTAGTCACAGCAGGCAGCCCTCTGGAAAGAAAAGGAGTTTTCTCTAAGGAAACACGGTGCTTCCATAGCATGGGTGGGAGCTCCTCCTGTCATGCTCTAGAGCTACAGGGAAACTTGACGTGAGTACTTGCCTCAAGCTAAGGCCTGAAAAGCCCTGCTGAAGCGAAAGCGTGTAGCAGTTTCCATTAGGTCGTATTCGCAGTTCTGCTCTACTTTAACGTTTCTTCACTTTTCTAGACACTAGGCACCCTCGTGTAGGCACCCTTTTGCCTACAAATACAGTGAGTACCAGCAGGCTCCTCTGCCCTTCTAAGAAACATCCAGGCCTAGTAAGCCTTTCCCAGTCAGTCAATGTATTCACAGGGGAGGGCAACACACTGCACTCTTCCTTGGTAAAGCTAGATGTCCTCAGCGCTCCAACAGCTCCAGGGATTCTGTTCTCTCACGTCCTACATGCCATGGAATTCTGCCTCATTGCCCTCATTGGAGCTACACTAAAAAACGCAATCTGCTTCGCCTTCCTTCTAGAAACTCTTACCCAAGGACCCCATACCTACAGGATAAAGGAGGCTTGCATTCCTACTGGAACCAAAGCAAAGTTTTTCCTGTTACACTGCAGGACTTTACAATAGGGTTAGGCCCGATAGCATACATAGAACGTTCCAAGGATGAAGGAGTTCGATACATGCAGAACACCCTGTGAAGAAAAGTTGATACAGCAAGGGACCAGGGTGTAGCTAGAGTCTCTTTTGACTTGTTAGAAATCAGAAGGTTTTCGGCTGCATGTTCACTGGAAAAGAACACCTGATGGCACAAACCTTGCATTTCCATTTTAAAAGCTCTATCCTTGCTGCACTGAAGATACCTAAATAACACTGTTTTTGACTGGCCTCTAGTCACTGCAGGCAGCCCTCTGGAAAGAAAAGGAGTTTTCTCTAAGAAAACACGGTGCTTCCATAGCATCGCTGGGAGCTCCTCCTGTCATTCTCTAGAGCTACAGGGAAACTTGACGTGAGTACTTGCCTCAAGCTAAGGCCTGAAAAGCCCTGCTGAAGCAAAAGCGCGTAGCAGTTTCCATTAGGTCGTATTCGCAGTTCTGCTCTACTTTAACGTTTCTTCACTTTTCCTGACACTAGGCACCCTCGTGTAGGCACCCTTTTTCTTGCAAATACAGTGAGTACCAGCAGTCTCCTTTGCCCTTCCAGGACACATCCAGACATAAAAGCCTTTCCCAGTAACTCTACGTATTCAGAGTGTAGGGCAACTCGCTGCACCCTTCCTTAAGAAGCTAGGTCGACTCAGCTCTTCAACAGCTCCAGGGATTCTGTTCTCGCACGTCCTCCATGCCATGGAAGTCTGCCTCATTGCCCTCATTGGACCTACACTAAGAAACACAATCTGCTTCGCCGTCCTCTAGGAACTCTGACCCAAGGACCCCATACCTACAGGAGAAAGGAGGCTTGCATTCCTACTGCAACCAAAGCACAGTTTTTCCTGGTACACTGCAGGGCTTGAAAATAGGCTTAGGCCTGATAGCATACATAGAACTTTCCAAGAATGAGGGCGTTCGATACATGCAGAACACCCTGTGAAGAAAAGTTGATTCAGCAAGGGACAAGGGTGTAGCTAGAGTCTCTTTTGACTTGTTAGAAATCAGAAGGTGTTCGGGTGCATGTTCACTGGAAAAGAACACCTGAGAGCACAAACCTTGCTTTCCCAGTTGAAAAGTTCTATCCACGCTGCACTGAAGATACCTAAATAACACTGTTTTTGACTGGCCTCTAGTCACTGCAGGCAGCCCTCTGGAAAGAAAAGGAGTTTTCTCTAAGGAAACACGGTGCTTCCATAGCATGGGTGGGAGCTCCTCCTGTCATGCTCTAGAGCTACAGGGAAACTTGACGTGAGTACTTGCCTCAAGCTAAGGCCTGAAAAGCCCTCCTGAAGCGAAAGCGCTTAGCAGTTTCCATTAGGTCGTATTCGCAGTTCTGCTCTACTTTAACGTTTCTTCACTTTTCCTGACACTAGGCACCCTCGTGTAGGCACCCTTTTTCTTGCAAATACAGTGAGTACCAGCAGTCTCCTTTGCCCTTCCAGGACACATCCAGACATAAAAGCCTTTCCCAGTAACTCTACGTATTCAGAGTGTAGGGCAACTCGCTGCACCCTTCCTTAAGAAGCTAGGTGGACTCAGATCTTCAACAGCTCCAGGGATTCTGTTCTCGCACGTCCTACATGCCATGGAAGTCTGCCTCATTGCCCTCATTGGACCTACACTAAAAAAAGCAATCTGCTTCGCCTTCCTTCTAGGAACTCTTACCCAAGGACACCATACCTACAGGTTAAAGAGGCTTGCATTCCTACTGGAACCAAAGCAAATATTTTCCTGTTACACTGCAGGACTTTAGAATAGGGTTAGGCCCGATAGCATACATAGAACGTTCCAAGGATGAGGGAGTTCGATACATGCAGAACACCCTATGAAGAAAAGTTGATTCAGCAAGGGACAAGGGTGTAGCTAGAGTCTCTTTTCACTTGTTAGAAATCAGAAGGTGTTCGGCTGCATGTTCACTGGAAAAGAACACCTGATGGCACAAACCTTGCGTTTCCATTTTAAAAGCTCTATCCATGCTGCACTGAAGATACCTAAATAACACTGTTTTTGACTGGCCTCTAGTCACTGCAGGCAGCCCTCTGGAAAGAAAAGGAGTTTTCTCTAAGAAAACACGGTGCTTCCATAGCATGGGTGGGAGCTCCTCCTGTCATGCTCTAGAGCTACAGGGAATCTTGACGTGAGTACTTGCCTCAAGCTAAGGCCTGAAAAGCCCTGCTGAAGCGAAAGCGCTTAGCAGTTTCCATTAGGTCGTATTCGCAGTTCTGCTCTACTTTAACGTTTCTTCACTTTTCCTGACACTAGGCACCCTCTTGTAGGCACCCTTTTTCTTGCAAATACAGTGAGTACCAGCAGTCTCCTTTCCCCTTCCAGGACACATCCAGACATAAAAGCCTTTCCCAGTAACTCTACGTATTCAGAGTGTAGGGCAACTCGCTGCACCCTTCCTTAAGAAGCTAGGTGGACTCAGCTCTTCAACAGCTCCAGGGATTCTGTTCTCGCACGTCCTACATGCCATGGAAGTCTGCCTCATTGTCCTCATTGGACCTACACTAAGAAACACAATCTGCTTCGCCGTCCTCTAGGAACTCTGACCCAAGGACCCCATACCTACAGGAGAAAGGAGGCTTGCATTCCTACTGCAACCAAAGCACAGTTTTTCATGGTACACTGCAGGGCTTGAAAATAGGCTTAGGCCTGATAGCATACATAGAACTTTCCAAGAATGAGGGCGTTCGATACATGCAGAACAACCTGTGAAGAAAAGTTGATTCAGCAAGGGACAAGGGTGTAGCTAGAGTCTCTTTTGACTTGTTAGAAATCAGAAGGTGTTCGGGTGCATGTTCACTGGAAAAGAACACCTGAGAGCACAAACCTTGCTTTCCCAGTTGAAAAGTTCTATCCACGCTGCACTGAAGATACCTAAATAACACTGTTTTTGACTGGCCTCTAGTCACTGCAGGCAGCCCTCTGGAAAGAAAAGGAGTTTTCTCTAAGGAAACACGGTGCTTCCATAGCATGGGTGGGAGCTCCTCCTGTCATGCTCTAGAGCTACAGGGAAACTTGACGTGAGTACTTGCCTCAAGCTAAGGCCTGAAAAGCCCTCCTGAAGCGAAAGCGCTTAGCAGTTTCCATTAGGTCGTATTCGCAGTTCTGCTCTACTTTAACGTTTCTTCACTTTTCCTGACACTAGGCACCCTCGTGTAGGCACCCTTTTTCTTGCAAATACAGTGAGTACCAGCAGTCTCCTTTGCCCTTCCAGGACACATCCAGACATAAAAGCCTTTCCCAGTAACTCTACGTATTCAGAGTGTAGGGCAACTCGCTGCACCCTTCCTTAAGAAGCTAGGTGGACTCAGATCTTCAACAGCTCCAGGGATTCTGTTCTCGCACGTCCTACATGCCATGGAAGTCTGCCTCATTGCCCTCATTGGACCTACACTAAAAAAAGCAATCTGCTTCGCCTTCCTTCTAGGAACTCTTACCCAAGGACACCATACCTACAGGTTAAAGAGGCTTGCATTCCTACTGGAACCAAAGCAAATATTTTCCTGTTACACTGCAGGACTTTAGAATAGGGTTAGGCCCGATAGCATACATAGAACGTTCCAAGGATGAGGGAGTTCGATACATGCAGAACACCCTATGAAGAAAAGTTGATTCAGCAAGGGACAAGGGTGTAGCTAGAGTCTCTTTTCACTTGTTAGAAATCAGAAGGTGTTCGGCTGCATGTTCACTGGAAAAGAACACCTGATGGCACAAACCTTGCGTTTCCATTTTAAAAGCTCTATCCATGCTGCACTGAAGATACCTAAATAACACTGTTTTTGACTGGCCTCTAGTCACTGCAGGCAGCCCTCTGGAAAGAAAAGGAGTTTTCTCTAAGAAAACACGGTGCTTCCATAGCATGGGTGGGAGCTCCTCCTGTCATGCTCTAGAGCTACAGGGAATCTTGACGTGAGTACTTGCCTCAAGCTAAGGCCTGAAAAGCCCTGCTGAAGCGAAAGCGCTTAGCAGTTTCCATTAGGTCGTATTCGCAGTTCTGCTCTACTTTAACGTTTCTTCACTTTTCCTGACACTAGGCACCCTCTTGTAGGCACCCTTTTTCTTGCAAATACAGTGAGTACCAGCAGTCTCCTTTCCCCTTCCAGGACACATCCAGACATAAAAGCCTTTCCCAGTAACTCTACGTATTCAGAGTGTAGGGCAACTCGCTGCACCCTTCCTTAAGAAGCTAGGTGGACTCAGCTCTTCAACAGCTCCAGGGATTCTGTTCTCGCACGTCCTACATGCCATGGAAGTCTGCCTCATTGTCCTCATTGGACCTACACTAAGAAACACAATCTGCTTCGCCGTCCTCTAGGAACTCTGACCCAAGGACCCCATACCTACAGGAGAAAGGAGGCTTGCATTCCTACTGCAACCAAAGCACAGTTTTTCATGGTACACTGCAGGGCTTGAAAATAGGCTTAGGCCTGATAGCATACATAGAACTTTCCAAGAATGAGGGCGTTCGATACATGCAGAACAACCTGTGAAGAAAAGTTGATTCAGCAAGGGACAAGGGTGTAGCTAGAGTCTCTTTTGACTTGTTAGAAATCAGAAGGTGTTCGGCTGCATGTTCACTGGAAAAGAACACCTGAGAGCACAAACCTTGCTTTCCCAGTTGAAAAGCTCTATCCACGCTGCACTGAAGATACCTAAATAACACTGTTTTTGACTGGCCTCTAGTCACTGCAGGCAGCCCTCTGGAAAGGAAAGGAGTTTTCTCTAAGGAAACACGGTGCTTCCATAGCATGGGTGGGAGCTCCTCTTGTCATGCTCTAGAGCTACAGGGAAACTTGACGTGAGTACTTGCCTCAAGCTAAGGCCTGAAAAGCCCTCCTGAAGCGAAAGCGCTTAGCAGTTTCCATTAGGTCGTATTCGCAGTTCTGCTCTACTTTAACGTTTCTTCACTTTTCCTGACACTAGGCACCCTCGTGTAGGCACCCTTTTTCTTGCAAATACAGTGAGTACCAGCAGTCTCCTTTGCCCTTCCAGGACACATCCAGACATAAAAGCCTTTCCCAGTAACTCTACGTATTCAGAGTGTAGGGCAACTCGCTGCACCCTTCCTTAAGAAGCTAGGTGGACTCAGCTCTTCAACAGCTCCAGGGATTCTGTTCTCGCACGTCCTACATGCCATGGAAGTCTGCCTCATTGCCCTCATTGGACCTACACTAAAATAAGCAATCTGCTTCGCCTTCCTTCTAGGAACTCTTACCCAAGGACACCATACCTACAGGTTAAAGAGGCTTGCATTCCTACTGGAACCAAAGCAAATATTTTCCTGTTACACTGCAGGACTTTAGAATAGGGTTAGGCCCGATAGCATACATAGAACGTTCCAAGGATGAGGGAGTTCGATACATGCAGAACACCCTGTGAAGAAAAGTTGATTCAGCAAGGGACCAGGGTGTAGCTAGAGTCTCTTTTGACTTGTTAGAAATCAGAAGGTGTTCGGCTGCATGTTCACTGGAAAAGAACACCTGAGAGCACAAACCTTGCGTTTCCATTTTAAAACCTCTATCCACGCTGCACTGAAGATACCTAAATAACACTGTTTTTGACTGGCCTCTAGTCACAGCAGGCAGCCCTCTGGAAAGAAAAGGAGTTTTCTCTAAGGAAACACGGTGCTTCCATAGCATGGGTGGGAGCTCCTCCTGTCATGCTCTAGAGCTACAGGGAAACTTGACGTGAGTACTTGCCTCAAGCTAAGGCCTGAAAAGCCCTGCTGAAGCGAAAGCGTGTAGCAGTTTCCATTAGGTCGTATTCGCAGTTCTGCTCTACTTTAACGTTTCTTCACTTTTCTAGACACTAGGCACCCTCGTGTAGGCACCCTTTTGCCTACAAATACAGTGAGTACCAGCAGGCTCCTCTGCCCTTCTAAGAAACATCCAGGCCTAGTAAGCCTTTCCCAGTCAGTCAATGTATTCACAGGGGAGGGCAACACACTGCACTCTTCCTTGGTAAAGCTAGATGTCCTCAGCGCTCCAACAGCTCCAGGGATTCTGTTCTCTCACGTCCTACATGCCATGGAATTCTGCCTCATTGCCCTCATTGGAGCTACACTAAAAAACGCAATCTGCTTCGCCTTCCTTCTAGAAACTCTTACCCAAGGACCCCATACCTACAGGATAAAGGAGGCTTGCATTCCTACTGGAACCAAAGCAAAGTTTTTCCTGTTACACTGCAGGACTTTACAATAGGGTTAGGCCCGATAGCATACATAGAACGTTCCAAGGATGAAGGAGTTCGATACATGCAGAACACCCTGTGAAGAAAAGTTGATACAGCAAGGGACCAGGGTGTAGCTAGAGTCTCTTTTGACTTGTTAGAAATCAGAAGGTTTTCGGCTGCATGTTCACTGGAAAAGAACACCTGATGGCACAAACCTTGCATTTCCATTTTAAAAGCTCTATCCTTGCTGCACTGAAGATACCTAAATAACACTGTTTTTGACTGGCCTCTAGTCACTGCAGGCAGCCCTCTGGAAAGAAAAGGAGTTTTCTCTAAGAAAACACGGTGCTTCCATAGCATGGGTGGGAGCTCCTCCTGTCATTCTCTAGAGCTACAGGGAAACTTGACGTGAGTACTTGCCTCAAGCTAAGGCCTGAAAAGCCCTGCTGAAGCAAAAGCGCGTAGCAGTTTCCATTAGGTCGTATTCGCAGTTCTGCTCTACTTTAACGTTTCTTCACTTTTCCTGACACTAGGCACCCTCGTGTAGGCACCCTTTTTCTTGCAAATACAGTGAGTACCAGCAGTCTCCTTTGCCCTTCCAGGACACATCCAGACATAAAAGCCTTTCCCAGTAACTCTACGTATTCAGAGTGTAGGGCAACTCGCTGCACCCTTCCTTAAGAAGCTAGGTGGACTCAGATCTTCAACAGCTCCAGGGATTCTGTTCTCGCACGTCCTACATGCCATGGAAGTCTGCCTCATTGCCCTCATTGGACCTACACTAAAAAAAGCAATCTGCTTCGCCTTCCTTCTAGGAACTCTTACCCAAGGACACCATACCTACAGGTTAAAGAGGCTTGCATTCCTACTGGAACCAAAGCAAATATTTTCCTGTTACACTGCAGGACTTTAGAATAGGGTTAGGCCCGATAGCATACATAGAACGTTCCAAGGATGAGGGAGTTCGATACATGCAGAACACCCTATGAAGAAAAGTTGATTCAGCAAGGGACAAGGGTGTAGCTAGAGTCTCTTTTCACTTGTTAGAAATCAGAAGGTGTTCGGCTGCATGTTCACTGGAAAAGAACACCTGATGGCACAAACCTTGCGTTTCCATTTTAAAAGCTCTATCCATGCTGCACTGAAGATACCTAAATAACACTGTTTTTGACTGGCCTCTAGTCACTGCAGGCAGCCCTCTGGAAAGAAAAGGAGTTTTCTCTAAGAAAACACGGTGCTTCCATAGCATGGGTGGGAGCTCCTCCTGTCATGCTCTAGAGCTACAGGGAATCTTGACGTGAGTACTTGCCTCAAGCTAAGGCCTGAAAAGCCCTGCTGAAGCGAAAGCGCTTAGCAGTTTCCATTAGGTCGTATTCGCAGTTCTGCTCTACTTTAACGTTTCTTCACTTTTCCTGACACTAGGCACCCTCTTGTAGGCACCCTTTTTCTTGCAAATACAGTGAGTACCAGCAGTCTCCTTTCCCCTTCCAGGACACATCCAGACATAAAAGCCTTTCCCAGTAACTCTACGTATTCAGAGTGTAGGGCAACTCGCTGCACCCTTCCTTAAGAAGCTAGGTGGACTCAGCTCTTCAACAGCTCCAGGGATTCTGTTCTCGCACGTCCTACATGCCATGGAAGTCTGCCTCATTGTCCTCATTGGACCTACACTAAGAAACACAATCTGCTTCGCCGTCCTCTAGGAACTCTGACCCAAGGACCCCATACCTACAGGAGAAAGGAGGCTTGCATTCCTACTGCAACCAAAGCACAGTTTTTCATGGTACACTGCAGGGCTTGAAAATAGGCTTAGGCCTGATAGCATACATAGAACTTTCCAAGAATGAGGGCGTTCGATACATGCAGAACAACCTGTGAAGAAAAGTTGATTCAGCAAGGGACAAGGGTGTAGCTAGAGTCTCTTTTGACTTGTTAGAAATCAGAAG
This sequence comes from Eschrichtius robustus, assembly GCF_028021215.1. NCBI lineage: Eukaryota > Metazoa > Chordata > Mammalia > Artiodactyla > Eschrichtiidae > Eschrichtius > Eschrichtius robustus. The sequence goes on along the minus strand of NC_090844.1, from coordinate 36,536,218 downwards.
GTGTTCGGCTGCATGTTCACTGGAAAAGAACACCTGAGAGCACAAACCTTGCTTTCCCAGTTGAAAAGCTCTATCCACGCTGCACTGAAGATACCTAAATAACACTGTTTTTGACTGGCCTCTAGTCACTGCAGGCAGCCCTCTGGAAAGGAAAGGAGTTTTCTCTAAGGAAACACGGTGCTTCCATAGCATGGGTGGGAGCTCCTCTTGTCATGCTCTAGAGCTACAGGGAAACTTGACGTGAGTACTTGCCTCAAGCTAAGGCCTGAAAAGCCCTCCTGAAGCGAAAGCGCTTAGCAGTTTCCATTAGGTCGTATTCGCAGTTCTGCTCTACTTTAACGTTTCTTCACTTTTCCTGACACTAGGCACCCTCGTGTAGGCACCCTTTTTCTTGCAAATACAGTGAGTACCAGCAGTCTCCTTTGCCCTTCCAGGACACATCCAGACATAAAAGCCTTTCCCAGTAACTCTACGTATTCAGAGTGTAGGGCAACTCGCTGCACCCTTCCTTAAGAAGCTAGGTGGACTCAGCTCTTCAACAGCTCCAGGGATTCTGTTCTCGCACGTCCTACATGCCATGGAAGTCTGCCTCATTGCCCTCATTGGACCTACACTAAAATAAGCAATCTGCTTCGCCTTCCTTCTAGGAACTCTTACCCAAGGACACCATACCTACAGGTTAAAGAGGCTTGCATTCCTACTGGAACCAAAGCAAATATTTTCCTGTTACACTGCAGGACTTTAGAATAGGGTTAGGCCCGATAGCATACATAGAACGTTCCAAGGATGAGGGAGTTCGATACATGCAGAACACCCTGTGAAGAAAAGTTGATTCAGCAAGGGACCAGGGTGTAGCTAGAGTCTCTTTTGACTTGTTAGAAATCAGAAGGTGTTCGGCTGCATGTTCACTGGAAAAGAACACCTGAGAGCACAAACCTTGCGTTTCCATTTTAAAACCTCTATCCACGCTGCACTGAAGATACCTAAATAACACTGTTTTTGACTGGCCTCTAGTCACAGCAGGCAGCCCTCTGGAAAGAAAAGGAGTTTTCTCTAAGGAAACACGGTGCTTCCATAGCATGGGTGGGAGCTCCTCCTGTCATGCTCTAGAGCTACAGGGAAACTTGACGTGAGTACTTGCCTCAAGCTAAGGCCTGAAAAGCCCTGCTGAAGCGAAAGCGTGTAGCAGTTTCCATTAGGTCGTATTCGCAGTTCTGCTCTACTTTAACGTTTCTTCACTTTTCTAGACACTAGGCACCCTCGTGTAGGCACCCTTTTGCCTACAAATACAGTGAGTACCAGCAGGCTCCTCTGCCCTTCTAAGAAACATCCAGGCCTAGTAAGCCTTTCCCAGTCAGTCAATGTATTCACAGGGGAGGGCAACACACTGCACTCTTCCTTGGTAAAGCTAGATGTCCTCAGCGCTCCAACAGCTCCAGGGATTCTGTTCTCTCACGTCCTACATGCCATGGAATTCTGCCTCATTGCCCTCATTGGAGCTACACTAAAAAACGCAATCTGCTTCGCCTTCCTTCTAGAAACTCTTACCCAAGGACCCCATACCTACAGGATAAAGGAGGCTTGCATTCCTACTGGAACCAAAGCAAAGTTTTTCCTGTTACACTGCAGGACTTTACAATAGGGTTAGGCCCGATAGCATACATAGAACGTTCCAAGGATGAAGGAGTTCGATACATGCAGAACACCCTGTGAAGAAAAGTTGATACAGCAAGGGACCAGGGTGTAGCTAGAGTCTCTTTTGACTTGTTAGAAATCAGAAGGTTTTCGGCTGCATGTTCACTGGAAAAGAACACCTGATGGCACAAACCTTGCATTTCCATTTTAAAAGCTCTATCCTTGCTGCACTGAAGATACCTAAATAACACTGTTTTTGACTGGCCTCTAGTCACTGCAGGCAGCCCTCTGGAAAGAAAAGGAGTTTTCTCTAAGAAAACACGGTGCTTCCATAGCATCGCTGGGAGCTCCTCCTGTCATTCTCTAGAGCTACAGGGAAACTTGACGTGAGTACTTGCCTCAAGCTAAGGCCTGAAAAGCCCTGCTGAAGCAAAAGCGCGTAGCAGTTTCCATTAGGTCGTATTCGCAGTTCTGCTCTACTTTAACGTTTCTTCACTTTTCCTGACACTAGGCACCCTCGTGTAGGCACCCTTTTTCTTGCAAATACAGTGAGTACCAGCAGTCTCCTTTGCCCTTCCAGGACACATCCAGACATAAAAGCCTTTCCCAGTAACTCTACGTATTCAGAGTGTAGGGCAACTCGCTGCACCCTTCCTTAAGAAGCTAGGTCGACTCAGCTCTTCAACAGCTCCAGGGATTCTGTTCTCGCACGTCCTCCATGCCATGGAAGTCTGCCTCATTGCCCTCATTGGACCTACACTAAGAAACACAATCTGCTTCGCCGTCCTCTAGGAACTCTGACCCAAGGACCCCATACCTACAGGAGAAAGGAGGCTTGCATTCCTACTGCAACCAAAGCACAGTTTTTCCTGGTACACTGCAGGGCTTGAAAATAGGCTTAGGCCTGATAGCATACATAGAACTTTCCAAGAATGAGGGCGTTCGATACATGCAGAACACCCTGTGAAGAAAAGTTGATTCAGCAAGGGACAAGGGTGTAGCTAGAGTCTCTTTTGACTTGTTAGAAATCAGAAGGTGTTCGGGTGCATGTTCACTGGAAAAGAACACCTGAGAGCACAAACCTTGCTTTCCCAGTTGAAAAGTTCTATCCACGCTGCACTGAAGATACCTAAATAACACTGTTTTTGACTGGCCTCTAGTCACTGCAGGCAGCCCTCTGGAAAGAAAAGGAGTTTTCTCTAAGGAAACACGGTGCTTCCATAGCATGGGTGGGAGCTCCTCCTGTCATGCTCTAGAGCTACAGGGAAACTTGACGTGAGTACTTGCCTCAAGCTAAGGCCTGAAAAGCCCTCCTGAAGCGAAAGCGCTTAGCAGTTTCCATTAGGTCGTATTCGCAGTTCTGCTCTACTTTAACGTTTCTTCACTTTTCCTGACACTAGGCACCCTCGTGTAGGCACCCTTTTTCTTGCAAATACAGTGAGTACCAGCAGTCTCCTTTGCCCTTCCAGGACACATCCAGACATAAAAGCCTTTCCCAGTAACTCTACGTATTCAGAGTGTAGGGCAACTCGCTGCACCCTTCCTTAAGAAGCTAGGTGGACTCAGATCTTCAACAGCTCCAGGGATTCTGTTCTCGCACGTCCTACATGCCATGGAAGTCTGCCTCATTGCCCTCATTGGACCTACACTAAAAAAAGCAATCTGCTTCGCCTTCCTTCTAGGAACTCTTACCCAAGGACACCATACCTACAGGTTAAAGAGGCTTGCATTCCTACTGGAACCAAAGCAAATATTTTCCTGTTACACTGCAGGACTTTAGAATAGGGTTAGGCCCGATAGCATACATAGAACGTTCCAAGGATGAGGGAGTTCGATACATGCAGAACACCCTATGAAGAAAAGTTGATTCAGCAAGGGACAAGGGTGTAGCTAGAGTCTCTTTTGACTTGTAAGAATTCAGAAGGGTTTTGGCTGCATGTTCACCGGAATAGAAGACCTGATGGCACAAGCCTTGCTTTCCCATTTTAAATCACTATCCATGCTAGCCTGAAGATCCCTAAATAACACTGTTTTTGACTGGCCTCTAGTCACTGTAGGGAGCCCTCTGGAAAGAAAAGGCGTTTTCTCTAAGGAAACACGGTGCTTCCATAGCATGTGGGTTAGCTCCTCCTGTCATGCTCTAGAGCTACAGGGAAACTTGACGTGAGTTCTTGCCTCAAGCTAAGGCCTGAAAAGCCCTCCTTAAGCGAAAGCGCTTACCAGTTTCCACTAGGTCGTATTCGCAGTTCTGCTCTACTTTAACGTTTCTTCACTTTTCCTGACACTAGGCACCCTCGTGTAGGCACCCTTTTTCTTGCAAATACAGTGAGTACCAGCAGTCTCCTTTCCCCTTCCAGGACACATCCAGACATAAAAGCCTTTCCCAGTAACTCTACGTATTCAGAGTGTAGGGCAACTCGCTGCACCCTTCCTTAAGAAGCTAGGTGGACTCAGCTCTTCAACAGCTCCAGGGATTCTGTTCTCGCACATCCTACATGCCATGGAAGTCTGCCTCATTGCCCTCATTGGACCTACACTAAAAAAAGCAATGTGCTTCGCCTTCCTTCTAGGAACTCTTACCCAAGGACACCATACCTACAGGTTAAAGAGGCTTGCATTCCTACTGCAACCAAAGCACAGTTTTTCCTGGTACACTGCAGGGCTTTAAAATAGGCTTAGGCCTGATAGCATACATAGAACTTTCCAAGAATGAGGGCGTTCGATACATGCAGAACACCCTGTGAAGAAAAGTTGATTCAGCAAGGGACAAGGGTGTAGCTAGAGTCTCTTTTGACTTGTTAGAAATCAGAAGGTGTTCGGCTGCATGTTCACTGGAAAAGAACACCTGAGAGCACAAACCTTGCTTTCCCAGTTGAAAAGCTCTATCCACGCTGCACTGAAGATACCTAAATAACACTGTTTTTGACTGTTCTCTAGTCACTGCAGGCAGCCCTCTGGAAAGAAAAGGAGTTTTCTCTAAGGAAACACGGTACTTCCATAGCATGGGTGGGAGCTCCTCCTGTCATGCTCTAGAGCTACAGGGAAACTTGACGTGAGTACTTGCCTCAAGCTAAGGCCTGAAAAGCCCTCCTGAAGTGAAAGCGCTTAGCAGTTTCCATTAGGTCGTATTCACAGTTCTGCTCTACTTTAACGTTTCTTCACTTTTCCTGACACTAGGCACCCTCCTGTAGGCACCCTTTTTCTTGCAAATACAGTGAATACCAGCAGTCTCCTTTGCCCTTCCAGGACACATCCAGACATAAAAGCCTTTCCCAGTAACTCTACGTATTCAGAGTGTAGGGCAACTCGCTGCACCCTTCCTTAAGAAGCTAGATGTCCTCAGCGCTCCAACAGCTCCAGGGATTCTGTTCTCTCACGTCCTACATGCCATGGAAGTCTGCCTCATTGCCCTCATTGGAGCTACACTAAAAAGCGCAATCTGCTTCACTTTCCTTCTAGAAACTCTTACCCAAGGACCCCATACCTACAGGATAAAGGAGGCTTGCATTCCTACTGGAACCAAAGCAAAGTTTTTCCTGTTACACTGCAGGACTTTACAATAGGGTTAGGCCCGATAGCATACATAGAACGTTCCAAGGATGAAGGAGTTCGATACATGCAGAACACCCTGTGAAGAAAAGTTGATACAGCAAGGGACCAGGGTGTAGCTAGAGTCTCTTTTCACTTGTTAGAAATCAGAAGGTGTTCGGCTGCATGTTCACTGGAAAAGAACACCTGATGGCACAAACCTTGCGTTTCCATTTTAAAAGCTCTATCCATGCTGCACTGAAGATACCTAAATAACACTGTTTTTGACTGGCCTCTAGTCACTGCAGGCAGCCCTCTGGAAAGAAAAGGAGTTTTCTCTAAGAAAACACGGTGCTTCCATAGCATGGGTGGGAGCTCCTCCTGTCATGCTCTAGAGCTACAGGGAATCTTGACGTGAGTACTTGCCTCAAGCTAAGGCCTGAAAAGCCCTGCTGAAGCGAAAGCGCTTAGCAGTTTCCATTAGGTCGTATTCGCAGTTCTGCTCTACTTTAACGTTTCTTCACTTTTCCTGACACTAGGCACCCTCTTGTAGGCACCCTTTTTCTTGCAAATACAGTGAGTACCAGCAGTCTCCTTTCCCCTTCCAGGACACATCCAGACATAAAAGCCTTTCCCAGTAACTCTACGTATTCAGAGTGTAGGGCAACTCGCTGCACCCTTCCTTAAGAAGCTAGGTGGACTCAGCTCTTCAACAGCTCCAGGGATTCTGTTCTCGCACGTCCTACATGCCATGGAAGTCTGCCTCATTGTCCTCATTGGACCTACACTAAGAAACACAATCTGCTTCGCCGTCCTCTAGGAACTCTGACCCAAGGACCCCATACCTACAGGAGAAAGGAGGCTTGCATTCCTACTGCAACCAAAGCACAGTTTTTCATGGTACACTGCAGGGCTTGAAAATAGGCTTAGGCCTGATAGCATACATAGAACTTTCCAAGAATGAGGGCGTTCGATACATGCAGAACACCCTGTGAAGAAAAGTTGATTCAGCAAGGGACAAGGGTGTAGCTAGAGTCTCTTTTGACTTGTTAGAAATCAGAAGGTGTTCGGCTGCATGTTCACTGGAAAAGAACACCTGAGAGCACAAACCTTGCTTTCCCAGTTGAAAAGTTCTATCCACGCTGCACTGAAGATACCTAAATAACACTGTTTTTGACTGGCCTCTAGTCACTGCAGGCAGCCCTCTGGAAAGGAAAGGAGTTTTCTCTAAGGAAACACGGTGCTTCCATAGCATGGGTGGGAGCTCCTCTTGTCATGCTCTAGAGCTACAGGGAAACTTGACGTGAGTACTTGCCTCAAGCTAAGGCCTGAAAAGCCCTCCTGAAGCGAAATCGCTTAGCAGTTTCCATTAGGTCGTATTCGCAGTTCTGCTCTACTTTAACGTTTCTTCACTTTTCCTGACACTAGGCACCCTCGTGTAGGCACCCTTTTTCTTGCAAATACAGTGAGTACCAGCAGTCTCCTTTGCCCTTCCAGGACACATCCAGACATAAAAGCCTTTCCCAGTAACTCTACGTATTCAGAGTGTAGGGCAACTCGCTGCACCCTTCCTTAAGAAGCTAGGTGGACTCAGCTCTTCAACAGCTCCAGGGATTCTGTTCTCGCACGTCCTACATGCCATGGAAGTCTGCCTCATTGCCCTCATTGGACCTACACTAAAATAAGCAATCTGCTTCGCCTTCCTTCTAGGAACTCTTACCCAAGGACACCATACCTACAGGTTAAAGAGGCTTGCATTCCTACTGGAACCAAAGCAAATATTTTCCTGTTACACTGCAGGACTTTAGAATAGGGTTAGGCCCGATAGCATACATAGAACGTTCCAAGGATGAGGGAGTTCGATACATGCAGAACACCCTGTGAAGAAAAGTTGATTCAGCAAGGGACCAGGGTGTAGCTAGAGTCTCTTTTGACTTGTTAGAAATCAGAAGGTGTTCGGCTGCATGTTCACTGGAAAAGAACACCTGAGAGCACAAACCTTGCGTTTCCATTTTAAAACCTCTATCCACGCTGCACTGAAGATACCTAAATAACACTGTTTTTGACTGGCCTCTAGTCACAGCAGGCAGCCCTCTGGAAAGAAAAGGAGTTTTCTCTAAGGAAACACGGTGCTTCCATAGCATGGGTGGGAGCTCCTCCTGTCATGCTCTAGAGCTACAGGGAAACTTGACGTGAGTACTTGCCTCAAGCTAAGGCCTGAAAAGCCCTGCTGAAGCGAAAGCGTGTAGCAGTTTCCATTAGGTCGTATTCGCAGTTCTGCTCTACTTTAACGTTTCTTCACTTTTCTAGACACTAGGCACCCTCGTGCAGGCACCCTTTTGCCTACAAATACAGTGAGTACCAGCAGGCTCCTCTGCCCTTCTAAGAAACATCCAGGCCTAGTAAGCCTTTCCCAGTCAGTCAATGTATTCACAGGGGAGGGCAACACACTGCACTCTTCCTTGGTAAAGCTAGATGTCCTCAGCGCTCCAACAGCTCCAGGGATTCTGTTCTCTCACGTCCTACATGCCATGGAATTCTGCCTCATTGCCCTCATTGGAGCTACACTAAAAAACGCAATCTGCTTCGCCTTCCTTCTAGAAACTCTTACCCAAGGACCCCATACCTACAGGATAAAGGAGGCTTGCATTCCTACTGGAACCAAAGCAAAGTTTTTCCTGTTACACTGCAGGACTTTACAATAGGGTTAGGCCCGATAGCATACATAGAACGTTCCAAGGATGAAGGAGTTCGATACATGCAGAACACCCTGTGAAGAAAAGTTAATACAGCAAGGGACCACGGTGTAGCTAGAGTCTCTTTTGACTTGTTAGAAATCAGAAGGTTTTCGGCTGCATGTTCACTGGAAAAGAACACCTGATGGCACAAACCTTGCATTTCCATTTTAAAAGCTCTATCCTTGCTGCACTGAAGATACCTAAATAACACTGTTTTTGACTGGCCTCTAGTCACAGCAGGCAGCCCTCTGGAAAGGAAAGGAGTTTTCTCTAAGGAAACACGGTGCTTCCATAGCATGGGTGGGAGCTCCTCTTGTCATGCTCTAGAGCTACAGGGAAACTTGACGTGAGTACTTGCCTCAAGCTAAGGCCTGAAAAGCCCTCCTGAAGCGAAATCGCTTAGCAGTTTCCATTAGGTCGTATTCGCAGTTCTGCTCTACTTTAACGTTTCTTCACTTTTCCTGACACTAGGCACCCTCGTGTAGGCACCCTTTTTCTTGCAAATACAGTGAGTACCAGCAGTCTCCTTTGCCCTTCCAGGACACATCCAGACATAAAAGCCTTTCCCAGTAACTCCACGTATTCAGAGTGTAGGGCAACTCGCTGCACCCTTCCTTAAGAAGCTAGGTGGACTCAGCTCTTCAACAGCTCCAGGGATTCTGTTCTCGCACGTCCTACATGCCATGGAAGTCTGCCTCATTGCCCTCATTGGACCTACACTAAAATAAGCAATCTGCTTCGCCTTCCTTCTAGGAACTCTTACCCAAGGACACCATACCTACAGGTTAAAGAGGCTTGCATTCCTACTGGAACCAAAGCAAATATTTTCCTGTTACACTGCAGGACTTTAGAATAGGGTTAGGCCCGATAGCATACATAGAACGTTCCAAGGATGAGGGAGTTCGATACATGCAGAACACCCTGTGAAGAAAAGTTGATTCAGCAAGGGACCAGGGTGTAGCTAGAGTCTCTTTTCACTTGTTAGAAATCAGAAGGTGTTCGGCTGCATGTTCACTGGAAAAGAACACCTGATGGCACAAACCTTGCGTTTCCATTTTAAAAGCTCTATCCATGCTGCACTGAAGATACCTAAATAACACTGTTTTTGACTGGCCTCTAGTCACTGCAGGCAGCCCTCTGGAAAGAAAAGGAGTTTTCTCTAAGAAAACACGGTGCTTCCATAGCATGGGTGGGAGCTCCTCCTGTCATGCTCTAGAGCTACAGGGAATCTTGACGTGAGTACTTGCCTCAAGCTAAGGCCTGAAAAGCCCTGCTGAAGCGAAAGCGCTTAGCAGTTTCCATTAGGTCGTATTCGCAGTTCTGCTCTACTTTAACGTTTCTTCACTTTTCCTGACACTAGGCACCCTCTTGTAGGCACCCTTTTTCTTGCAAATACAGTGAGTACCAGCAGTCTCCTTTCCCCTTCCAGGACACATCCAGACATAAAAGCCTTTCCCAGTAACTCTACGTATTCAGAGTGTAGGGCAACTCGCTGCACCCTTCCTTAAGAAGCTAGGTGGACTCAGCTCTTCAACAGCTCCAGGGATTCTGTTCTCGCACGTCCTACATGCCATGGAAGTCTGCCTCATTGTCCTCATTGGACCTACACTAAGAAACACAATCTGCTTCGCCGTCCTCTAGGAACTCTGACCCAAGGACCCCATACCTACAGGAGAAAGGAGGCTTGCATTCCTACTGCAACCAAAGCACAGTTTTTCATGGTACACTGCAGGGCTTGAAAATAGGCTTAGGCCTGATAGCATACATAGAACTTTCCAAGAATGAGGGCGTTCGATACATGCAGAACACCCTGTGAAGAAAAGTTGATTCAGCAAGGGACAAGGGTGTAGCTAGAGTCTCTTTTGACTTGTTAGAAATCAGAAGGTGTTCGGCTGCATGTTCACTGGAAAAGAACACCTGAGAGCACAAACCTTGCTTTCCCAGTTGAAAAGCTCTATCCACGCTGCACTGAAGATACCTAAATAACACTGTTTTTGACTGGCCTCTAGTCACTGCAGGCAGCCCTCTGGAAAGGAAAGGAGTTTTCTCTAAGGAAACACGGTGCTTCCATAGCATGGGTGGGAGCTCCTCTTGTCATGCTCTAGAGCTACAGGGAAACTTGACGTGAGTACTTGCCTCAAGCTAAGGCCTGAAAAGCCCTCCTGAAGCGAAATCGCTTAGCAGTTTCCATTAGGTCGTATTCGCAGTTCTGCTCTACTTTAACGTTTCTTCACTTTTCCTGACACTAGGCACCCTCGTGTAGGCACCCTTTTTCTTGCAAATACAGTGAGTACCAGCAGTCTCCTTTGCCCTTCCAGGACACATCCAGACATAAAAGCCTTTCCCAGTAACTCTACGTATTCAGAGTGTAGGGCAACTCGCTGCACCCTTCCTTAAGAAGCTAGGTGGACTCAGCTCTTCAACAGCTCCAGGGATTCTGTTCTCGCACGTCCTACATGCCATGGAAGTCTGCCTCATTGCCCTCATTGGACCTACACTAAAATAAGCAATCTGCTTCGCCTTCCTTCTAGGAACTCTTACCCAAGGACACCATACCTACAGGTTAAAGAGGCTTGCATTCCTACTGGAACCAAAGCAAATATTTTCCTGTTACACTGCAGGACTTTAGAATAGGGTTAGGCCCGATAGCATACATAGAACCTTCCAAGGATGAGGGAGTTCGATACATGCAGAACACCCTGTGAAGAAAAGTTGATTCAGCAAGGGACCAGGGTGTAGCTAGAGTCTCTTTTGACTTGTTAGAAATCAGAAGGTGTTCGGCTGCATGTTCACTGGAAAAGAACACCTGAGAGCACAAACCTTGCGTTTCCATTTTAAAACCTCTATCCACGCTGCACTGAAGATACCTAAATAACACTGTTTTTGACTGGCCTCTAGTCACAGCAGGCAGCCCTCTGGAAAGAAAAGGAGTTTTCTCTAAGGAAACACGGTGCTTCCATAGCATGGGTGGGAGCTCCTCCTGTCATGCTCTAGAGCTACAGGGAAACTTGACGTGAGTACTTGCCTCAAGCTAAGGCCTGAAAAGCCCTGCTGAAGCGAAAGCGTGTAGCAGTTTCCATTAGGTCGTATTCGCAGTTCTGCTCTACTTTAACGTTTCTTCACTTTTCTAGACACTAGGCACCCTCGTGTAGGCACCCTTTTGCCTACAAATACAGTGAGTACCAGCAGGCTCCTCTGCCCTTCTAAGAAACATCCAGGCCTAGTAAGCCTTTCCCAGTCAGTCAATGTATTCACAGGGGAGGGCAACACACTGCACTCTTCCTTGGTAAAGCTAGATGTCCTCAGCGCTCCAACAGCTCCAGGGATTCTGTTCTCGCACGTCCTACATGCCATGGAATTCTGCCTCATTGCCCTCATTGGAGCTACACTAAAAAACGCAATCTGCTTCGCCTTCCTTCTAGAAACTCTTACCCAAGGACCCCATACCTACAGGATAAAGGAGGCTTGCATTCCTACTGGAACCAAAGCAAAGTTTTTCCTGTTACACTGCAGGACTTTACAATAGGGTTAGGCCCGATAGCATACATAGAACGTTCCAAGGATGAAGGAGTTCGATACATGCAGAACACCCTGTGAAGAAAAGTTGATACAGCAAGGGACCAGGGTGTAGCTAGAGTCTCTTTTGACTTGTTAGAAATCAGAAGGTTTTCGGCTGCATGTTCACTGGAAAAGAACACCTGATGGCACAAACCTTGCATTTCCATTTTAAAAGCTCTATCCTTGCTGCACTGAAGATACCTAAATAACACTGTTTTTGACTGGCCTCTAGTCACTGCAGGCAGCCCTCTGGAAAGAAAAGGAGTTTTCTCTAAGAAAACACGGTGCTTCCATAGCATGGCTGGGAGCTCCTCCTGTCATTCTCTAGAGCTACAGGGAAACTTGACGTGAGTACTTGCCTCAAGCTAAGGCCTGAAAAGCCCTGCTGAAGCAAAAGCGCGTAGCAGTTTCCATTAGGTCGTATTCGCAGTTCTGCTCTACTTTAACGTTTCTTCACTTTTCCTGACACTAGGCACCCTCGTGTAGGCACCCTTTTTCTTGCAAATACAGTGAGTACCAGCAGTCTCCTTTGCCCTTCCAGGACACATCCAGACATAAAAGCCTTTCCCAGTAACTCTACGTATTCAGAGTGTAGGGCAACTCGCTGCACCCTTCCTTAAGAAGCTAGGTCGACTCAGCTCTTCAACAGCTCCAGGGATTCTGTTCTCGCACGTCCTACATGCCATGGAAGTCTGCCTCATTGCCCTCATTGGACCTACACTAAGAAACACAATCTGCTTCGCCGTCCTCTAGGAACTCTGACCCAAGGACCCCATACCTACAGGAGAAAGGAGGCTTGCATTCCTACTGCAACCAAAGCACAGTTTTTCCTGGTACACTGCAGGGCTTGAAAATAGGCTTAGGCCTGATAGCATACATAGAACTTTCCAAGAATGAGGGCGTTCGATACATGCAGAACACCCTGTGAAGAAAAGTTGATTCAGCAAGGGACAAGGGTGTAGCTAGAGTCTCTTTTGACTTGTTAGAAATCAGAAGGTGTTCGGGTGCATGTTCACTGGAAAAGAACACCTGAGAGCACAAACCTTGCTTTCCCAGTTGAAAAGTTCTATCCACGCTGCACTGAAGATACCTAAATAACACTGTTTTTGACTGGCCTCTAGTCACTGCAGGCAGCCCTCTGGAAAGAAAAGGAGTTTTCTCTAAGGAAACACGGTGCTTCCATAGCATGGGTGGGAGCTCCTCCTGTCATGCTCTAGAGCTACAGGGAAACTTGACGTGAGTACTTGCCTCAAGCTAAGGCCTGAAAAGCCCTCCTGAAGCGAAAGCGCTTAGCAGTTTCCATTAGGTCGTATTCGCAGTTCTGCTCTACTTTAACGTTTCTTCACTTTTCCTGACACTAGGCACCCTCGTGTAGGCACCCTTTTTCTTGCAAATACAGTGAGTACCAGCAGTCTCCTTTGCCCTTCCAGGACACATCCAGACATAAAAGCCTTTCCCAGTAACTCTACGTATTCAGAGTGTAGGGCAACTCGCTGCACCCTTCCTTAAGAAGCTAGGTGGACTCAGATCTTCAACAGCTCCAGGGATTCTGTTCTCGCACGTCCTACATGCCATGGAAGTCTGCCTCATTGCCCTCATTGGACCTACACTAAAAAAAGCAATCTGCTTCGCCTTCCTTCTAGGAACTCTTACCCAAGGACACCATACCTACAGGTTAAAGAGGCTTGCATTCCTACTGGAACCAAAGCAAATATTTTCCTGTTACACTGCAGGACTTTAGAATAGGGTTAGGCCCGATAGCATACATAGAACGTTCCAAGGATGAGGGAGTTCGATACATGCAGAACACCCTATGAAGAAAAGTTGATTCAGCAAGGGACAAGGGTGTAGCTAGAGTCTCTTTTGACTTGTAAGAATTCAGAAGGGTTTTGGCTGCATGTTCACCGGAATAGAAGACCTGATGGCACAAGCCTTGCTTTCCCATTTTAAATCACTATCCATGCTAGCCTGAAGATCCCTAAATAACACTGTTTTTGACTGGCCTCTAGTCACTGTAGGGAGCCCTCTGGAAAGAAAAGGCGTTTTCTCTAAGGAAACACGGTGCTTCCATAGCATGTGGGGGAGCTCCTCCTGTCATGCTCTAGAGCTACAGGGAAACTTGACGTGAGTTCTTGCCTCAAGCTAAGGCCTGAAAAGCCCTCCTGAAGCGAAAGCGCTTACCAGTTTCCACTAGGTCGTATTCGCAGTTCTGCTATACTTTAACTTTTCTTCACTTTTCTAGACACTAGGCACCCTCGTGTAGGCACCCTTTTGCCTACAAATACAGTGAGTACCAGCAGGCTCCTCTGCCCTTCTAAGAAACATCCAGGCCTAGTAGCCTTTCCCAGTCAGTCAATGTATTCAGAGGGGAGGGCAACACACTGCACTCTTCCTTGGTAAAGCTAGATGTCCTCAGCGCTCCAAGAGCTCCAGGGATTCTGTTCTCTCACGTCCTACATGCCATGGAAGTCTGCCTCATTGCCCTCATTGGAGCTACACTAAAAAACGCAATCTGCTTCGCCTTCCTTCTAGAAACTCTTACCCAAGGACCCCATACCTACAGGATAAAGGAGGCTTGCATTTCTACTGGAACCAAAGCAAAGTTTTTCCTGTTACACTGCAGGACTTTACAATAGGGTTAGGCCCGATAGCATACATAGAACGTTCCAAGGATGAAGGAGTTCGATACATGCAGAACACCCTGTGAAGAAAAGTTGATACAGCAAGGGACCAGGGTGTAGCTAGAGTCTCTTTTGACTTGTTAGAAATCAGAAGGTGTTCGGCTGCATGTTCATTGGAAAAGAACACCTGATGGCACAAACCTTGCGTTTCCATTTTAAAAGCTCTATCCATGCTGCATTGAAGATACCTAAATAACACTGTTTTTGACTGGCCTCTAGACACTGCAGGCAGCCCTCTGGAAAGAAAATGAGTTTTCTCTAAGAAAACACGGTGCTTCCATAGCATGGGTGGGAGCTCCTCCTGTCATGCTCTAGAGCTACAGGGAAACTTGACGTGAGTACTTGCCTCAGGCTAAGGCCTGAAAAGCCCTGCTGAAGCGAAAGCGCTTAGCAGTTTCCATTAGGTCGTATTCGCAGTTCTGCTCTGCTTTAATGTTTCTTCACTTTTCCTGACACTAGGCACCCTCGTGTAGGCACCCTTTTTCTTGCAAATACAGTGAGTACCAGCAGTCTCCTTTGCCCTTCCAGGACACATCCAGACATAAAAGCCTTTCCCAGTAACTCTACGTATTCAGAGTGTAGGGCAACTCGCTGCACCCTTCCTTAAGAAGCTAGGTGGACTCAGCTCTTCAACAGCTCCAGGGATTCTGTTCTCGCACGTCCTACATGCCATGGAAGTCTGCCTCATTGCCCTCATTGGACCTACACTAAGAAACACAATCTGCTTCGCCGTCCTCTAGGAACTCTGACCCAAGGACCCCATACCTACAGGAGAAAGGAGGCTTGCATTCCTACTGCAACCAAAGCACAGTTTTTCCTGGTACACTGCAGGGCTTGAAAATAGGCTTAGGCCTGATAGCATACATAGAACTTTCCAAGAATGAGGGCGTTCGATACATGTAGAACACCCTGTGAAGAAAAGTTGATTCAGCAAGGGACAAGGGTGTAGCTAGAGTCTCTTTTGACTTGTAAGAATTCAGAAGGGTTTTGGCTGCATGTTCACCGGAATAGAAGACCTGATGGGACAAGCCTTGCTTTCCCATTTTAAATCACTATCCATGCTAGCCTGAAGATCCCTAAATAACACTGTTTTTGACTGGCCTCCAGTCACTGTAGGGAGCCCTCTGGAAAAAAAGGCGTTTTCTCTAAGGAAACACGGTGCTTCCATAGCATGTGGGGGAGCTCCTCCTGTCATGCTCTAGAGCTACAGGGAAACTTGACGTGAGTACTTGCCTCAAGCTAAGGCCTGAAAAGCCCTCCTGAAGCGAAAGCGCTTAGCAGTTTCCACTAGGTCGTATTCGCAGTTCTGCTCTACTTTAACGTTTCTTCACTTTTCCTGACACTAGGCACCCTCGTGTAGGCACCCTTTTTCTTGCAAATACAGTGAGTACCAGCAGTCTCCTTTGCCCTTCCAGGACACATCCAGACATAAAAGCCTTTCCCAGTAACTCTACGTATTCAGAGTGTAGGGCAACTCGCTGCACCCTTCCTTAAGAAGCTAGGTGGACTCAGCTCTTCAACAGCTCCAGGGATTCTGTTCTCGCACATCCTACATGCCATGGAAGTCTGCCTCATTGCCCTCATTGGACCTACACTAAAAAAAGCAATGTGCTTCGCCTTCCTTCTAGGAACTCTTACCCAAGGACACCATACCTACAGGTTAAAGAGGCTTGCATTCCTACTGCAACCAAAGCACAGTTTTTCCTGGTACAATGCAGGGCTTTAAAATAGGCTTAGGCCTGATAGCATACATAGAACTTTCCAAGAATGAGGGCGTTCGATACATGCAGAACACCCTGTGAAGAAAAGTTGATTCAGCAAGGGACAAGGGTGTAGCTAGAGTCTCTTTTGACTTGTTAGAAATCAGAAGGTGTTCGGCTGCATGTTCACTGGAAAAGAACACCTGAGAGCACAAACCTTGCTTTCCCAGTTGAAAAGCTCTATCCACGCTGCACTGAAGATACCTAAATAACACTGTTTTTGACTGTTCTCTAGTCACTGCAGGCAGCCCTCTGGAAAGAAAAGGAGTTTTCTCTAAGGAAACACGGTACTTCCATAGCATGGGTGGGAGCTCCTCCTGTCATGCTCTAGAGCTACAGGGAAACTTGACGTGAGTACTTGCCTCAACCTAAGGCCTGAAAAGCCCTCCTGAAGTGAAAGCGCTTAGCAGTTTCCATTAGGTCGTATTCACAGTTCTGCTCTACTTTAACGTTTCTTCACTTTTCCTGACACTAGGCACCCTCGTGTAGGCACCCTTTTTCTTGCAAATACAGTGAATACCAGCAGTCTCCTTTGCCCTTCCAGGACACATCCAGACATAAAAGCCTTTCCCAGTAACTCTACGTATTCAGAGTGTAGGGCAACTCGCTGCACCCTTCCTTAAGAAGCTAGATGTCCTCAGCGCTCCAACAGCTCCAGGGATTCTGTTCTCTCATGTCCTACATGCCATGGAAGTCTGCCTCATTGCCCTCATTGGAGCTACACTAAAAAGCGCAATCTGCTTCACCTTCCTTCTAGAAACTCTTACCCAAGGACCCCATACCTACAGGATAAAGGAGGCTTGCATTCCTACTGGAACCAAAGCAAAGTTTTTCCTGTTACACTGCAGGACTTTACAATAGGGTTAGGCCCGATAGCATACATAGAACGTTCCAAGGATGAAGGAGTTCGATACATGCAGAACACCCTGTGAAGAAAAGTTGATACAGCAAGGGACCAGGGTGTAGCTAGAGTCTCTTTTCACTTGTTAGAAATCAGAAGGTGTTCGGCTGCATGTTCACTGGAAAAGAACACCTGATGGCACAAACCTTGCGTTTCCATTTTAAAAGCTCTATCCATGCTGCACTGAAGATACCTAAATAACACTGTTTTTGACTGGCCTCTAGTCACTGCAGGCAGCCCTCTGGAAAGAAAAGGAGTTTTCTCTAAGAAAACACGGTGCTTCCATAGCATGGGTGGGAGCTCCTCCTGTCATGCTCTAGAGCTACAGGGAATCTTGACGTGAGTACTTGCCTCAAGCTAAGGCCTGAAAAGCCCTGCTGAAGCGAAAGCGCTTAGCAGTTTCCATTAGGTCATATTCGCAGTTCTGCTCTACTTTAACGTTTCTTCACTTTTCCTGACACAAGGCACCCTCTTGTAGGCACCCTTTTTCTTGCAAATACAGTGAGTACCAGCAGTCTCCTTTCCCCTTCCAGGACACATCCAGACATAAAAGCCTTTCCCAGTAACTCTACGTATTCAGAGTGTAGGGCAACTCGCTGCACCCTTCCTTAAGAAGCTAGGTGGACTCAGCTCTTCAACAGCTCCAGGGATTCTGTTCTCGCACGTCCTACATGCCATGGAAGTCTGCCTCATTGTCCTCATTGGACCTACACTAAGAAACACAATCTGCTTCGCCGTCCTCTAGGAACTCTGACCCAAGGACCCCATACCTACAGGAGAAAGGAGGCTTGCATTCCTACTGCAACCAAAGCACAGTTTTTCATGGTACACTGCAGGGCTTGAAAATAGGCTTAGGCCTGATAGCATACATAGAACTTTCCAAGAATGAGGGCGTTCGATACATGCAGAACACCCTGTGAAGAAAAGTTGATTCAGCAAGGGACAAGGGTGTAGCTAGAGTCTCTTTTGACTTGTTAGAAATCAGAAGGTGTTCGGCTGCATGTTCACTGGAAAAGAACACCTGAGAGCACAAACCTTGCTTTCCCAGTTGAAAAGTTCTATCCACGCTGCACTGAAGATACCTAAATAACACTGTTTTTGACTGGCCTCTAGTCACTGCAGGCAGCCCTCTGGAAAGGAAAGGAGTTTTCTCTAAGGAAACACGGTGCTTCCATAGCATGGGTGGGAGCTCCTCTTGTCATGCTCTAGAGCTACAGGGAAACTTGACGTGAGTACTTGCCTCAAGCTAAGGCCTGAAAAGCCCTCCTGAAGCGAAATCGCTTAGCAGTTTCCATTAGGTCGTATTCGCAGTTCTGCTCTACTTTAACGTTTCTTCACTTTTCCTGACACTAGGCACCCTCGTGTAGGCACCCTTTTTCTTGCAAATACAGTGAGTACCAGCAGTCTCCTTTGCCCTTCCAGGACACATCCAGACATAAAAGCCTTTCCCAGTAACTCTACGTATTCAGAGTGTAGGGCAACTCGCTGCACCCTTCCTTAAGAAGCTAGGTGGACTCAGCTCTTCAACAGCTCCAGGGATTCTGTTCTCGCACGTCCTACATGCCATGGAAGTCTGCCTCATTGCCCTCATTGGACCTACACTAAAATAAGCAATCTGCTTCGCCTTCCTTCTAGGAACTCTTACCCAAGGACACCATACCTACAGGTTAAAGAGGCTTGCATTCCTACTGGAACCAAAGCAAATATTTTCCTGTTACACTGCAGGACTTTAGAATAGGGTTAGGCCCGATAGCATACATAGAACGTTCCAAGGATGAGGGAGTTCGATACATGCAGAACACCCTGTGAAGAAAAGTTGATTCAGCAAGGGACCAGGGTGTAGCTAGAGTCTCTTTTGACTTGTTAGAAATCAGAAGGTGTTCGGCTGCATGTTCACTGGAAAAGAACACCTGAGAGCACAAACCTTGCGTTTCCATTTTAAAACCTCTATCCACGCTGCACTGAAGATACCTAAATAACACTGTTTTTGACTGGCCTCTAGTCACAGCAGGCAGCCCTCTGGAAAGAAAAGGAGTTTTCTCTAAGGAAACACGGTGCTTCCATAGCATGGGTGGGAGCTCCTCCTGTCATGCTCTAGAGCTACAGGGAAACTTGACGTGAGTACTTGCCTCAAGCTAAGGCCTGAAAAGCCCTGCTGAAGCGAAAGCGTGTAGCAGTTTCCATTAGGTCGTATTCGCAGTTCTGCTCTACTTTAACGTTTCTTCACTTTTCTAGACACTAGGCACCCTCGTGCAGGCACCCTTTTGCCTACAAATACAGTGAGTACCAGCAGGCTCCTCTGCCCTTCTAAGAAACATCCAGGCCTAGTAAGCCTTTCCCAGTCAGTCAATGTATTCACAGGGGAGGGCAACACACTGCACTCTTCCTTGGTAAAGCTAGATGTCCTCAGCGCTCCAACAGCTCCAGGGATTCTGTTCTCTCACGTCCTACATGCCATGGAATTCTGCCTCATTGCCCTCATTGGAGCTACACTAAAAAACGCAATCTGCTTCGCCTTCCTTCTAGAAACTCTTACCCAAGGACCCCATACCTACAGGATAAAGGAGGCTTGCATTCCTACTGGAACCAAAGCAAAGTTTTTCCTGTTACACTGCAGGACTTTACAATAGGGTTAGGCCCGATAGCATACATAGAACGTTCCAAGGATGAAGGAGTTCGATACATGCAGAACACCCTGTGAAGAAAAGTTGATACAGCAAGGGACCACGGTGTAGCTAGAGTCTCTTTTGACTTGTTAGAAATCAGAAGGTTTTCGGCTGCATGTTCACTGGAAAAGAACACCTGATGGCACAAACCTTGCATTTCCATTTTAAAAGCTCTATCCTTGCTGCACTGAAGATACCTAAATAACACTGTTTTTGACTGGCCTCTAGTCACTGCAGGCAGCCCTCTGGAAAGAAAAGGACTTTTCTCTAAGAAAACACGGTGCTTCCATAGCATGGCTGGGAGCTCCTCCTGTCATTCTCTAGAGCTACAGGGAAACTTGACGTGAGTACTTGCCTCAAGCTAAGGCCTGAAAAGCCCTGCTGAAGCAAAAGCGCGTAGCAGTTTCCATTAGGTCGTATTCGCAGTTCTGCTCTACTTTAACGTTTCTTCACTTTTCCTGACACTAGGCACCCTCGTGTAGGCACCCTTTTTCTTGCAAATACAGTGAGTACCAGCAGTCTCCTTTGCCCTTCCAGGACACATCCAGACATAAAAGCCTTTCCCAGTAACTCTACGTATTCAGAGTGTAGGGCAACTCGCTGCACCCTTCCTTAAGAAGCTAGGTCGACTCAGCTCTTCAACAGCTCCAGGGATTCTGTTCTCGCACGTCCTACATGCCATGGAAGTCTGCCTCATTGCCCTCATTGGACCTACACTAAGAAACACAATCTGCTTCGCCGTCCTCTAGGAACTCTGACCCAAGGACCCCATACCTACAGGAGAAAGGAGGCTTGCATTCCTACTGCAACCAAAGCACAGTTTTTCCTGGTACACTGCAGGGCTTGAAAATAGGCTTAGGCCTGATAGCATACATAGAACTTTCCAAGAATGAGGGCGTTCGATACATGCAGAACACCCTGTGAAGAAAAGTTGATTCAGCAAGGGACCAGGGTGTAGCTAGAGTCTCTTTTGACTTGTTAGAAATCAGAAGGTGTTCGGCTGCATGTTCACTGGAAAAGAACACCTGAGAGCACAAACCTTGCTTTCCCAGTTGAAAAGTTCTATCCACGCTGCACTGAAGATACCTAAATAACACTGTTTTTGACTGGCCTCTAGTCACTGCAGGCAGCCCTCTGGAAAGAAAAGGAGTTTTCTCTAAGGAAACACGGTGCTTCCATAGCATGGGTGGGAGCTCCTCCTGTCATGCTCTAGAGCTACAGGGAAACTTGACGTGAGTACTTGCCTCAAGCTAAGGCCTGAAAAGCCCTCCTGAAGCGAAAGCGCTTAGCAGTTTCCATTAGGTCGTATTCGCAGTTCTGCTCTACTTTAACGTTTCTTCACTTTTCCTGACACTAGGCACCCTCGTGTAGGCACCCTTTTTCTTGCAAATACAGTGAGTACCAGCAGTCTCCTTTGCCCTTCCAGGACACATCCAGACATAAAAGCCTTTCCCAGTAACTCTACGTATTCAGAGTGTAGGGCAACTCGCTGCACCCTTCCTTAAGAAGCTAGGTGGACTCAGATCTTCAACAGCTCCAGGGATTCTGTTCTCGCACGTCCTACATGCCATGGAAGTCTGCCTCATTGCCCTCATTGGACCTACACTAAAAAAAGCAATCTGCTTCGCCTTCCTTCTAGGAACTCTTACCCAAGGACACCATACCTACAGGTTAAACAGGCTTGCATTCCTACTGGAACCAAAGCAAATATTTTCCTGTTACACTGCAGGACTTTAGAATAGGGTTAGGCCCGATAGCATACATAGAACGTTCCAAGGATGAGGGAGTTCAATACATGCAGAACACCCTGTGAAGAAAAGTTGATTCAGCAAGGGACAAGTGTGTAGCTAGAGTCTCTTTTGACTTGTTAGAAATCAGAAGGTGTTCGGCTGCATGTTCACTGGAAAAGAACACCTGAGAGCACAAACCTTGCGTTTCCATTTTAAAACCTCTATCCACGCTGCACTGAAGATACCTAAATAACACTGTTTTTGACTGGCCTCTAGTCACTGCAGGCAGCCCTCTGGAAAGAAAAGGAGTTTTCTCTAAGGAAACACGGTGCTTCCATAGCATGGGTGGGAGCTCCTCCTGTCATGCTCTAGAGCTACAGGGAAACTTGACGTGAGTACTTGCCTCAAGCTAAGGCCTGAAAAGCCCTGCTGAAGCGAAAGTGCTTAACAGTTTCCATTAGGTCGTATTCGCAGTTCTGCTATACTTTAACGTTTCTTCACTTTTCTAGACACTAGGCACCCTCGTGTAGGCACCCTTTTTCTTGCAAATACAGTGAGTACCAGCAGTCTCCTTTGCCCTTCCAGGACACATCCAGACATAAAAGCCTTTCCCAGTAACTCTACGTATTCAGAGTGTAGGGCAACTCGCTGCACCCTTCCTTAAGAAGCTAGGTGGACTCAGCTCTTCAACAGCTCCAGGGATTCTGTTCTCGCACGTCCTACATGCCATGGAAGTCTGCCTCATTGCCCTCATTGGACCTACACTAAGATACACAATCTGCTTCGCCGTCCTCTAGGAACTCTGACCCAAGGACCCCATACCTACAGGAGAAAGGAGGCTGGCATTCCTACTGCAACCAAAGCACAGTTTTTCCTGGTACACTGCAGGGCTTGAAAATAGGCTTAGGCCTGATAGCATACATACAACTTTCCAAGAATGAGGGCCTTCGATACATGTAGAACACCCTATGAAGAAAAGTTGATTCAGCAAGGGACAAGGGTGTAGCTAGAGTCTCTTTTGACTTGTAAGAATTCAGAAGGGTTTTGGCTGCATGTTCACCGGAATAGAAGACCTGATGGCACAAGCCTTGCTTTCCCATTTTAAATCACTATCCATGCTAGCCTGAAGATCCCTAAATAACACTGTTTTTGACTGGCCTCTAGTCACTGTAGGGAGCCCTCTGGAAAGAAAAGGCGTTTTCTCTAAGGAAACACGGTGCTTCCATAGCATGTGGGGGAGCTCCTCCTGTCATGCTCTAGAGCTACAGGGAAACTTGACGTGAGTACTTGCCTCAAGCTAAGGCCTGAAAAGCCCTCCTGAAGCGAAAGCGCTTAGCAGTTTCCACTAGGTCGTATTCGCAGTTCTGCTATACTTTAACTTTTCTTCACTTTTCTAGACACTAGGCACCCTCGTGTAGGCACCCTTTTGCCTACAAATACAGTGAGTACCAGCAGGCTCCTCTGCCCTTCTAAGAAACATCCAGGCCTAGTAGCCTTTCCCAGTCAGTCAATGTATTCAGAGGGGAGGGCAACACACTGCACTCTTCCTTGGTAAAGCTAGATGTCCTCAGCGCTCCAAGAGCTCCAGGGATTCTGTTCTCTCACGTCCTACATGCCATGGAAGTCTGCCTCATTGCCCTCATTGGAGCTACACTAAAAAACGCAATCTGCTTCGCCTTCCTTCTATAAACTCTTACCCAAGGACCCCATACCTACAGGATAAAGGAGGCTTGCATTTCTACTGGAACCAAAGCAAAGTTTTTCCTGTTACACTGCAGGACTTTACAATAGGGTTAGGCCCGATAGCATACATAGAACGTTCCAAGGATGAAGGAGTTCGATACATGCAGAACACCCTGTGAAGAAAAGTTGATACAGCAAGGGACCAGGGTGTAGCTAGAGTCTCTTTTGACTTGTTAGAAATCAGAAGGTGTTCGGCTGCATGTTCACTGGAAAAGAACACCTGATGGCACAAACCTTGCGTTTCCATTTTAAAAGCTCTATCCATGCTGCATTGAAGATACCTAAATAACACTGTTTTTGACTGGCCTCTAGACACTGCAGGCAGCCCTCTGGAAAGAAAATGAGTTTTCTCTAAGAAAACACGGTGCTTCCATAGCATGGGTGGGAGCTCCTCCTGTCATGCTCTAGAGCTACAGGGAAACTTGACGTGAGTACTTGCCTCAAGCTAAGGCCTGAAAAGCCCTGCTGAAGCGAAAGCGCTTAGCAGTTTCCATTAGGTCGTATTCGCAGTTCTGCTCTGCTTTAACGTTTCTTCACTTTTCCTGACACTAGGCACCCTCGTGTAGGCACCCTTTTTCTTGCAAATACAGTGAGTACCAGCAGTCTCCTTTGCCCTTCCAGGACACATCCAGACATAAAAGACTTTCCCAGTAACTCTACGTATTCAGAGTGTAGGGCAACTCGCTGCACCCTTCCTTAAGAAGCTAGGTGGACTCAGCTCTTCAACAGCTCCAGGGATTCTGTTCTCGCACGTCCTACATGCCATGGAAGTCTGCCTCATTGCCCTCATTGGACCTACACTAAGAAACACAATCTGCTTCGCCGTCCTCTAGGAACTCTGACCCAAGGACCCCATACCTACAGGAGAAAGGAGGCTTGCATTCCTACTGCAACCAAAGCACAGTTTTTCCTGGTACACTGCAGGGCTTGAAAATAGGCTTAGGCCTGATAGCATACATAGAACTTTCCAAGAATGAGGGCGTTCGATACATGCAGAACACCCTGTGAAGAAAAGTTGATTCAGCAAGGGACAAGGGTGTAGCTAGAGTCTCTTTTGACTTGTTAGAAATCAGAAGGTGTTCGGCTGCATGTTCACTGGAAAAGAACACCTGAGAGCACAAACCTTGCTTTCCCAGTTGAAAAGTTCTATCCACGCTTCACTGAAGATACCTAAATAACACTGTTTTTGACTGGCCTCTAGTCACTGCAGGCAGCCCTCTGGAAAGAAAAGGAGTTTTCTCTAAGGAAACACGGTGCTTCCATAGCATGGGTGGGAGCTCCTCCTGTCATGCTCTAGAGCTACAGGGAAACTTGACGTGAGTACTTGCCTCAAGCTAAGGTCTGAAAAGCCCTCCTGAAGCGAAAGCGCTTAGCAGTTTCCATTAGGTCGTATTCGCAGTTCTGCTCTACTTTAACGTTTCTTCACTTTTCCTGACACTAGGCACCCTCGTGTAGGCACCCTTTTTCTTGCAAATACAGTGAGTACCAGCAGTCTCCTTTGCCCTTCCAGGACACATCCAGACATAAAAGCCTTTCCCAGTAACTCTACGTATTCAGAGTGTAGGGCAACTCGCTGCACCCTTCCTTAAGAAGCTAGGTGGACTCAGCTCTTCAACAGCTCCAGGGATTCTGTTCTCGCACGTCCTACATGCCATGGAAGTCTGCCTCATTGCCCTCATTGGACCTACACTAAGAAACACAATCTGCTTCGCCGTCCTCTAGGAACTCTGACCCAAGGACCCCATACCTACAGGAGAAAGGAGGCTTGCATTCCTACTGCAACCAAAGCACAGTTTTTCCTGGTACACTGTAGGGCTTGAAAATAGGCTTAGGCCTGATAGCATACATAGAACTTTCCAAGAATGAGGGCGTTCGATACATGCAGAACACCCTGTGAAGAAAAGTTGATTCAGCAAGGGACCAGGGTGTAGCTAGAGTCTCTTTTGACTTGTTAGAAATGAGAAGGTGTTCGGCTGCATGTTCACTGGAAAAGAACACCTGAGAGCACAAACCTTGCGTTTCCATTTTAAAACCTCTATCCACGCTGCACTGAAGATACCTAAATAACACTGTTTTTGACTGGCCTCTAGTCACTGCAGGCAGCCCTCTGGAAAGAAAAGGAGTTTTCTCTAAGGAAACACGGTGCTTCCATAGCATGGGTGGGAGCTCCTCCTGTCATGCTCTAGAGCTACAGGGAAACTTGACGTGAGTACTTGCCTCAAGCTAAGGCCTGAAAAGCCCTCCTGAAGCGAAAGCGCTTAGCAGCTTCCATTAGGTCGTATTCGCAGTTCTGCTCTACTTTAACGTTTCTTCACTTTTCCTGACACTAGGCACCCTCGTGTAGGCACCCTTTTTCTTGCAAATACAGTGAGTACCAGCAGTCTCCTTTGCCCTTCCAGGACACATCCAGACATAAAAGCCTTTCCCAGTAACTCTACGTATTCAGAGTGTAGGGCAACTCGCTGCACCCTTCCTTAAGAAGCTAGGTGGACTCAGCTCTTCAACAGCTCCAGGGATTCTGTTCTCGCACGTCCTACATGCCATGGAAGTCTGCCTCATTGCCCTCATTGGACCTACACTAAGAAACACAATCTGCTTCGCCGTCCTCTAGGCACTCTGACCCTAGGACCCCATACCTACAGGAGAAAGGAGGCTTGCATTCCTACTGCAACCAAAGCACAGTTTTTCCTGGTACACTGCAGGGCTTGAAAATAGGCTTAGGCCTGATAGCATACATAGAACTTTCCAAGAATGAGGGCGTTCGATACATGTAGAACACCCTGTGAAGAAAAGTTGATTCAGCAAGGGACAAGGGTGTAGCTAGAGTCTCTTTTGACTTGTAAGAATTCAGAAGGGTTTTGGCTGCATGTTCACCGGAATAGAAGACCTGATGGCACAAGCCTTGCTTTCCCATTTTAAATCACTATCCATGCTAGCCTGAAGATCCCTAAATAACACTGTTTTTGACTGGCCTCTAGTCACTGTAGGGAGCCCTCTGGAAAGAAAAGGCGTTTTCTCTAAGGAAACACGGTGCTTCCATAGCATGTGGGGGAGCTCCTCCTGTCATGCTCTAGAGCTACAGGGAAACTTGACGTGAGTACTTGCCTCAAGCTAAGGCCTGAAAAGCCCTCCTGAAGCGAAAGCGCTTAGCAGTTTCCACTAGGTCGTATTCGCAGTTCTGCTCTACTTTAACGTTTCTTCACTTTTCCTGACACTAGGCACCCTCGTGTAGGCACCCTTTTTCTTGCAAATACAGTGAGTACCAGCAGTCTCCTTTGCCCTTCCAGGACACATCCAGACATAAAAGCCTTTCCCAGTAACTCTACGTATTCAGAGTGTAGGGCAACCCGCTGCACCCTTCCTTAAGAAGCTAGGTGGACTCAGCTCTTCAACAGCTCCAGGGATTCTGTTCTCGCACATCCTACATGCCATGGAAGTCTGCCTCATTGCCCTCATTGGACCTACACTAAAAAAAGCAATGTGCTTCGCCTTCCTTCTAGGAACTCTTACCCAAGGACACCATACCTACAGGTTAAAGAGGCTTGCATTCCTACTGGAACCAAAGCAAATATTTTCCTGTTACACTGCAGGACTTTAGAATAGGGTTAGGCCCGATAGCATACATAGAACATTCCAAGGATGAGGGAGTTCGATACATGCAGAACACCCTGTGAAGAAAAGTTGATTCAGCAAGGGACAAGTGTGTAGCTAGAGTCTCTTTTGACTTGTTAGAAATCAGAAGGTGTTCGGCTGCATGTTCACTGGAAAAGAACACCTGAGAGCACAAACCTTGCGTTTCCATTTTAAAACCTCTATCCACGCTGCACTGAAGATACCTAAATAACACAGTTTTTGACTGGCCTCTAGTCACTGCAGGCAGCCCTCTGGAAAGAAAAGGAGTTTTCTCTAAGGAAACACGGTGCTTCCATAGCATGGGTGGGAGCTCCTCCTGTCATGCTCTAGAGCTACAGGGAAACTTGACGTGAGTACTTGCCTCAAGCTAAGGCCTGAAAAGCCCTGCTGAAGCGAAAGTGCTTAACAGTTTCCATTAGGTCGTATTCGCAGTTCTGCTATACTTTAACGTTTCTTCACTTTTCTAGACACTAGGCACCCTCGTGTAGGCACCCTTTTTCTTGCAAATACAGTGAGTACCAGCAGTCTCCTTTGCCCTTCCAGGACACATCCAGACATAAAAGCCTTTCCCAGTAACTCTACGTATTCAGAGTGTAGGGCAACTCGCTGCACCCTTCCTTAAGAAGCTAGGTCGACTCAGCTCTTCAACAGCTCCAGGGATTCTGTTCTCGCACGTCCTACATGCCATGGAAGTCTGCCTCATTGCCCTCATTGGACCTACACTAAGAAACACAATCTGCTTCGCCGTCCTCTAGGAACTCTGACCCAAGGACCCCATACCTACAGGAGAAAGGAGGCTTGCATTCCTACTGCAACCAAAGCACAGTTTTTCCTGGTACACTGCAGGGCTTGAAAATAGGCTTAGGCCTGATAGCATACATAGAACTTTCCAAGAATGAGGGCGTTCGATACATGTAGAACACCCTGTGAAGAAAAGTTGATTCAGCAAGGGACAAGGGTGTAGCTAGAGTCTCTTTTGACTTGTAAGAATTCAGAAGGGTTTTGGCTGCATGTTCACCGGAATAGAAGACCTGATGGCACAAGCCTTGCTTTCCCATTTTAAATCACTATCCATGCTAGCCTGAAGATCCCTAAATAACACTGTTTTTGACTGGCCTCTAGTCACTGTAGGGAGCCCTCTGGAAAAAAAGGCGTTTTCTCTAAGGAAACACGGTGCTTCCATAGCATGTGGGGGAGCTCCTCCTGTCATGCTCTAGAGCTACAGGGAAACTTGACGTGAGTACTTGCCTCAAGCTAAGGCCTGAAAAGCCCTCCTGAAGCGAAAGCGCTTAGCAGTTTCCACTAGGTCGTATTCACAGTTCTGCTCTACTTTAACGTTTCTTCACTTTTCCTGACACTAGGCACCCTCGTGTAGGCACCCTTTTTCTTGCAAATACAGTGAGTACCAGCAGACTCCTTTGCCCTTCCAGGACACATCCAGACATAAAAGCCTTTCCCAGTAACTCTACGTATTCAGAGTGTAGGGCAACTCGCTGCACCCTTCCTTAAGAAGCTAGGTGGACTCAGCTCTTCAACAGCTCCAGGGATTCTGTTCTCGCACATCCTACATGCCATGGAAGTCTGCCTCATTGCCCTCATTGGACCTACACTAAAAAAAGCAATGTGCTTCGCCTTCCTTCTAGGAACTCTTACCCAAGGACACCATACCTACACGTTAAAGAGGCTTGCATTCCTACTGCAACCAAAGCACAGTTTTTC
Source organism: Eschrichtius robustus (assembly GCF_028021215.1). Lineage (NCBI taxonomy): Eukaryota > Metazoa > Chordata > Mammalia > Artiodactyla > Eschrichtiidae > Eschrichtius > Eschrichtius robustus. Next base: position 36,507,926 of record NC_090844.1, on the reverse strand, counting down.
CTGGTACACTGCAGGGCTTTAAAATAGGCTTAGGCCTGATAGCATACATAGAACTTTCCAAGAATGAGGGCGTTCGATACATGCAGAACACCCTGTGAAGAAAAGTTGATTCAGCAAGGGACAAGGGTGTAGCTAGAGTCTCTTTTGACTTGTTAGAAATCAGAAGGTGTTCGGCTGCATGTTCACTGGAAAAGAACACCTGAGAGCACAAACCTTGCTTTCCCAGTTGAAAAGCTCTATCCACGCTGCACTGAAGATACCTAAATAACACTGTTTTTGACTGGCCTCTAGTCACTGCAGGCAGCCCTCTGGAAAGAAAAGGATTTTTCTCTAAGGAAACACGGTACTTCCATAGCATGGGTGGGAGCTCCTCCTGTCATGCTCTAGAGCTACAGGGAAACTTGACGTGAGTACTTGCCTCAAGCTAAGGCCTGAAAAGCCCTCCTGAAGCGAAAGTGCTTAGCAGTTTCCATTAGGTCGTATTCGCAGTTCTGCTCTACTTTAACGTTTCTTCACTTTTCCTGACACTAGGCACCCTCGTGTAGGCACCCTTTTTCTTGCAAATACAGTGAGTACCAGCAGTCTCCTTTGCCCTTCCAGGACACATCCAGACATAAAAGCCTTTCCCAGTAACTCTACGTATTCAGAGTGTAGGGCAACTCGCTGCACCCTTCCTTAAGAAGCTAGATGTCCTCAGCGCTCCAACAGCTCCAGGGATTCTGTTCTCTCACGTCCTACATGCCATGGAAGTCTGCCTCATTGCCCTCATTGGAGCTACACTAAAAAGCGCAATCTGCTTCACCTTCCTTCTAGAAACTCTTACCCAAGGACCCCATACCTACAGGATAAAGGAGGCTTGCATTCCTACTGGAACCAAAGCAAAGTTTTTCCTGTTACACTGCAGGACTTTACAATAGGGTTAGGCCCGATAGCATACATAGAACGTTCCAAGGATGAAGGAGTTCGATACATGCAGAACACCCTGTGAAGAAAAGTTGATACAGCAAGGGACCAGGGTGTAGCTAGAGTCTCTTTTCACTTGTTAGAAATCAGAAGGTGTTCGGCTGCATGTTCACTGGAAAAGAACACCTGATGGCACAAACCTTGCGTTTCCATTTTAAAAGCTCTATCCATGCTGCACTGAAGATACCTAAATAACACTGTTTTTGACTGGCCTCTAGTCACTGCAGGCAGCCCTCTGGAAAGAAAAGGAGTTTTCTCTAAGAAAACACGGTGCTTCCATAGCATGGGTGGGAGCTCCTCCTGTCATGCTCTAGAGCTACAGGGAATCTTGACGTGAGTACTTGCCTCAAGCTAAGGCCTGAAAAGCCCTGCTGAAGCGAAAGCGCTTAGCAGTTTCCATTAGGTCGTATTCGCAGTTCTGCTCTACTTTAACGTTTCTTCACTTTTCCTGACACTAGGCACCCTCTTGTAGGCACCCTTTTTCTTGCAAATACAGTGAGTACCAGCAGTCTCCTTTGCCCTTCCAGGACACATCCAGACATAAAAGCCTTTCCCAGTAACTCTACGTATTCAGAGTGTAGGGCAACTCGCTGCACCCTTCCTTAAGAAGCTAGGTGGACTCAGCTCTTCAACAGCTCCAGGGATTCTGTTCTCGCACGTCCTACATGCCATGGAAGTCTGCCTCATTGTCCTCATTGGACCTACACTAAGAAACACAATCTGCTTCGCCGTCCTCTAGGAACTCTGACCCAAGGACCCCATACCTACAGGAGAAAGGAGGCTTGCATTCCTACTGCAACCAAAGCACAGTTTTTCCTGGTACACTGCAGGGCTTGAAAATAGGCTTAGGCCTGATAGCATACATAGAACTTTCCAAGAATGAGGGCGTTCGATACATGCAGAACACCCTGTGAAGAAAAGTTGATTCAGCAAGGGACAAGGGTGTAGCTAGAGTCTCTTTTGACTTGTTAGAAATCAGAAGGTGTTCGGCTGCATGTTCACTGGAAAAGAACACCTGAGAGCACAAACCTTGCTTTCCCAGTTGAAAAGCTCTATCCACGCTGCACTGAAGATACCTAAATAACACTGTTTTTGACTGGCCTCTAGTCACTGCAGGCAGCCCTCTGGAAAGAAAAGGAGTTTTCTCTAAGGAAACACGGTGCTTCCATAGCATGGGTGGGAGCTCCTCTTGTCATGCTCTAGAGCTACAGGGAAACTTGACGTGAGTACTTGCCTCAAGCTAAGGCCTGAAAAGCCCTCCTGAAGCGAAATCGCTTAGCAGTTTCCATTAGGTCGTATTCGCAGTTCTGCTCTACTTTAACGTTTCTTCACTTTTCCTGACACTAGGCACCCTCGTGTAGGCACCCTTTTTCTTGCAAATACAGTGAGTACCAGCAGTCTCCTTTGCCCTTCCAGGACACATCCAGACATAAAAGCCTTTCCCAGTAACTCTACGTATTCAGAGTGTAGGGCAACTCGCTGCACCCTTCCTTAAGAAGCTAGGTGGACTCAGCTCTTCAACAGCTCCAGGGATTCTGTTCTCGCACATCCTACATGCCATGGAAGTCTGCCTCATTGCCCTCATTGGACCTACACTAAAAAAAGCAATGTGCTTCGCCTTCCTTCTAGGAACTCTTACCCAAGGACACCATACCTACAGGTTAAAGAGGCTTGCATTCCTACTGGAACCAAAGCAAATATTTTCCTGTTACACTGCAGGACTTTAGAATAGGGTTAGGCCCGATAGCATACATAGAACTTTCCAAGGATGAGGGAGTTCGATACATGCAGAACACCCTGTGAAGAAAAGTTGATTCAGCAAGGGACAAGTGTGTAGCTAGAGTCTCTTTTGACTTGTTAGAAATCAGAAGGTGTTCGGCTGCATGTTCACTGGAAAAGAACACCTGAGAGCACAAACCTTGCGTTTCCATTTTAAAACCTCTATCCACGCTGCACTGAAGATACCTAAATAACACAGTTTTTGACTGGCCTCTAGTCACTGCAGGCAGCCCTCTGGAAAGAAAAGGAGTTTTCTCTAAGGAAACACGGTGCTTCCATAGCATGGGTGGGAGCTCCTCCTGTCATGCTCTAGAGCTACAGGGAAACTTGACGTGAGTACTTGCCTCAAGCTAAGGCCTGAAAAGCCCTGCTGAAGCGAAAGTGCTTAACAGTTTCCATTAGGTCGTATTCGCAGTTCTGCTCTACTTTAACGTTTCTTCACTTTTCTAGACACTAGGCACCCTCGTGTAGGCACCCTTTTTCTTGCAAATACAGTGAGTACCAGCAGTCTCCTTTGCCCTTCCAGGACACATCCAGACATAAAAGCCTTTCCCAGTAACTCTACGTATTCAGAGTGTAGGGCAACTCGCTGCACCCTTCCTTAAGAAGCTAGGTGGACTCAGCTCTTCAACAGCTCCAGGGATTCTGTTCTCGCACGTCCTACATGCCATGGAAGTCTGCCTCATTGCCCTCATTGGACCTACACTAAGAAACACAATCTGCTTCGCCGTCCTCTAGGAACTCTGACCCAAGGACCCCATACCTACAGGAGAAAGGAGGCTTGCATTCCTACTGCAACCAAAGCACAGTTTTTCCTGGTACACTGCAGGGCTTGAAAATAGGCTTAGGCCTGATAGCATACATAGAACTTTCCAAGAATGAGGGCGTTCGATACATGTAGAACACCCTGTGAAGAAAAGTTGATTCAGCAAGGGACAAGGGTGTAGCTAGAGTCTCTTTTGACTTGTAAGAATTCAGAAGGGTTTTGGCTGCATGTTCACCGGAATAGAAGACCTGATGGCACAAGCCTTGCTTTCCCATTTTAAATCACTATCCATGCTAGCCTGAAGATCCCTAAATAACACTGTTTTTGACTGGCCTCTAGTCACTGTAGGGAGCCCTCTGGAAAAAAAGGCGTTTTCTCTAAGGAAACACGGTGCTTCCATAGCATGTGGGGGAGCTCCTCCTGTCATGCTCTAGAGCTACAGGGAAACTTGACGTGAGTACTTGCCTCAAGCTCAGGCCTGAAAAGCCCTCCTGAAGCGAAAGCGCTTAGCAGTTTCCACTAGGTCGTATTCGCAGTTCTGCTCTACTTTAACGTTTCTTCACTTTTCCTGACACTAGGCACCCTCGTGTAGGCACCCTTTTTCTTGCAAATACAGTGAGTACCAGCAGACTCCTTTGCCCTTCCAGGACACATCCAGACATAAAAGCCTTTCCCAGTAACTCTACGTATTCAGAGTGTAGGGCAACTCGCTGCACCCTTCCTTAAGAAGCTAGGTGGACTCAGCTCTTCAACAGCTCCAGGGATTCTGTTCTCGCACATCCTACATGCCATGGAAGTCTGCCTCATTGCCCTCATTGGACCTACACTAAAAAAAGCAATGTGCTTCGCCTTCCTTCTAGGAACTCTTACCCAAGGACACCATACCTACAGGTTAAAGAGGCTTGCATTCCTACTGCAACCAAAGCACAGTTTTTCCTGGTACACTGCAGGGCTTTAAAATAGGCTTAGGCCTGATAGCATACATAGAACTTTCCAAGAATGAGGGCGTTCGATACATGCAGAACACCCTGTGAAGAAAAGTTGATTCAGCAAGGGACAAGGGTGTAGCTAGAGTCTCTTTTGACTTGTTAGAAATCAGAAGGTGTTCGGCTGCATGTTCACTGGAAAAGAACACCTGAGAGCACAAACCTTGCTTTCCCAGTTGAAAAGCTCTATCCACGCTGCACTGAAGATACCTAAATAACACTGTTTTTGACTGGCCTCTAGTCACTGCAGGCAGCCCTCTGGAAAGAAAAGGAGTTTTCTCTAAGGAAACACGGTACTTCCATAGCATGGGTGGGAGCTCCTCCTGTCATGCTCTAGAGCTACAGGGAAACTTGACGTGAGTACTTGCCTCAAGCTAAGGCCTGAAAAGCCCTCCTGAAGCGAAAGCGCTTAGCAGTTTCCATTAGGTCGTATTCGCAGTTCTGCTCTACTTTAACGTTTCTTCACTTTTCCTGACACTAGGCACCCTCGTGTAGGCACCCTTTTTCTTGCAAATACAGTGAGTACCAGCAGTCTCCTTTGCCCTTCCAGGACACATCCAGACATAAAAGCCTTTCCCAGTAACTCTACGTATTCAGAGTGTAGGGCAACTCGCTGCACCCTTCCTTAAGAAGCTAGATGTCCTCAGCGCTCCAACAGCTCCAGGGATTCTGTTCTCTCACGTCCTACATGCCATGGAAGTCTGCCTCATTGCCCTCATTGGAGCTACACTAAAAAGCGCAATCTGCTTCACCTTCCTTCTAGAAACTCTTACCCAAGGACCCCATACCTACAGGATAAAGGAGGCTTGCATTCCTACTGGAACCAAAGCAAAGTTTTTCCTGTTACACTGCAGGACTTTACAATAGGGTTAGGCCCGATAGCATACATAGAACGTTCCAAGGATGAAGGAGTTCGATACATGCAGAACACCCTGTGAAGAAAAGTTGATACAGCAAGGGACCAGGGTGTAGCTAGAGTCTCTTTTCACTTGTTAGAAATCAGAAGGTGTTCGGCTGCATGTTCACTGGAAAAGAACACCTGATGGCACAAACCTTGCGTTTCCATTTTAAAAGCTCTATCCATGCTGCACTGAAGATACCTAAATAACACTGTTTTTGACTGGCCTCTAGTCACTGCAGGCAGCCCTCTGGAAAGAAAAGGAGTTTTCTCTAAGAAAACACGGTGCTTCCATAGCATGGGTGGGAGCTCCTCCTGTCATGCTCTAGAGCTACAGGGAATCTTGACGTGAGTACTTGCCTCAAGCTAAGGCCTGAAAAGCCCTGCTGAAGCGAAAGCGCTTAGCAGTTTCCATTAGGTCGTATTCGCAGTTCTGCTCTACTTTAACGTTTCTTCACTTTTCCTGACACTAGGCACCCTCGTGTAGGCACCCTTTTTCTTGCAAATACAGTGAGTACCAGCAGTCTCCTTTGCCCTTCCAGGACACATCCAGACATAAAAGCCTTTCCCAGTAACTCTACGTATTCAGAGTATAGGGCAACTCGCTGCACCCTTCCTTAAGAAGCTAGGTGGACTCAGCTCTTCAACAGCTCCAGGGATTCTGTTCTCGCACGTCCTACATGCCATGGAAGTCTGCCTCATTGTCCTCATTGGACCTACACTAAGAAACACAATCTGCTTCGCCGTCCTCTAGGAACTCTGACCCAAGGACCCCATACCTACAGGAGAAAGGAGGCTTGCATTCCTACTGCAACCAAAGCACAGTTTTTCCTGGTACACTGCAGGGCTTGAAAATAGGCTTAGGCCTGATAGCATACATAGAACTTTCCAAGAATGAGGGCGTTCGATACATGCAGAACACCCTGTGAAGAAAAGTTGATTCAGCAAGGGACAAGGGTGTAGCTAGAGTCTCTTTTGACTTGTTAGAAATCAGAAGGTGTTCGGCTGCATGTTCACTGGAAAAGAACACCTGAGAGCACAAACCTTGCTTTCCCAGTTGAAAAGCTCTATCCACGCTGCACTGAAGATACCTAAATAACACTGTTTTTGACTGGCCTCTAGTCACTGCAGGCAGCCCTCTGGAAAGAAAAGGAGTTTTCTCTAAGGAAACACGGTGCTTCCATAGCATGGGTGGGAGCTCCTCTTGTCATGCTCTAGAGCTACAGGGAAACTTGACGTGAGTACTTGCCTCAAGCTAAGGCCTGAAAAGCCCTCCTGAAGCGAAATCGCTTAGCAGTTTCCATTAGGTCGTATTCGCAGTTCTGCTCTACTTTAACGTTTCTTCACTTTTCCTGACACTAGGCACCCTCGTGTAGGCACCCTTTTTCTTGCAAATACAGTGAGTACCAGCAGTCTCCTTTGCCCTTCCAGGACACATCCAGACATAAAAGCCTTTCCCAGTAACTCTACGTATTCAGAGTGTAGGGCAACTCGCTGCACCCTTCCTTAAGAAGCTAGGTGGACTCAGCTCTTCAACAGCTCCAGGGATTCTGTTCTCGCACGTCCTACATGCCATGGAAGTCTGCCTCATTGCCCTCATTGGACCTACACTAAAATAAGCAATCTGCTTCGCCTTCCTTCTAGGAACTCTTACCCAAGGACACCATACCTACAGGTTAAAGAGGCTTGCATTCCTACTGGAACCAAAGCAAATATTTTCCTGTTACACTGCAGGACTTTAGAATAGGGTTAGGCCCGATAGCATACATAGAACGTTCCAAGGATGAGGGAGTTCGATACATGCAGAACACCCTGTGAAGAAAAGTTGATTCAGCAAGGGACCAGGGTGTAGCTAGAGTCTCTTTTGACTTGTTAGAAATCAGAAGGTGTTCGGCTGCATGTTCACTGGAAAAGAACACCTGAGAGCACAAACCTTGCGTTTCCATTTTAAAACCTCTATCCACGCTGCACTGAAGATACCTAAATAACACTGTTTTTGACTGGCCTCTAGTCACAGCAGGCAGCCCTCTGGAAAGAAAAGGAGTTTTCTCTAAGGAAACACGGTGCTTCCATAGCATGGGTGGGAGCTCCTCCTGTCATGCTCTAGAGCTACAGGGAAACTTGACGTGAGTACTTGCCTCAAGCTAAGGCCTGAAAAGCCCTGCTGAAGCGAAAGCGTGTAGCAGTTTCCATTAGGTCGTATTCGCAGTTCTGCTCTACTTTAACGTTTCTTCACTTTTCTAGACACTAGGCACCCTCGTGTAGGCACCCTTTTGCCTACAAATACAGTGAGTACCAGCAGGCTCCTCTGCCCTTCTAAGAAACATCCAGGCCTAGTAAGCCTTTCCCAGTCAGTCAATGTATTCAGAGGGGAGGGCAACACACTGCACTCTTCCTTGGTAAAGCTAGATGTCCTCAGCGCTCCAACAGCTCCAGGGATTCTGTTCTCTCACGTCCTACATGCCATGGAAGTCTGCCTCATTGCCCTCATTGGAGCTACACTAAAAAACGCAATCTGCTTCGCCTTCCTTCTAGAAACTCTTACCCAAGGACCCCATACCTACAGGATAAAGGAGGCTTGCATTCCTACTGGAACCAAAGCAAAGTTTTTCCTGTTACACTGCAGGACTTTACAATAGGGTTAGGCCCGATAGCATACATAGAACGTTCCAAGGATGAAGGAGTTCGATACATGCAGAACACCCTGTGAAGAAAAGTTGATACAGCAAGGGACCAGGGTGTAGCTAGAGTCTCTTTTGACTTGTTAGAAATCAGAAGGTTTTCGGCTGCATGTTCACTGGAAAAGAACACCTGATGGCACAAACCTTGCATTTCCATTTTAAAAGCTCTATCTTTGCTGCACTGAAGATACCTAAATAACACTGTTTTTGACTGGCCTCTAGTCACTGCAGGCAGCCCTCTGGAAAGAAAAAGAGTTTTCTCTAAGAAAACACGGTGCTTCCATAGCATGGCTGGGAGCTCCTCCTGTCATTCTCTAGAGCTACAGGGAAACTTGACGTGAGTACTTGCCTCAAGCTAAGGCCTGAAAAGCCCTGCTGAAGCAAAAGCGCGTAGCAGTTTCCATTAGGTCGTATTCGCAGTTCTGCTCTACTTTAACGTTTCTTCACTTTTCCTGACACTAGGCACCCTCGTGTAGGCACCCTTTTTCTTGCAAATACAGTGAGTACCAGCAGTCTCCTTTGCCCTTCCAGGACACATCCAGACATAAAAGCCTTTCCCAGTAACTCTACGTATTCAGAGTGTAGGGCAACTCGCTGCACCCTTCCTTAAGAAGCTAGGTCGACTCAGCTCTTCAACAGCTCCAGGGATTCTGTTCTCGCACGTCCTACATGCCATGGAAGTCTGCCTCATTGCCCTCATTGGACCTACACTAAGAAACACAATCTGCTTCGCCGTCCTCTAGGAACTCTGACCCAAGGACCCCATACCTACAGGAGAAAGGAGGCTTGCATTCCTACTGCAACCAAAGCACAGTTTTTCCTGGTACACTGCAGGGCTTGAAAATAGGCTTAGGCCTGATAGCATACATAGAACTTTCCAAGAATGAGGGCGTTCGATACATGCAGAACACCCTGTGAAGAAAAGTTGATTCAGCAAGTGACAAGGGTGTAGCTAGAGTCTCTTTTGACTTGTTAGAAATCAGAAGGTGTTCGGCTGCATGTTCACTGGAAAAGAACACCTGAGAGCACAAACCTTGCTTTCCCAGTTGAAAAGTTCTATCCACGCTGCACTGAAGATACCTAAATAACACTGTTTTTGACTGGCCTCTAGTCACTGCAGGCAGCCCTCTGGAAAGAAAAGGAGTTTTCTCTAAGGAAACACGGTGCTTCCATAGCATGGGTGGGAGCTCCTCCTGTCATGCTCTAGAGCTACAGGGAAACTTGACGTGAGTACTTGCCTCAAGCTAAGGCCTGAAAAGCCCTCCTGAAGCGAAAGCGCTTAGCAGTTTCCATTAGGTCGTATTCGCAGTTCTGCTCTACTTTAACGTTTCTTCACTTTTCCTGACACTAGGCACCCTCGTGTAGGCACCCTTTTTCTTGCAAATACAGTGAGTACCAGCAGTCTCCTTTGCCCTTCCAGGACACATCCAGACATAAAAGCCTTTCCCAGTAACTCTACGTATTCAGAGTGTAGGGCAACTCGCTGCACCCTTCCTTAAGAAGCTAGGTGGACTCAGCTCTTCAACAGCTCCAGGGATTCTGTTCTCGCACGTCCTACATGCCATGGAAGTCTGCCTCATTGCCCTCATTGGACCTACACTAAAAAAAGCAATCTGCTTCGCCTTCCTTCTAGGAACTCTTACCCAAGGACACCATACCTACAGGTTAAAGAGGCTTGCATTCCTACTGGAACCAAAGCAAATATTTTCCTGTTACACTGCAGGACTTTAGAATAGGGTTAGGCCCGATAGCATACATAGAACGTTCCAAGGATGAGGGAGTTCGATACATGCAGAACACCCTGTGAAGAAAAGTTGATTCAGCAAGGGACAAGTGTGTAGCTAGAGTCTCTTTTGACTTGTTAGAAATCAGAAGGTGTTCGGCTGCATGTTCACTGGAAAAGAACACCTGAGAGCACAAACCTTGCGTTTCCATTTTAAAACCTCTATCCACGCTGCACTGAAGATACCTAAATAACACTGTTTTTGACTGGCCTCTAGTCACTGCAGGCAGCCCTCTGGAAAGAAAAGGAGTTTTCTCTAAGGAAACACGGTGCTTCCATAGCATGGGTGGGAGCTCCTCCTGTCATGCTCTAGAGCTACAGGGAAACTTGACGTGAGTACTTGCCTCAAGCTAAGGCCTGAAAAGCCCTGCTGAAGCGAAAGTGCTTAACAGTTTCCATTAGGTCGTATTCGCAGTTCTGCTATACTTTAACGTTTCTTCACTTTTCTAGACACTAGGCACCCTCGTGTAGGCACCCTTTTTCTTGCAAATACAGTGAGTACCAGCAGTCTCCTTTGCCCTTCCAGGACACATCCAGACATAAAAGCCTTTCCCAGTAACTCTACGTATTCAGAGTGTAGGGCAACTCGCTGCACCCTTCCTTAAGAAGCTAGGTGGACTCAGCTCTTCAACAGCTCCAGGGATTCTGTTCTCGCACGTCCTACATGCCATGGAAGTCTGCCTCATTGCCCTCATTGGACCTACACTAAGAAACACAATCTGCTTCGCCGTCCTCTAGGAACTCTGACCCAAGGACCCCATACCTACAGGAGAAAGGAGGCTTGCATTCCTACTGCAACCAAAGCACAGTTTTTCCTGGTACACTGCAGGGCTTGAAAATAGGCTTAGGCCTGATAGCATACATACAACTTTCCAAGAATGAGGGCCTTCGATACATGTAGAACACCCTATGAAGAAAAGTTGATTCAGCAAGGGACAAGGGTGTAGCTAGAGTCTCTTTTGACTTGTAAGAATTCAGAAGGGTTTTGGCTGCATGTTCACCGGAATAGAAGACCTGATGGCACAAGCCTTGCTTTCCCATTTTAAATCACTATCCATGCTAGCCTGAAGATCCCTAAATAACACTGTTTTTGACTGGCCTCTAGTCACTGTAGGGAGCCCTCTGGAAAGAAAAGGCGTTTTCTCTAAGGAAACACGGTGCTTCCATAGCATGTGGGGGAGCTCCTCCTGTCATGCTCTAGAGCTACAGGGAAACTTGACGTGAGTTCTTGCCTCAAGCTAAGGCCTGAAAAGCCCTCCTGAAGCGAAAGCGCTTAGCAGTTTCCACTAGGTCGTATTCGCAGTTCTGCTATACTTTAACTTTTCTTCACTTTTCTAGACACTAGGCACCCTCGTGTAGGCACCCTTTTGCCTACAAATACAGTGAGTACCAGCAGGCTCCTCTGCCCTTCTAAGAAACATCCAGGCCTAGTAAGCCTTTCCCAGTCAGTCAATGTATTCAGAGGGGAGGGCAACACACTGCACTCTTCCTTGGTAAAGCTAGATGTCCTCAGCGCTCCAACAGCTCCAGGGATTCTGTTCTCTCACGTCCTACATGCCATGGAAGTCTGCCTCATTGCCCTCATTGGAGCTACACTAAAAAACGCAATCTGCTTCGCCTTCCTTCTAGAAACTCTTACCCAAGGACCCCATACCTACAGGATAAAGGAGGCTTGCATTCCTACTGGAACCAAAGCAAAGTTTTTCCTGTTACACTGCAGGACTTTACAATAGGGTTAGGCCCGATAGCATACATAGAACGTTCCAAGGATGAAGGAGTTCGATACATGCAGAACACCCTGTGAAGAAAAGTTGATACAGCAAGGGACCAGTGTGTAGCTAGAGTCTCTTTTGACTTGTTAGAAATCAGAAGGTTTTCGGCTGCATGTTCACTGGAAAAGAACACCTGATGGCACAAACCTTGCATTTCCATTTTAAAAGCTCTATCCTTGCTGCACTGAAGATACCTAAATAACACTGTTTTTGACTGGCCTCTAGTCACTGCAGGCAGCCCTCTGGAAAGAAAAGGAGTTTTCTCTAAGAAAACACGGTGCTTCCATAGCATGGCTGGGAGCTCCTCCTGTCATTCTCTAGAGCTACAGGGAAACTTGACGTGAGTACTTGCCTCAAGCTAAGGCCTGAAAAGCCCTGCTGAAGCAAAAGAGCGTAGCAGTTTCCATTAGGTCGTATTCGCAGTTCTGCTCTACTTTAACATTTCTTCACTTTTCCTGACACTAGGCACCCTCGTGTAGGCACCCTTTTTCTTGCAAATACAGTGAGTACCAGCAGTCTCCTTTGCCCTTCCAGGACACATCCAGACATAAAAGCCTTTCCCAGTAACTCTACGTATTCAGAGTGTAGGGCAACTCGCTGCACCCTTCCTTAAGAAGCTAGGTGGACTCAGCTCTTCAACAGCTCCAGGGATTCTGTTCTCGCACGTCCTACATGCCATGGAAGTCTGCCTCATTGCCCTCATTGGACCTACACTAAGAAACACAATCTGCTTCGCCGTCCTCTAGAAACTCTGACCCAAGGACCCCATACCTACAGGAGAAAGGAGGCTTGCATTCCTACTGCAACCAAAGCACAGTTTTTCCTGGTACACTGCAGGGCTTTAAAATAGGCTTAGGCCTGATAGCATACATAGAACTTTCCAAGAATGAGGGCGTTCGATACATGCAGAACACCCTGTGAAGAAAAGTTGATTCAGCAAGGGACAAGGGTGTAGCTAGAGTCTCTTTTGACTTGTTAGAAATCAGAAGGTGTTCGGCTGCATGTTCACTGGAAAAGAACACCTGAGAGCACAAACCTTGCTTTCCCAGTTGAAAAGTTCTATCCACGCTGCACTGAAGATACCTAAATAACACTGTTTTTGACTGGCCTCTAGTCACTGCAGGCAGCCCTCTGGAAAGAAAAGGAGTTTTCTCTAAGGAAACACGGTGCTTCCATAGCATGGGTGGGAGCTCCTCCTGTCATGCTCTAGAGCTACAGGGAAACTTGACGTGAGTACTTGCCTCAAGCTAAGGCCTGAAAAGCCCTCCTGAAGCGAAAGCGCTTAGCAGTTTCCATTAGGTCGTATTCGCAGTTCTGCTCTACTTTAACGTTTCTTCACTTTTCCTGACACTAGGCACCCTCGTGTAGGCACCCTTTTTCTTGCAAATACAGTGAGTACCAGCAGTCTCCTTTGCCCTTCCAGGACACATCCAGACATAAAAGCCTTTCCCAGTAACTCTACGTATTCAGAGTGTAGGGCAACTCGCTGCACCCTTCCTTAAGAAGCTAGGTGGACTCAGCTCTTCAACAGCTCCAGGGATTCTGTTCTCGCACGTCCTACATGCCATGGAAGTCTGCCTCATTGCCCTCATTGGACCTACACTAAAAAAAGCAATCTGCTTCGCCTTCCTTCTAGGAACTCTTACCCAAGGACACCATACCTACAGGTTAAAGAGGCTTGCATTCCTACTGGAACCAAAGCAAATATTTTCCTGTTACACTGCAGGACTTTAGAATAGGGTTAGGCCCGATAGCATACATAGAACGTTCCAAGGATGAGGGAGTTCGATACATGCAGAACACCCTGTGAAGAAAAGTTGATTCAGCAAGGGACAAGTGTGTAGCTAGAGTCTCTTTTGACTTGTTAGAAATCAGAAGGTGTTCGGCTGCATGTTCACTGGAAAAGAACACCTGAGAGCACAAACCTTGCGTTTCCATTTTAAAACCTCTATCCACGCTGCACTGAAGATACCTAAATAACACTGTTTTTGACTGGCCTCTAGTCACTGCAGGCAGCCCTCTGGAAAGAAAAGGAGTTTTCTCTAAGGAAACACGGTGCTTCCATAGCATGGGTGGGAGCTCCTCCTGTCATGCTCTAGAGCTACAGGGAAACTTGACGTGAGTACTTGCCTCAAGCTAAGGCCTGAAAAGCCCTCCTGAAGCGAAAGCGCTTAGCAGTTTCCATTAGGTCGTATTCGCAGTTCTGCTCTACTTTAACGTTTCTTCACTTTTCCTGACACTAGGCACCCTCGTGTAGGCACCCTTTTTCTTGCAAATACAGTGAGTACCAGCAGTCTCCTTTGCCCTTCCAGGACACATCCAGACATAAAAGCCTTTCCCAGTAACTCTACGTATTCAGAGTGTAGGGCAACTCGCTGCACCCTTCCTTAAGAAGCTAGGTGGACTCAGCTCTTCAACAGCTCCAGGGATTCTGTTCTCGCACGTCCTACATGCCATGGAAGTCTGCCTCATTGCCCTCATTGGACCTACACTAAAATAAGCAATCTGCTTCGCCTTCCTTCTAGGAACTCTTACCCAAGGACACCATACCTACAGGTTAAAGAGGCTTGCATTCCTACTGGAACCAAAGCAAATATTTTCCTGTTACACTGCAGGACTTTAGAATAGGGTTAGGCCCGATAGCATACATAGAACGTTCCAAGGATGAGGGAGTTCGATACATGCAGAACACCCTGTGAAGAAAAGTTGATTCAGCAAGGGACCAGGGTGTATCTAGAGTCTCTTTTGACTTGTTAGAAATCAGAAGGTGTTCGGCTGCATGTTCACTGGAAAAGAACACCTGAGAGCACAAAACTTGCGTTTCCATTTTAAAACCTCTATCCACGCTGCACTGAAGATACCTAAATAACACTGTTTTTGACTGGCCTCTAGTCACAGCAGGCAGCCCTCTGGAAAGAAAAGGAGTTTTCTCTAAGGAAACACGGTGCTTCCATAGCATGGGTGGGAGCTCCTCCTGTCATGCTCTAGAGCTACAGGGAAACTTGACGTGAGTACTTGCCTCAAGCTAAGGCCTGAAAAGCCCTGCTGAAGCGAAAGCGTGTAACAGTTTCCATTAGGTCGTATTCGCAGTTCTGCTCTACTTTAACGTTTCTTCACTTTTCTAGACACTAGGCACCCTCGTGTAGGCACCCTTTTGCCTACAAATACAGTGAGTACCAGCAGGCTCCTCTGCCCTTCTAAGAAACATCCAGGCCTAGTAAGCCTTTCCTAGTCAGTCAATGTATTCAGAGGGGAGGGCAACACACTGCACTCTTCCTTGGTAAAGCTAGATGTCCTCAGCACTCCAACAGCTCCAGGGATTCTGTTCTCTCACGTCCTACATGCCATGGAAGTCTGCCTCATTGCCCTCATTGGAGCTACACTAAAAAACGCAATCTGCTTCGCCTTCCTTCTAGAAACTCTTACCCAAGGACCCCATACCTACAGGATAAAGGAGGCTTGCATTCCTACTGGAACCAAAGCAAAGTTTTTCCTGTTACACTGAAGGACTTTACAATAGGGTTAGGCCCGATAGCATACATAGAAAGTTCCAAGGATGAAGGAGTTCGATACATGCAGAACACCCTGTGAAGAAAAGTTGATACAGCAAGGGACCAGGGTGTAGCTAGAGTCTCTTTTGACTTGTTAGAAATCAGAAGGTTTTCGGCTGCATGTTCACTGGAAAAGAACACCTGATGGCACAAAACTTGCATTTCCACTTTAAAAGCTCTATCCTTGCTGCACTGAAGATACCTAAATAACACTGTTTTTGACTGGCCTCTAGTCACTGCAGGCAGCCCTCTGGAAAGAAAAGGTGTTTTCTCTAAGAAAACACGGTGCTTCAATAGCATGGGTGGGAGCTCCTCCTGTCATTCTCTAGATCTACAGGGAAACTTGACGTGAGTACTTGCCTCAAGCTAAGGCCTGAAAAGCCCTGCTGAAGCAAAAGCGCGTAGCAGTTTCCATTAGGTCGTATTCGCAGTTCTGCTCTACTTTAACGTTTCTTCACTTTTCCTGACACTAGGCACCCTCGTGTAGGCACCCTTTTTCTTGCAAATACAGTGAGTACCAGCAGTCTCCTTTGCCCTTCCAGGACACATCCAGACATAAAAGCCTTTCCCAGTAACTCTACGTATTCAGAGTGTAGGGCAACTCGCTGCACCCTTCCTTAAGAAGCTAGGTCGACTCAGCTCTTCAACAGCTCCAGGGATTCTGTTCTCGCACGTCCTACATGCCATGGAAGTCTGCCTCATTGCCCTCATTGGACCTACACTAAGAAACACAATCTGCTTCGCCGTCCTCTAGGAACTCTGACCCAAGGACCCCATACCTACAGGAGAAAGGAGGCTTGCATTCCTACTGCAACCAAAGCACAGTTTTTCCTGGTACACTGCAGGGCTTGAAAATAGGCTTAGGCCTGATAGCATACATACAACTTTCCAAGAATGAGGGCCTTCGATACATGTAGAACACCCTATGAAGAAAAGTTGATTCAGCAAGGGACAAGGGTGTAGCTAGAGTCTCTTTTGACTTGTAAGAATTCAGAAGGGTTTTGGCTGCATGTTCACCGGAATAGAAGACCTGATGGCACAAGCCTTGCTTTCCCATTTTAAATCACTATCCAAGCTAGCCTGAAGATCCCTAAATAACACTGTTTTTGACTGGCCTCTAGTCACTGTAGGGAGCCCTCTGGAAAGAAAAGGCGTTTTCTCTAAGGAAACACGGTGCTTCCATAGCATGTGGGGGAGCTCCTCCTGTCATGCTCTAGAGCTACAGGGAAACTTGACGTGAGTTCTTGCCTCAAGCTAAGGCCTGAAAAGCCCTCCTGAAGCGAAAGCGCTTAGCAGTTTCCACTAGGTCGTATTCGCAGTTCTGCTATACTTTAACTTTTCTTCACTTTTCTAGACACTAGGCACCCTCGTGTAGGCACCCTTTTGCCTACAAATACAGTGAGTACCAGCAGGCTCCTCTGCCCTTCTAAGAAACATCCAGACCTAGTAGCCTTTCCCAGTCAGTCAATGTATTCAGAGGGGAGGGCAACACACTGCACTCTTCCTTGGTAAAGCTAGATGTCCTCAGCGCTCCAAGAGCTCCAGGGATTCTGTTCTCTCACGTCCTACATGCCATGGAAGTCTGCCTCATTGCCCTCATTGGAGCTACACTAAAAAACGCAATCTGCTTCGCCTTCCTTCTAGAAACTCTTACCCAAGGACCCCATACCTACAGGATAAAGGAGGCTTGCATTTCTACTGGAACCAAAGCAAAGTTTTTCCTGTTACACTGCAGGACTTTACAATAGGGTTAGGCCCGATAGCATACATAGAACGTTCCAAGGATGAAGGAGTTCGATACATGCAGAACACCCTGTGAAGAAAAGTTGATACAGCAAGGGACCAGGGTGTAGCTAGAGTCTCTTTTGACTTGTTAGAAATCAGAAGGTGTTCGGCTGCATGTTCATTGGAAAAGAACACCTGATGGCACAAACCTTGCATTTCCATTTTAAAAGCTCTATCCATGCTGCATTGAAGATACCTAAATAACACTGTTTTTGACTGGCCTCTAGACTCTGCAGGCAGCCCTCTGGAAAGAAAATGAGTTTTCTCTAAGAAAACACGGTGCTTCCATAGCATGGGTGGGAGCTCCTCCTGTCATGCTCTAGAGCTACAGGGAAACTTGACGTGAGTACTTGCCTCAGGCTAAGGCCTGAAAAGCCCTGCTGAAGCGAAAGCGCTTAGCAGTTTCCATTAGGTCGTATTCGCAGTTCTGCTCTGCTTTAACGTTTCTTCACTTTTCCTGACACTAGGCACCCTCGTGTAGGCACCCTTTTTCTTGCAAATACAGTGAGTACCAGCAGTCTCCTTTGCCCTTCCAGGACACATCCAGACATAAAAGCCTTTCCCAGTAACTCTACGTATTCAGAGTGTAGGGCAACTCGCTGCACCCTTCCTTAAGAAGCTAGGTGGACTCAGCTCTTCAACAGCTCCAGGGATTCTGTTCTCGCACGTCCTACATGCCATGGAAGTCTGCCTCATTGCCCTCATTGGACCTACACTAAGAAACACAATCTGCTTCGCCGTCCTCTAGGAACTCTGACCCAAGGACCCCATACCTACAGGAGAAAGGAGGCTTGCATTCCTACTGCAACCAAAGCACAGTTTTTCCTGGTACACTGCAGGGCTTTAAAATAGGCTTAGGCCTGATAGCATACATAGAACTTTCCAAGAATGAGGGCGTTCGATACATGCAGAACACCCTGTGAAGAAAAGTTGATTCAGCAAGGGACAAGGGTGTAGCTAGAGTCTCTTTTGACTTGTTAGAATTCAGAAGGTGTTCGGCTGCATGTTCACTGGAAAAGAACACCTGAGAGCACAAACCTTGCTTTCCCAGTTGAAAAGTTCTATCCACGCTGCACTGAAGATACCTAAATAACACTGTTTTTGACTGGCCTCTAGTCACTGCAGGCAGCCCTCTGGAAAGAAAAGGAGTTTTCTCTAAGGAAACACGGTGCTTCCATAGCATGGGTGGGAGCTCCTCCTGTCATGCTCTAGAGCTACAGGGAAACTTGACGTGAGTACTTGCCTCAAGCTAAGGTCTGAAAAGCCCTCCTGAAGCGAAAGCGCTTAGCAGTTTCCATTAGGTCGTATTCGCAGTTCTGCTCTACTTTAACGTTTCTTCACTTTTCCTGACACTAGGCACCCTCGTGTAGGCACCCTTTTTCTTGCAAATACAGTGAGTACCAG
Organism: Eschrichtius robustus; assembly: GCF_028021215.1. Classification (NCBI taxonomy): domain Eukaryota; kingdom Metazoa; phylum Chordata; class Mammalia; order Artiodactyla; family Eschrichtiidae; genus Eschrichtius; species Eschrichtius robustus. The sequence continues at coordinate 36,489,558 of NC_090844.1, read as the reverse complement.
CAGTCTCCTTTGCCCTTCCAGGACACATCCAGACATAAAAGCCTTTCCCAGTAACTCTACGTATTCAGAGTGTAGGGCAACTCGCTGCACCCTTCCTTAAGAAGCTAGGTGGACTCAGATCTTCAACAGCTCCAGGGATTCTGTTCTCGCACGTCCTACATGCCATGGAAGTCTGCCTCATTGCCCTCATTGGACCTACACTAAAAAAAGCAATCTGCTTCGCCTTCCTTCTAGGAACTCTTACCCAAGGACACCATACCTACAGGTTAAAGAGGCTTGCATTCCTACTGGAACCAAAGCAAATATTTTCCTGTTACACTGCAGGACTTTAGAATAGGGTTAGGCCCGATAGCATACATAGAACGTTCCAAGGATGAGGGAGTTCGATACATGCAGAACACCCTGTGAAGAAAAGTTGATTCAGCAAGGGACAAGTGTGTAGCTAGAGTCTCTTTTGACTTGTTAGAAATCAGAAGGTGTTCGGCTGCATGTTCACTGGAAAAGAACACCTGAGAGCACAAACCTTGCGTTTCCATTTTAAAACCTCTATCCACGCTGCACTGAAGATACCTAAATAACACTGTTTTTGACTGGCCTCTAGTCACTGCAGGCAGCCCTCTGGAAAGAAAAGGAGTTTTCTCTAAGGAAACACGGTGCTTCCATAGCATGGGTGGGAGCTCCTCCTGTCATGCTCTAGAGCTACAGGGAAACTTGACGTGAGTACTTGCCTCAAGCTAAGGCCTGAAAAGCCCTGCTGAAGCGAAAGTGCTTAACAGTTTCCATTAGGTCGTATTCGCAGTTCTGCTATACTTTAACGTTTCTTCACTTTTCTAGACACTAGGCACCCTCGTGTAGGCACCCTTTTTCTTGCAAATACAGTGAGTACCAGCAGTCTCCTTTGCCCTTCCAGGACACATCCAGACATAAAAGCCTTTCCCAGTAACTCTACGTATTCAGAGTGTAGGGCAACTCGCTGCACCCTTCCTTAAGAAGCTAGGTGGACTCAGCTCTTCAACAGCTCCAGGGATTCTGTTCTCGCACGTCCTACATGCCATGGAAGTCTGCCTCATTGCCCTCATTGGACCTACACTAAGAAACACAATCTGCTTCGCCGTCCTCTAGGAACTCTGACCCAAGGACCCCATACCTACAGGAGAAAGGAGGCTTGCATTCCTACTGCAACCAAAGCACAGTTTTTCCTGGTACACTGCAGGGCTTGAAAATAGGCTTAGGCCTGATAGCATACATACAACTTTCCAAGAATGAGGGCCTTCGATACATGTAGAACACCCTATGAAGAAAAGTTGATTCAGCAAGGGACAAGGGTGTAGCTAGAGTCTCTTTTGACTTGTAAGAATTCAGAAGGGTTTTGGCTGCATGTTCACCGGAATAGAAGACCTGATGGCACAAGCCTTGCTTTCCCATTTTAAATCACTATCCATGCTAGCCTGAAGATCCCTAAATAACACTGTTTTTGACTGGCCTCTAGTCACTGTAGGGAGCCCTCTGGAAAGAAAAGGCGTTTTCTCTAAGGAAACACGGTGCTTCCATAGCATGTGGGGGAGCTCCTCCTGTCATGCTCTAGAGCTACAGGGAAACTTGACGTGAGTTCTTGCCTCAAGCTAAGGCCTGAAAAGCCCTCCTGAAGCGAAAGCGCTTAGCAGTTTCCACTAGGTCGTATTCGCAGTTCTGCTATACTTTAACTTTTCTTCACTTTTCTAGACACTAGGCACCCTCGTGTAGGCACCCTTTTGCCTACAAATACAGTGAGTACCAGCAGGCTCCTCTGCCCTTCTAAGAAACATCCAGGCCTAGTAAGCCTTTCCCAGTCAGTCAATGTATTCAGAGGGGAGGGCAACACACTGCACTCTTCCTTGGTAAAGCTAGATGTCCTCAGCGCTCCAACAGCTCCAGGGATTCTGTTCTCTCACGTCCTACATGCCATGGAAGTCTGCCTCATTGCCCTCATTGGAGCTACACTAAAAAACGCAATCTGCTTCGCCTTCCTTCTAGAAACTCTTACCCAAGGACCCCATACCTACAGGATAAAGGAGGCTTGCATTCCTACTGGAACCAAAGCAAAGTTTTTCCTGTTACACTGCAGGACTTTACAATAGGGTTAGGCCCGATAGCATACATAGAACGTTCCAAGGATGAAGGAGTTCGATACATGCAGAACACCCTGTGAAGAAAAGTTGATACAGCAAGGGACCAGGGTGTAGCTAGAGTCTCTTTTGACTTGTTAGAAATCAGAAGGTTTTCGGCTGCATGTTCACTGGAAAAGAACACCTGATGGCACAAACCTTGCATTTCCATTTTAAAAGCTCTATCCTTGCTGCACTGAAGATACCTAAATAACACTGTTTTTGACTGGCCTCTAGTCACTGCAGGCAGCCCTCTGGAAAGAAAAGGAGTTTTCTCTAAGAAAACACGGTGCTTCCATAGCATGGCTGGGAGCTCCTCCTGTCATTCTCTAGAGCTACAGGGAAACTTGACGTGAGTACTTGCCTCAAGCTAAGGCCTGAAAAGCCCTGCTGAAGCAAAAGAGCGTAGCAGTTTCCATTAGGTCGTATTCGCAGTTCTGCTCTACTTTAACGTTTCTTCACTTTTCCTGACACTAGGCACCCTCGTGTAGGCACCCTTTTTCTTGCAAATACAGTGAGTACCAGCAGTCTCCTTTGCCCTTCCAGGACACATCCAGACATAAAAGCCTTTCCCAGTAACTCTACGTATTCAGAGTGTAGGGCAACTCGCTGCACCCTTCCTTAAGAAGCTAGGTGGACTCAGCTCTTCAACAGCTCCAGGGATTCTGTTCTCGCACGTCCTACATGCCATGGAAGTCTGCCTCATTGCCCTCATTGGACCTACACTAAGAAACACAATCTGCTTCGCCGTCCTCTAGAAACTCTGACCCAAGGACCCCATACCTACAGGAGAAAGGAGGCTTGCATTCCTACTGCAACCAAAGCACAGTTTTTCCTGGTACACTGCAGGGCTTTAAAATAGGCTTAGGCCTGATAGCATACATAGAACTTTCCAAGAATGAGGGCGTTCGATACATGCAGAACACCCTGTGAAGAAAAGTTGATTCAGCAAGGGACAAGGGTGTAGCTAGAGTCTCTTTTGACTTGTTAGAAATCAGAAGGTGTTCGGCTGCATGTTCACTGGAAAAGAACACCTGAGAGCACAAACCTTGCTTTCCCAGTTGAAAAGTTCTATCCACGCTGCACTGAAGATACCTAAATAACACTGTTTTTGACTGGCCTCTAGTCACTGCAGGCAGCCCTCTGGAAAGAAAAGGAGTTTTCTCTAAGGAAACACGGTGCTTCCATAGCATGGGTGGGAGCTCCTCCTGTCATGCTCTAGAGCTACAGGGAAACTTGACGTGAGTACTTGCCTCAAGCTAAGGCCTGAAAAGCCCTCCTGAAGCGAAAGCGCTTAGCAGTTTCCATTAGGTCGTATTCGCAGTTCTGCTCTACTTTAACGTTTCTTCACTTTTCCTGACACTAGGCACCCTCGTGTAGGCACCCTTTTTCTTGCAAATACAGTGAGTACCAGCAGTCTCCTTTGCCCTTCCAGGACACATCCAGACATAAAAGCCTTTCCCAGTAACTCTACGTATTCAGAGTGTAGGGCAACTCGCTGCACCCTTCCTTAAGAAGCTAGGTGGACTCAGCTCTTCAACAGCTCCAGGGATTCTGTTCTCGCACGTCCTACATGCCATGGAAGTCTGCCTCATTGCCCTCATTGGACCTACACTAAAAAAAGCAATCTGCTTCGCCTTCCTTCTAGGAACTCTTACCCAAGGACACCATACCTACAGGTTAAAGAGGCTTGCATTCCTACTGGAACCAAAGCAAATATTTTCCTGTTACACTGCAGGACTTTAGAATAGGGTTAGGCCCGATAGCATACATAGAACGTTCCAAGGATGAGGGAGTTCGATACATGCAGAACACCCTGTGAAGAAAAGTTGATTCAGCAAGGGACAAGTGTGTATCTAGAGTCTCTTTTGACTTGTTAGAAATCAGAAGGTGTTCGGCTGCATGTTCACTGGAAAAGAACACCTGAGAGCACAAACCTTGCGTTTCCATTTTAAAACCTCTATCCACGCTGCACTGAAGATACCTAAATAACACTGTTTTTGACTGGCCTCTAGTCACTGCAGGCAGCCCTCTGGAAAGAAAAGGAGTTTTCTCTAAGGAAACACGGTGCTTCCATAGCATGGGTGGGAGCTCCTCCTGTCATGCTCTAGAGCTACAGGGAAACTTGACGTGAGTACTTGCCTCAAGCTAAGGCCTGAAAAGCCCTCCTGAAGCGAAAGCGCTTAGCAGTTTCCATTAGGTCGTATTCGCAGTTCTGCTCTACTTTAACGTTTCTTCACTTTTCCTGACACTAGGCACCCTCGTGTAGGCACCCTTTTTCTTGCAAATACAGTGAGTACCAGCAGTCTCCTTTGCCCTTCCAGGACACATCCAGACATAAAAGCCTTTCCCAGTAACTCTACGTATTCAGAGTGTAGGGCAACTCGCTGCACCCTTCCTTAAGAAGCTAGGTGGACTCAGCTCTTCAACAGCTCCAGGGATTCTGTTCTCGCACGTCCTACATGCCATGGAAGTCTGCCTCATTGCCCTCATTGGACCTACACTAAAATAAGCAATCTGCTTCGCCTTCCTTCTAGGAACTCTTACCCAAGGACACCATACCTACAGGTTAAAGAGGCTTGCATTCCTACTGGAACCAAAGCAAATATTTTCCTGTTACACTGCAGGACTTTAGAATAGGGTTAGGCCCGATAGCATACATAGAACGTTCCAAGGATGAGGGAGTTCGATACATGCAGAACACCCTGTGAAGAAAAGTTGATTCAGCAAGGGACCAGGGTGTATCTAGAGTCTCTTTTGACTTGTTAGAAATCAGAAGGTGTTCGGCTGCATGTTCACTGGAAAAGAACACCTGAGAGCACAAAACTTGCGTTTCCATTTTAAAACCTCTATCCACGCTGCACTGAAGATACCTAAATAACACTGTTTTTGACTGGCCTCTAGTCACAGCAGGCAGCCCTCTGGAAAGAAAAGGAGTTTTCTCTAAGGAAACACGGTGCTTCCATAGCATGGGTGGGAGCTCCTCCTGTCATGCTCTAGAGCTACAGGGAAACTTGACGTGAGTACTTGCCTCAAGCTAAGGCCTGAAAAGCCCTGCTGAAGCGAAAGCGTGTAACAGTTTCCATTAGGTCGTATTCGCAGTTCTGCTCTACTTTAACGTTTCTTCACTTTTCTAGACACTAGGCACCCTCGTGTAGGCACCCTTTTGCCTACAAATACAGTGAGTACCAGCAGGCTCCTCTGCCCTTCTAAGAAACATCCAGGCCTAGTAAGCCTTTCCCAGTCAGTCAATGTATTCAGAGGGGAGGGCAACACACTGCACTCTTCCTTGGTAAAGCTAGATGTCCTCAGCACTCCAACAGCTCCAGGGATTCTGTTCTCTCACGTCCTACATGCCATGGAAGTCTGCCTCATTGCCCTCATTGGAGCTACACTAAAAAACGCAATCTGCTTCGCCTTCCTTCTAGAAACTCTTACCCAAGGACCCCATACCTACAGGATAAAGGAGGCTTGCATTCCTACTGGAACCAAAGCAAAGTTTTTCCTGTTACACTGAAGGACTTTACAATAGGGTTAGGCCCGATAGCATACATAGAAAGTTCCAAGGATGAAGGAGTTCGATACATGCAGAACACCCTGTGAAGAAAAGTTGATACAGCAAGGGACCAGGGTGTAGCTAGAGTCTCTTTTGACTTGTTAGAAATCAGAAGGTTTTCGGCTGCATGTTCACTGGAAAAGAACACCTGATGGCACAAAACTTGCATTTCCACTTTAAAAGCTCTATCCTTGCTGCACTGAAGATACCTAAATAACACTGTTTTTGACTGGCCTCTAGTCACTGCAGGCAGCCCTCTGGAAAGAAAAGGTGTTTTCTCTAAGAAAACACGGTGCTTCAATAGCATGGGTGGGAGCTCCTCCTGTCATTCTCTAGATCTACAGGGAAACTTGACGTGAGTACTTGCCTCAAGCTAAGGCCTGAAAAGCCCTGCTGAAGCAAAAGCGCGTAGCAGTTTCCATTAGGTCGTATTCGCAGTTCTGCTCTACTTTAACGTTTCTTCACTTTTCCTGACACTAGGCACCCTCGTGTAGGCACCCTTTTTCTTGCAAATACAGTGAGTACCAGCAGTCTCCTTTGCCCTTCCAGGACACATCCAGACATAAAAGCCTTTCCCAGTAACTCTACGTATTCAGAGTGTAGGGCAACTCGCTGCACCCTTCCTTAAGAAGCTAGGTCGACTCAGCTCTTCAACAGCTCCAGGGATTCTGTTCTCGCACGTCCTACATGCCATGGAAGTCTGCCTCATTGCCCTCATTGGACCTACACTAAGAAACACAATCTGCTTCGCCGTCCTCTAGGAACTCTGACCCAAGGACCCCATACCTACAGGAGAAAGGAGGCTTGCATTCCTACTGCAACCAAAGCACAGTTTTTCCTGGTACACTGCAGGGCTTGAAAATAGGCTTAGGCCTGATAGCATACATACAACTTTCCAAGAATGAGGGCCTTCGATACATGTAGAACACCCTATGAAGAAAAGTTGATTCAGCAAGGGACAAGGGTGTAGCTAGAGTCTCTTTTGACTTGTAAGAATTCAGAAGGGTTTTGGCTGCATGTTCACCGGAATAGAAGACCTGATGGCACAAGCCTTGCTTTCCCATTTTAAATCACTATCCAAGCTAGCCTGAAGATCCCTAAATAACACTGTTTTTGACTGGCCTCTAGTCACTGTAGGGAGCCCTCTGGAAAGAAAAGGCGTTTTCTCTAAGGAAACACGGTGCTTCCATAGCATGTGGGGGAGCTCCTCCTGTCATGCTCTAGAGCTACAGGGAAACTTGACGTGAGTTCTTGCCTCAAGCTAAGGCCTGAAAAGCCCTCCTGAAGCGAAAGCGCTTAGCAGTTTCCACTAGGTCGTATTCGCAGTTCTGCTATACTTTAACTTTTCTTCACTTTTCTAGACACTAGGCACCCTCGTGTAGGCACCCTTTTGCCTACAAATACAGTGAGTACCAGCAGGCTCCTCTGCCCTTCTAAGAAACATCCAGACCTAGTAGCCTTTCCCAGTCAGTCAATGTATTCAGAGGGGAGGGCAACACACTGCACTCTTCCTTGGTAAAGCTAGATGTCCTCAGCGCTCCAAGAGCTCCAGGGATTCTGTTCTCTCACGTCCTACATGCCATGGAAGTCTGCCTCATTGCCCTCATTGGAGCTACACTAAAAAACGCAATCTGCTTCGCCTTCCTTCTAGAAACTCTTACCCAAGGACCCCATACCTACAGGATAAAGGAGGCTTGCATTTCTACTGGAACCAAAGCAAAGTTTTTCCTGTTACACTGCAGGACTTTACAATAGGGTTAGGCCCGATAGCATACATAGAACGTTCCAAGGATGAAGGAGTTCGATACATGCAGAACACCCTGTGAAGAAAAGTTGATACAGCAAGGGACCAGGGTGTAGCTAGAGTCTCTTTTGACTTGTTAGAAATCAGAAGGTGTTCGGCTGCATGTTCATTGGAAAAGAACACCTGATGGCACAAACCTTGCATTTCCATTTTAAAAGCTCTATCCATGCTGCATTGAAGATACCTAAATAACACTGTTTTTGACTGGCCTCTAGACTCTGCAGGCAGCCCTCTGGAAAGAAAATGAGTTTTCTCTAAGAAAACACGGTGCTTCCATAGCATGGGTGGGAGCTCCTCCTGTCATGCTCTAGAGCTACAGGGAAACTTGACGTGAGTACTTGCCTCAGGCTAAGGCCTGAAAAGCCCTGCTGAAGCGAAAGCGCTTAGCAGTTTCCATTAGGTCGTATTCGCAGTTCTGCTCTGCTTTAACGTTTCTTCACTTTTCCTGACACTAGGCACCCTCGTGTAGGCACCCTTTTTCTTGCAAATACAGTGAGTACCAGCAGTCTCCTTTGCCCTTCCAGGACACATCCAGACATAAAAGCCTTTCCCAGTAACTCTACGTATTCAGAGTGTAGGGCAACTCGCTGCACCCTTCCTTAAGAAGCTAGGTGGACTCAGCTCTTCAACAGCTCCAGGGATTCTGTTCTCGCACGTCCTACATGCCATGGAAGTCTGCCTCATTGCCCTCATTGGACCTACACTAAGAAACACAATCTGCTTCGCCGTCCTCTAGGAACTCTGACCCAAGGACCCCATACCTACAGGAGAAAGGAGGCTTGCATTCCTACTGCAACCAAAGCACAGTTTTTCCTGGTACACTGCAGGGCTTTAAAATAGGCTTAGGCCTGATAGCATACATAGAACTTTCCAAGAATGAGGGCGTTCGATACATGCAGAACACCCTGTGAAGAAAAGTTGATTCAGCAAGGGACAAGGGTGTAGCTAGAGTCTCTTTTGACTTGTTAGAATTCAGAAGGTGTTCGGCTGCATGTTCACTGGAAAAGAACACCTGAGAGCACAAACCTTGCTTTCCCAGTTGAAAAGTTCTATCCACGCTGCACTGAAGATACCTAAATAACACTGTTTTTGACTGGCCTCTAGTCACTGCAGGCAGCCCTCTGGAAAGAAAAGGAGTTTTCTCTAAGGAAACACGGTGCTTCCATAGCATGGGTGGGAGCTCCTCCTGTCATGCTCTAGAGCTACAGGGAAACTTGACGTGAGTACTTGCCTCAAGCTAAGGTCTGAAAAGCCCTCCTGAAGCGAAAGCGCTTAGCAGTTTCCATTAGGTCGTATTCGCAGTTCTGCTCTACTTTAACCTTTCTTCACTTTTCCTGACACTAGGCACCCTCGTGTAGGCACCCTTTTTCTTGCAAATACAGTGAGTACCAGCAGTCTCCTTTGCCCTTCCAGGACACATCCAGACATAAAAGCCTTTCCCAGTAACTCTACGTATTCAGAGTGTAGGGCAACTCGCTGCACCCTTCCTTAAGAAGCTAGGTGGACTCAGATCTTCAACAGCTCCAGGGATTCTGTTCTCGCACGTCCTACATGCCATGGAAGTCTGCCTCATTGCCCTCATTGGACCTACACTAAAAAAAGCAATCTGCTTCGCCTTCCTTCTAGGAACTCTTACCCAAGGACACCATACCTACAGGTTAAAGAGGCTTGCATTCCTACTGGAACCAAAGCAAATATTTTCCTGTTACACTGCAGGACTTTAGAATAGGGTTAGGCCCGATAGCATACATAGAACGTTCCAAGGATGAGGGAGTTCGATACATGCAGAACACCCTGTGAAGAAAAGTTGATTCAGCAAGGGACAAGTGTGTAGCTAGAGTCTCTTTTGACTTGTTAGAAATCAGAAGGTGTTCGGCTGCATGTTCACTGGAAAAGAACACCTGAGAGCACAAACCTTGCGTTTCCATTTTAAAACCTCTATCCACGCTGCACTGAAGATACCTAAATAACACTGTTTTTGACTGGCCTCTAGTCACTGCAGGCAGCCCTCTGGAAAGAAAAGGAGTTTTCTCTAAGGAAACACGGTGCTTCCATAGCATGGGTGGGAGCTCCTCCTGTCATGCTCTAGAGCTACAGGGAAACTTGACGTGAGTACTTGCCTCAAGCTAAGGCCTGAAAAGCCCTCCTGAAGCGAAAGCGCTTAGCAGTTTCCATTAGGTCGTATTCGCAGTTCTGCTCTACTTTAACGTTTCTTCACTTTTCCTGACACTAGGCACCCTCGTGTAGGCACCCTTTTTCTTGCAAATACAGTGAGTACCAGCAGTCTCCTTTGCCCTTCCAGGACACATCCAGACATAAAAGCCTTTCCCAGTAACTCTACGTATTCAGAGTGTAGGGCAACTCGCTGCACCCTTCCTTAAGAAGCTAGGTGGACTCAGCTCTTCAACAGCTCCAGGGATTCTGTTCTCGCACGTCCTACATGCCATGGAAGTCTGCCTCATTGCCCTCATTGGACCTACACTAAAATAAGCAATCTGCTTCGCCTTCCTTCTAGGAACTCTTACCCAAGGACACCATACCTACAGGTTAAAGAGGCTTGCATTCCTACTGGAACCAAAGCAAATATTTTCCTGTTACACTGCAGGACTTTAGAATAGGGTTAGGCCCGATAGCATACATAGAACGTTCCAAGGATGAGGGAGTTCGATACATGCAGAACACCCTGTGAAGAAAAGTTGATTCAGCAAGGGACCAGGGTGTAGCTAGAGTCTCTTTTGACTTGTTAGAAATCAGAAGGTGTTCGGCTGCATGTTCACTGGAAAAGAACACCTGAGAGCACAAACCTTGCGTTTCCATTTTAAAACCTCTATCCACGCTGCACTGAAGATACCTAAATAACACTGTTTTTGACTGGCCTCTAGTCACAGCAGGCAGCCCTCTGGAAAGAAAAGGAGTTTTCTCTAAGGAAACACGGTGCTTCCATAGCATGGGTGGGAGCTCCTCCTGTCATGCTCTAGAGCTACAGGGAAACTTGACGTGAGTACTTGCCTCAAGCTAAGGCCTGAAAAGCCCTGCTGAAGCGAAAGCGTGTAGCAGTTTCCATTAGGTCGTATTCGCAGTTCTGCTCTACTTTAACGTTTCTTCACTTTTCTAGACACTAGGCACCCTCGTGTAGGCACCCTTTTGCCTACAAATACAGTGAGTACCAGCAGGCTCCTCTGCCCTTCTAAGAAACATCCAGGCCTAGTAAGCCTTTCCCAGTCAGTCAATGTATTCAGAGGGGAGGGCAACACACTGCACTCTTCCTTGGTAAAGCTAGATGTCCTCAGCGCTCCAACAGCTCCAGGGATTCTGTTCTCTCACGTCCTACATGCCATGGAATTCTGCCTCATTGCCCTCATTGGAGCTACACTAAAAAACGCAATCTGCTTCGCCTTCCTTCTAGAAACTCTTACCCAAGGACCCCATACCTACAGGATAAAGGAGGCTTGCATTCCTACTGGAACCAAAGCAAAGTTTTTCCTGTTACACTGCAGGACTTTACAATAGGGTTAGGCCCGATAGCATACATAGAACGTTCCAAGGATGAAGGAGTTCGATACATGCAGAACACCCTGTGAAGAAAAGTTGATACAGCAAGGGACCAGGGTGTAGCTAGAGTCTCTTTTGACTTGTTAGAAATCAGAAGGTTTTCGGCTGCATGTTCACTGGAAAAGAACACCTGATGGCACAAACCTTGCATTTCCATTTTAAAAGCTCTATCCTTGCTGCACTGAAGATACCTAAATAACACTGTTTTTGACTGGCCTCTAGTCACTGCAGGCAGCCCTCTGGAAAGAAAAGGAGTTTTCTCTAAGAAAACACGGTGCTTCCATAGCATGGGTGCGAGCTCCTCCTGTCATTCTCTAGATCTACAGGGAAACTTGACGTGAGTACTTGCCTCAAGCTAAGGCCTGAAAAGCCCTGCTGAAGCAAAAGCGCGTAGCAGTTTCCATTAGGTCGTATTCGCAGTTCTGCTCTACTTTAACGTTTCTTCACTTTTCCTGACACTAGGCACCCTCGTGTAGGCACCCTTTTTCTTGCAAATACAGTGAGTACCAGCAGTCTCCTTTGCCCTTCCAGGACACATCCAGACATAAAAGCCTTTCCCAGTAACTCTACGTATTCAGAGTGTAGGGCAAATCGCTGCACCCTTCCTTAAGAAGCTAGGTCGACTCAGCTCTTCAACAGCTCCAGGGATTCTGTTCTCGCACGTCCTACATGCCATGGAAGTCTGCCTCATTGCCCTCATTGGACCTACACTAAGAAACACAATCTGCTTCGCCGTCCTCTAGGAACTCTGACCCAAGGACCCCATACCTACAAGAGAAAGGAGGCTTGCATTCCTACTGCAACCAAAGCACAGTTTTTCCTGGTACACTGCAGGGCTTTAAAATAGGCTTAGGCCTGATAGCATACATAGAACTTTCCAAGAATGAGGGCGTTCGATACATGCAGAACACCCTGTGAAGAAAAGTTGATTCAGCAAGGGACAAGTGTGTAGCTAGAGTCTCTTTTGACTTGTTAGAAATCAGAAGGTGTTCGGCTGCATGTTCACTGGAAAAGAACACCTGAGAGCACAAACCTTGCTTTCCCAGTTGAAAAGTTCTATCCACGCTGCACTGAAGATACCTAAATAACACTGTTTTTGACTGGCCTCTAGTCACTGCAGGCAGCCCTCTGGAAAGAAAAGGAGTTTTCTCTAAGGAAACACGGTGCTTCCATAGCATGGGTGGGAGCTCCTCCTGTCATGCTCTAGAGCTACAGGGAAACTTGACGTGAGTACTTGCCTCAAGCTAAGGCCTGAAAAGCCCTCCTGAAGCGAAAGCGCTTAGCAGTTTCCATTAGGTCGTATTCGCAGTTCTGCTCTACTTTAACGTTTCTTCACTTTTCCTGACACTAGGCACCCTCGTGTAGGCACCCTTTTTCTTGCAAATACAGTGAGTACCAGCAGTCTCCTTTGCCCTTCCAGGACACATCCAGACATAAAAGCCTTTCCCAGTAACTCTACGTATTCAGAGTGTAGGGCAACTCGCTGCACCCTTCCTTAAGAAGCTAGGTGGACTCAGATCTTCAACAGCTCCAGGGATTCTGTTCTCGCACGTCCTACATGCCATGGAAGTCTGCCTCATTGCCCTCATTGGACCTACACTAAAAAAAGCAATCTGCTTCGCCTTCCTTCTAGGAACTCTTACCCAAGGACACCATACCTACAGGTTAAAGAGGCTTGCATTCCTACTGGAACCAAAGCAAATATTTTCCTGTTACACTGCAGGACTTTAGAATAGGGTTAGGCCCGATAGCATACATAGAACGTTCCAAGGATGAGGGAGTTCGATACATGCAGAACACCCTGTGAAGAAAAGTTGATTCAGCAAGGGACCAGGGTGTATCTAGAGTCTCTTTTGACTTGTTAGAAATCAGAAGGTGTTCGGCTGCATGTTCACTGGAAAAGAACACCTGAGAGCACAAACCTTGCGTTTCCATTTTAAAACCTCTATCCACGCTGCACTGAAGATACCTAAATAACACTGTTTTTGACTGGCCTCTAGTCACAGCAGGCAGCCCTCTGGAAAGAAAAGGAGTTTTCTCTAAGGAAACACGGTGCTTCCATAGCATGGGTGGGAGCTCCTCCTGTCATGCTCTAGAGCTACAGGGAAACTTGACGTGAGTACTTGCCTCAAGCTAAGGCCTGAAAAGCCCTGCTGAAGCGAAAGTGCTTAACAGTTTCCATTAGGTCGTATTTGCAGTTCTGCTCTACTTTAACGTTTCTTCACTTTTCTAGACACTAGGCACCCTCGTGTAGGCACCCTTTTGCCTACAAATACAGTGAGTACCAGCAGGCTCCTCTGCCCTTCTAAGAAACATCCAGGCCTAGTAAGCCTTTCCCAGTCAGTCAATGTATTCAGAGGGGAGGGCAACACACTGCACTCTTCCTTGGTAAAGCTAGATGTCCTCAGCACTCCAACAGCTCCAGGGATTCTGTTCTCTCACGTCCTACATGCCATGGAAGTCTGCCTCATTGCCCTCATTGGAGCTACACTAAAAAACGCAATCTGCTTCGCCTTCCTTCTAGAAACTCTTACCCAAGGACCCCATACCTACAGGATAAAGGAGGCTTGCATTCCTACTGGAACCAAAGCAAAGTTTTTCCTGTTACACTGAAGGACTTTACAATAGGGTTAGGCCCGATAGCATACATAGAAAGTTCCAAGGATGAAGGAGTTCGATACATGCAGAACACCCTGTGAAGAAAAGTTGATACAGCAAGGGACCAGGGTGTAGCTAGAGTCTCTTTTGACTTGTTAGAAATCAGAAGGTTTTCGGCTGCATGTTCACTGGAAAAGAACACCTGATGGCACAAAACTTGCATTTCCACTTTAAAAGCTCTATCCTTGCTGCACTGAAGATACCTAAATAACACTGTTTTTGACTGGCCTCTAGTCACTGCAGGCAGCCCTCTGGAAAGAAAAGGTGTTTTCTCTAAGAAAACACGGTGCTTCCATAGCATGGGTGGGAGCTCCTCCTGTCATTCTCTAGATCTACAGGGAAACTTGACGTGAGTACTTGCCTCAAGCTAAGGCCTGAAAAGCCCTGCTGAAGCAAAAGCGCGTAGCAGTTTCCATTAGGTCGTATTCGCAGTTCTGCTCTACTTTAACGTTTCTTCACTTTTCCTGACACTAGGCACCCTCGTGTAGGCACCCTTTTTCTTGCAAATACAGTGAGTACCAGCAGTCTCCTTTGCCCTTCCAGGACACATCCAGACATAAAAGCCTTTCCCAGTAACTCTACGTATTCAGAGTGTAGGGCAACTCGCTGCACCCTTCCTTAAGAAGCTAGGTCGACTCAGCTCTTCAACAGCTCCAGGGATTCTGTTCTCGCACGTCCTACATGCCATGGAAGTCTGCCTCATTGCCCTCATTGGACCTACACTAAGAAACACAATCTGCTTCGCCGTCCTCTAGGAACTCTGACCCAAGGACCCCATACCTACAGGAGAAAGGAGGCTTGCATTCCTACTGCAACCAAAGCACAGTTTTTCCTGGTACACTGCAGGGCTTGAAAATAGGCTTAGGCCTGATAGCATACATACAACTTTCCAAGAATGAGGGCCTTCGATACATGTAGAACACCCTATGAAGAAAAGTTGATTCAGCAAGGGACAAGGGTGTAGCTAGAGTCTCTTTTGACTTGTAAGAATTCAGAAGGGTTTTGGCTGCATGTTCACCGGAATAGAAGACCTGATGGCACAAGCCTTGCTTTCCCATTTTAAATCACTATCCATGCTAGCCTGAAGATCCCTAAATAACACTGTTTTTGACTGGCCTCTAGTCACTGTAGGGAGCCCTCTGGAAAGAAAAGGCGTTTTCTCTAAGGAAACACGGTGCTTCCATAGCATGTGGGGGAGCTCCTCCTGTCATGCTCTAGAGCTACAGGGAAACTTGACGTGAGTTCTTGCCTCAAGCTAAGGCCTGAAAAGCCCTCCTGAAGCGAAAGCGCTTAGCAGTTTCCACTAGGTCGTATTCGCAGTTCTGCTATACTTTAACTTTTCTTCACTTTTCTAGACACTAGGCACCCTCGTGTAGGCACCCTTTTGCCTACAAATACAGTGAGTACCAGCAGGCTCCTCTGCCCTTCTAAGAAACATCCAGGCCTAGTAGCCTTTCCCAGTCAGTCAATGTATTCAGAGGGGAGGGCAACACACTGCACTCTTCCTTGGTAAAGCTAGATGTCCTCAGCGCTCCAAGAGCTCCAGGGATTCTGTTCTCTCACGTCCTACATGCCATGGAAGTCTGCCTCATTGCCCTCATTGGAGCTACACTAAAAAACGCAATCTGCTTCGCCTTCCTTCTAGAAACTCTTACCCAAGGACCCCATACCTACAGGATAAAGGAGGCTTGCATTTCTACTGGAACCAAAGCAAAGTTTTTCCTGTTACACTGCAGGACTTTACAATAGGGTTAGGCCCGATAGCATACATAGAACGTTCCAAGGATGAAGGAGTTCGATACATGCAGAACACCCTGTGAAGAAAAGTTGATACAGCAAGGGACCAGGGTGTAGCTAGAGTCTCTTTTGACTTGTTAGAAATCAGAAGGTGTTCGGCTGCATGTTCATTGGAAAAGAACACCTGATGGCACAAACCTTGCATTTCCATTTTAAAAGCTCTATCCATGCTGCATTGAAGATACCTAAATAACACTGTTTTTGACTGGCCTCTAGACTCTGCAGGCAGCCCTCTGGAAAGAAAATGAGTTTTCTCTAAGAAAACACGGTGCTTCCATAGCATGGGTGGGAGCTCCTCCTGTCATGCTCTAGAGCTACAGGGAAACTTGACGTGAGTACTTGCCTCAGGCTAAGGCCTGAAAAGCCCTGCTGAAGCGAAAGCGCTTAGCAGTTTCCATTAGGTCGTATTCGCAGTTCTGCTCTGCTTTAACGTTTCTTCACTTTTCCTGACACTAGGCACCCTCGTGTAGGCACCCTTTTTCTTGCAAATACAGTGAGTACCAGCAGTCTCCTTTCCCCTTCCAGGACACATCCAGACATAAAAGCCTTTCCCAGTAACTCTACGTATTCAGAGTGTAGGGCAACTCGCTGCACCCTTCCTTAAGAAGCTAGGTGGACTCAGCTCTTCAACAGTTCCAGGGATTCTGTTCTCGCACGTCCTACATGCCATGGAAGTCTGCCTCATTGCCCTCATTGGACCTACACTAAGAAACACAATCTGCTTCGCCGTCCTCTAGGAACTCTGACCCAAGGACCCCATACCTACAGGAGAAAGGAGGCTTGCATTCCTACTGCAACCAAAGCACAGTTTTTCCTGGTACACTGCAGGGCTTTAAAATAGGCTTAGGCCTGATAGCATACATAGAACTTTCCAAGAATGAGGGCGTTCGATACATGCAGAACACCCTGTGAAGAAAAGTTGATTCAGCAAGGGACAAGGGTGTAGCTAGAGTCTCTTTTGACTTGTTAGAATTCAGAAGGTGTTCGGCTGCATGTTCACTGGAAAAGAACACCTGAGAGCACAAACCTTGCTTTCCCAGTTGAAAAGTTCTATCCACGCTGCACTGAAGATCCCTAAATAACACTGTTTTTGACTGGCCTCTAGTCACTGCAGGCAGCCCTCTGGAAAGAAAAGGAGTTTTCTCTAAGGAAACACGGTGCTTCCATAGCATGGGTGGGAGCTCCTCCTGTCATGCTCTAGAGCTACAGGGAAACTTGACGTGAGTACTTGCCTCAAGCTAAGGTCTGAAAAGCCCTCCTGAAGCGAAAGCGCTTAGCAGTTTCCATTAGGTCGTATTCGCAGTTCTGCTCTACTTTAACCTTTCTTCACTTTTCCTGACACTAGGCACCCTCGTGTAGGCACCCTTTTTCTTGCAAATACAGTGAGTACCAGCAGTCTCCTTTGCCCTTCCAGGACACATCCAGACATAAAAGCCTTTCCCAGTAACTCTACGTATTCAGAGTGTAGGGCAACTCGCTGCACCCTTCCTTAAGAAGCTAGGTGGACTCAGATCTTCAACAGCTCCAGGGATTCTGTTCTCGCACGTCCTACATGCCATGGAAGTCTGCCTCATTGCCCTCATTGGACCTACACTAAAAAAAGCAATCTGCTTCGCCTTCCTTCTAGGAACTCTTACCCAAGGACACCATACCTACAGGTTAAAGAGGCTTGCATTCCTACTGGAACCAAAGCAAATATTTTCCTGTTACACTGCAGGACTTTAGAATAGGGTTAGGCCCGATAGCATACATAGAACGTTCCAAGGATGAGGGAGTTCGATACATGCAGAACACCCTGTGAAGAAAAGTTGATTCAGCAAGGGACAAGTGTGTAGCTAGAGTCTCTTTTGACTTGTTAGAAATCAGAAGGTGTTCGGCTGCATGTTCACTGGAAAAGAACACCTGAGAGCACAAACCTTGCGTTTCCATTTTAAAACCTCTATCCACGCTGCACTGAAGATACCTAAATAACACTGTTTTTGACTGGCCTCTAGTCACTGCAGGCAGCCCTCTGGAAAGAAAAGGAGTTTTCTCTAAGGAAACACGGTGCTTCCATAGCATGGGTGGGAGCTCCTCCTGTCATGCTCTAGAGCTACAGGGAAACTTGACGTGAGTACTTGCCTCAAGCTAAGGCCTGAAAAGCCCTCCTGAAGCGAAAGCGCTTAGCAGTTTCCATTAGGTCGTATTCGCAGTTCTGCTCTACTTTAACGTTTCTTCACTTTTCCTGACACTAGGCACCCTCGTGTAGGCACCCTTTTTCTTGCAAATACAGTGAGTACCAGCAGTCTCCTTTGCCCTTCCAGGACACATCCAGACATAAAAGCCTTTCCCAGTAACTCTACGTATTCAGAGTGTAGGGCAACTCGCTGCACCCTTCCTTAAGAAGCTAGGTGGACTCAGCTCTTCAACAGCTCCAGGGATTCTGTTCTCGCACGTCCTACATGCCATGGAAGTCTGCCTCATTGCCCTCATTGGACCTACACTAAAATAAGCAATCTGCTTCGCCTTCCTTCTAGGAACTCTTACCCAAGGACACCATACCTACAGGTTAAAGAGGCTTGCATTCCTACTGGAACCAAAGCAAATATTTTCCTGTTACACTGCAGGACTTTAGAATAGGGTTAGGCCCGATAGCATACATAGAACGTTCCAAGGATGAGGGAGTTCGATACATGCAGAACACCCTGTGAAGAAAAGTTGATTCAGCAAGGGACCAGGGTGTAGCTAGAGTCTCTTTTGACTTGTTAGAAATCAGAAGGTGTTCGGCTGCATGTTCACTGGAAAAGAACACCTGAGAGCACAAACCTTGCGTTTCCATTTTAAAACCTCTATCCACGCTGCACTGAAGATACCTAAATAACACTGTTTTTGACTGGCCTCTAGTCACAGCAGGCAGCCCTCTGGAAAGAAAAGGAGTTTTCTCTAAGGAAACACGGTGCTTCCATAGCATGGGTGGGAGCTCCTCCTGTCATGCTCTAGAGCTACAGGGAAACTTGACGTGAGTACTTGCCTCAAGCTAAGGCCTGAAAAGCCCTGCTGAAGCGAAAGCGTGTAGCAGTTTCCATTAGGTCGTATTCGCAGTTCTGCTCTACTTTAACGTTTCTTCACTTTTCTAGACACTAGGCACCCTCGTGTAGGCACCCTTTTGCCTACAAATACAGTGAGTACCAGCAGGCTCCTCTGCCCTTCTAAGAAACATCCAGGCCTAGTAAGCCTTTCCCAGTCAGTCAATGTATTCAGAGGGGAGGGCAACACACTGCACTCTTCCTTGGTAAAGCTAGATGTCCTCAGCGCTCCAACAGCTCCAGGGATTCTGTTCTCTCACGTCCTACATGCCATG
Source organism: Eschrichtius robustus (assembly GCF_028021215.1). NCBI lineage: Eukaryota > Metazoa > Chordata > Mammalia > Artiodactyla > Eschrichtiidae > Eschrichtius > Eschrichtius robustus. Next base: position 36,470,707 of record NC_090844.1, on the reverse strand, counting down.
GAATTCTGCCTCATTGCCCTCATTGGAGCTACACTAAAAAACGCAATCTGCTTCGCCTTCCTTCTAGAAACTCTTACCCAAGGACCCCATACCTACAGGATAAAGGAGGCTTGCATTCCTACTGGAACCAAAGCAAAGTTTTTCCTGTTACACTGCAGGACTTTACAATAGGGTTAGGCCCGATAGCATACATAGAACGTTCCAAGGATGAAGGAGTTCGATACATGCAGAACACCCTGTGAAGAAAAGTTGATACAGCAAGGGACCAGGGTGTAGCTAGAGTCTCTTTTGACTTGTTAGAAATCAGAAGGTTTTCGGCTGCATGTTCACTGGAAAAGAACACCTGATGGCACAAACCTTGCATTTCCATTTTAAAAGCTCTATCCTTGCTGCACTGAAGATACCTAAATAACACTGTTTTTGACTGGCCTCTAGTCACTGCAGGCAGCCCTCTGGAAAGAAAAGGAGTTTTCTCTAAGAAAACACGGTGCTTCCATAGCATGGGTGGGAGCTCCTCCTGTCATTCTCTAGATCTACAGGGAAACTTGACGTGAGTACTTGCCTCAAGCTAAGGCCTGAAAAGCCCTGCTGAAGCAAAAGCGCGTAGCAGTTTCCATTAGGTCGTATTCGCAGTTCTGCTCTACTTTAACGTTTCTTCACTTTTCCTGACACTAGGCACCCTCGTGTAGGCACCCTTTTTCTTGCAAATACAGTGAGTACCAGCAGTCTCCTTTGCCCTTCCAGGACACATCCAGACATAAAAGCCTTTCCCAGTAACTCTACGTATTCAGAGTGTAGGGCAAATCGCTGCACCCTTCCTTAAGAAGCTAGGTCGACTCAGCTCTTCAACAGCTCCAGGGATTCTGTTCTCGCACGTCCTACATGCCATGGAAGTCTGCCTCATTGCCCTCATTGGACCTACACTAAGAAACACAATCTGCTTCGCCGTCCTCTAGGAACTCTGACCCAAGGACCCCATACCTACAAGAGAAAGGAGGCTTGCATTCCTACTGCAACCAAAGCACAGTTTTTCCTGGTACACTGCAGGGCTTTAAAATAGGCTTAGGCCTGATAGCATACATAGAACTTTCCAAGAATGAGGGCGTTCGATACATGCAGAACACCCTGTGAAGAAAAGTTGATTCAGCAAGGGACAAGTGTGTAGCTAGAGTCTCTTTTGACTTGTTAGAAATCAGAAGGTGTTCGGCTGCATGTTCACTGGAAAAGAACACCTGAGAGCACAAACCTTGCTTTCCCAGTTGAAAAGTTCTATCCACGCTGCACTGAAGATACCTAAATAACACTGTTTTTGACTGGCCTCTAGTCACTGCAGGCAGCCCTCTGGAAAGAAAAGGAGTTTTCTCTAAGGAAACACGGTGCTTCCATAGCATGGGTGGGAGCTCCTCCTGTCATGCTCTAGAGCTACAGGGAAACTTGACGTGAGTACTTGCCTCAAGCTAAGGCCTGAAAAGCCCTCCTGAAGCGAAAGCGCTTAGCAGTTTCCATTAGGTCGTATTCGCAGTTCTGCTCTACTTTAACGTTTCTTCACTTTTCCTGACACTAGGCACCCTCGTGTAGGCACCCTTTTTCTTGCAAATACAGTGAGTACCAGCAGTCTCCTTTGCCCTTCCAGGACACATCCAGACATAAAAGCCTTTCCCAGTAACTCTACGTATTCAGAGTGTAGGGCAACTCGCTGCACCCTTCCTTAAGAAGCTAGGTGGACTCAGATCTTCAACAGCTCCAGGGATTCTGTTCTCGCACGTCCTACATGCCATGGAAGTCTGCCTCATTGCCCTCATTGGACCTACACTAAAAAAAGCAATCTGCTTCGCCTTCCTTCTAGGAACTCTTACCCAAGGACACCATACCTACAGGTTAAAGAGGCTTGCATTCCTACTGGAACCAAAGCAAATATTTTCCTGTTACACTGCAGGACTTTAGAATAGGGTTAGGCCCGATAGCATACATAGAACGTTCCAAGGATGAGGGAGTTCGATACATGCAGAACACCCTGTGAAGAAAAGTTGATTCAGCAAGGGACAAGTGTGTAGCTAGAGTCTCTTTTGACTTGTTAGAAATCAGAAGGTGTTCGGCTGCATGTTCACTGGAAAAGAACACCTGAGAGCACAAACCTTGCGTTTCCATTTTAAAACCTCTATCCACGCTGCACTGAAGATACCTAAATAACACTGTTTTTGACTGGCCTCTAGTCACTGCAGGCAGCCCTCTGGAAAGAAAAGGAGTTTTCTCTAAGGAAACACGGTGCTTCCATAGCATGGGTGGGAGCTCCTCCTGTCATGCTCTAGAGCTACAGGGAAACTTGACGTGAGTACTTGCCTCAAGCTAAGGCCTGAAAAGCCCTGCTGAAGCGAAAGTGCTTAACAGTTTCCATTAGGTCGTATTTGCAGTTCTGCTATACTTTAACGTTTCTTCACTTTTCTAGACACTAGGCACCCTCGTGTAGGCACCCTTTTTCTTGCAAATACAGTGAGTACCAGCAGTCTCCTTTGCCCTTCCAGGACACATCCAGACATAAAAGCCTTTCCCAGTAACTCTACGTATTCAGAGTGTAGGGCAACTCGCTGCACCCTTCCTTAAGAAGCTAGGTGGACTCAGCTCTTCAACAGCTCCAGGAATTCTATTCTCGCACGTCCTACATGCCATGGAAGTCTGCCTCATTGCCCTCATTGGACCTACACTAAGAAACACAATCTGCTTCGCCGTCCTCTAGGAACTCTGACCCAAGGACCCCATACCTACAGGAGAAAGGAGGCTTGCATTCCTACTGCAACCAAAGCACAGTTTTTCCTGGTACACTGCAGGGCTTGAAAATAGGCTTAGGCCTGATAGCATACATACAACTTTCCAAGAATGAGGGCCTTCGATACATGTAGAACACCCTATGAAGAAAAGTTGATTCAGCAAGGGACAAGGGTGTAGCTAGAGTCTCTTTTGACTTGTAAGAATTCAGAAGGGTTTTGGCTGCATGTTCACCGGAATAGAAGACCTGATGGCACAAGCCTTGCTTTCCCATTTTAAATCACTATCCATGCTAGCCTGAAGATCCCTAAATAACACTGTTTTTGACTGGCCTCTAGTCAATGTAGGGAGCCCTCTGGAAAGAAAAGGCGTTTTCTCTAAGGAAACACGGTGCTTCCATAGCATGTGGGGGAGCTCCTCCTGTCATGCTCTAGAGCTACAGGGAAACTTGACGTGAGTACTTGCCTCAAGCTAAGGCCTGAAAAGCCCTCCTGAAGCGAAAGCGCTTAGCAGTTTCCACTAGGTCGTATTCGCAGTTCTGCTATACTTTAACTTTTCTTCACTTTTCTAGACACTAGGCACCCTCGTGTAGGCACCCTTTTGCCTACAAATACAGTGAGTACCAGCAGGCTCCTCTGCCCTTCTAAGAAACATCCAGGCCTAGTAGCCTTTCCCAGTCAGTCAATGTATTCAGAGGGGAGGGCAACACACTGCACTCTTCCTTGGTAAAGCTAGATGTCCTCAGCGCTCCAAGAGCTCCAGGGATTCTGTTCTCTCACGTCCTACATGCCATGGAAGTCTGCCTCATTGCCCTCATTGGAGCTACACTAAAAAACGCAATCTACTTCGCCTTCCTTCTAGAAACTCTTACCCAAGGACCCCATACCTACAGGATAAAGGAGGCTTGCATTTCTACTGGAACCAAAGCAAAGTTTTTCCTGTTACACTGCAGGACTTTACAATAGGGTTAGGCCCGATAGCATACATAGAACGTTCCAAGGATGAAGGAGTTCGATACATGCAGAACACCCTGTGAAGAAAAGTTGATACAGCAAGGGACCAGGGTGTAGCTAGAGTCTCTTTTGACTTGTTAGAAATCAGAAGGTGTTCGGCTGCATGTTCATTGGAAAAGAACACCTGATGGCACAAACCTTGCGTTTCCATTTTAAAAGCTCTATCCATGCTGCATTGAAGATACCTAAATAACACTGTTTTTGACTGGCCTCTAGACACTGCAGGCAGCCCTCTGGAAAGAAAATGAGTTTTCTCTAAGAAAACACGGTGCTTCCATAGCATGGGTGGGAGCTCCTCCTGTCATGCTCTAGAGCTACAGGGAAACTTGACGTGAGTACTTGCCTCAAGCTAAGGCCTGAAAAGCCCTGCTGAAGCGAAAGCGCTTAGCAGTTTCCATTAGGTCGTATTCGCAGTTCTGCTCTGCTTTAACGTTTCTTCACTTTTCCTGACACTAGGCACCCTCGTGTAGGCACCCTTTTTCTTGCAAATACAGTGAGTACCAGCAGTCTCCTTTCCCCTTCCAGGACACATCCAGACATAAAAGCCTTTCCCAGTAACTCTACGTATTCAGAGTGTAGGGCAACTCGCTGCACCCTTCCTTAAGAAGCTAGGTGGACTCAGCTCTTCAACAGCTCCAGGGATTCTGTTCTCGCACGTCCTACATGCCATGGAAGTCTGCCTCATTGCCCTCATTGGACCTACACTAAGAAACACAATCTGCTTCGCCGTCCTCTAGGAACTCTGACCCAAGGACCCCATACCTACAGGAGAAAGGAGGCTTGCATTCCTACTGCAACCAAAGCACAGTTTTTCCTGGTACACTGCAGGGCTTGAAAATAGGCTTAGGCCTGATAGCATACATAGAACTTTCCAAGAATGAGGGCGTTCGATACATGCAGAACACCCTGTGAAGAAAAGTTGATTCAGCAAGGGACAAGGGTGTAGCTAGAGTCTCTTTTGACTTGTTAGAAATCAGAAGGTGTTCGGCTGCATGTTCACTGGAAAAGAACACCTGAGAGCACAAACCTTGCTTTCCCAGTTGAAAAGTTCTATCCACGCTGCACTGAAGATACCTAAATAACACTGTTTTTGACTGGCCTCTAGTCACTGCAGGCAGCCCTCTGGAAAGAAAAGGAGTTTTCTCTAAGGAAACACGGTGCTTCCATAGCATGGGTGGGAGCTCCTCCTGTCATGCTCTAGAGCTACAGGGAAACTTGACGTGAGTACTTGCCTCAAGCTAAGGCCTGAAAAGCCCTCCTGAAGCGAAAGCGCTTAGCAGTTTCCATTAGGTCGTATTCGCAGTTCTGCTCTACTTTAACGTTTCTTCACTTTTCCTGACACTAGGCACCCTCGTGTAGGCACCCTTTTTCTTGCAAATACAGTGAGTACCAGCAGTCTCCTTTGCCCTTCCAGGACACATCCAGACATAAAAGCCTTTCCCAGTAACTCTACGTATTCAGAGTGTAGGGCAACTCGCTGCACCCTTCCTTAAGAAGCTAGGTGGACTCAGATCTTCAACAGCTCCAGGGATTCTGTTCTCGCACGTCCTACATGCCATGGAAGTCTGCCTCATTGCCCTCATTGGACCTACACTAAAAAAAGCAATCTGCTTCGCCTTCCTTCTAGGAACTCTTACCCAAGGACACCATACCTACAGGTTAAAGAGGCTTGCATTCCTACTGGAACCAAAGCAAATATTTTCCTGTTACACTGCAGGACTTTAGAATAGGGTTAGGCCCGATAGCATACATAGAACGTTCCAAGGATGAGGGAGTTCGATACATGCAGAACACCCTGTGAAGAAAAGTTGATTCAGCAAGGGACCAGGGTGTAGCTAGAGTCTCTTTTGACTTGTTAGAAATCAGAAGGTGTTCGGCTGCATGTTCACTGGAAAAGAACACCTGAGAGCACAAACCTTGCGTTTCCATTTTAAAACCTCTATCCACGCTGCACTGAAGATACCTAAATAACACTGTTTTTGACTGGCCTCTAGTCACAGCAGGCAGCCCTCTGGAAAGAAAAGGAGTTTTCTCTAAGGAAACACGGTGCTTCCATAGCATGGGTGGGAGCTCCTCCTGTCATGCTCTAGAGCTACAGGGAAACTTGACGTGAGTACTTGCCTCAAGCTAAGGCCTGAAAAGCCCTGCTGAAGCGAAAGCGTGTAGCAGTTTCCATTAGGTCGTATTCGCAGTTCTGCTCTACTTTAACGTTTCTTCACTTTTCTAGACACTAGGCACCCTCGTGTAGGCACCCTTTTGCCTACAAATACAGTGAGTACCAGCAGGCTCCTCTGCCCTTCTAAGAAACATCCAGGCCTAGTAAGCCTTTCCCAGTCAGTCAATGTATTCAGAGGGGAGGGCAACACACTGCACTCTTCCTTGGTAAAGCTAGATGTCCTCAGCGCTCCAACAGCTCCAGGGATTCTGTTCTCTCACGTCCTACATGCCATGGAAGTCTGCCTCATTGCCCTCATTGGAGCTACACTAAAAAACGCAATCTGCTTCGCCTTCCTTCTAGAAACTCTTACCCAAGGACCCCATACCTACAGGATAAAGGAGGCTTGCATTCCTACTGGAACCAAAGCAAAGTTTTTCCTGTTACACTGCAGGACTTTACAATAGGGTTAGGCCCGATAGCATACATAGAACGTTCCAAGGATGAAGGAGTTCGATACATGCAGAACACCCTGTGAAGAAAAGTTGATACAGCAAGGGACCAGGGTGTAGCTAGAGTCTCTTTTGACTTGTTAGAAATCAGAAGGTGTTCGGCTGCATGTTCACTGGAAAAGAACACCTGATGGCACAAACCTTGCATTTCCATTTTAAAAGCTCTATCCTTGCTGCACTGAAGATACCTAAATAACACTGTTTTTGACTGGCCTCTAGTCACTGCAGGCAGCCCTCTGGAAAGAAAAGGAGTTTTCTCTAAGGAAACACGGTGCTTCCATAGCATGGCTGGGAGCTCCTCCTGTCATTCTCTAGAGCTACAGGGAAACTTGACGTGAGTACTTGCCTCAAGCTAAGGCCTGAAAAGCCCTGCTGAAGCAAAAGCGCGTAGCAGTTTCCATTAGGTCGTATTCGCAGTTCTGCTCTACTTTAACGTTTCTTCACTTTTCCTGACACTAGGCACCCTCGTGTAGGCACCCTTTTTCTTGCAAATACAGTGAGTACCAGCAGTCTCCTTTGCCCTTCCAGGACACATCCAGACATAAAAGCCTTTCCCAGTAACTCTACGTATTCAGAGTGTAGGGCAACTCGCTGCACCCTTCCTTAAGAAGCTAGGTCGACTCAGCTCTTCAACAGCTCCAGGGATTCTGTTCTCGCACGTCCTACATGCCATGGAAGTCTGCCTCATTGCCCTCATTGGACCTACACTAAGAAACACAATCTGCTTCGCCGTCCTCTAGGAACTCTGACCCAAGGACCCCATACCTACAGGAGAAAGGAGGCTTGCATTCCTACTGCAACCAAAGCACAGTTTTTCCTGGTACACTGCAGGGCTTGAAAATAGGCTTAGGCCTGATAGCATACATAGAACTTTCCAAGAATGAGGGCGTTCGATACATGCAGAACACCCTGTGAAGAAAAGTTGATTCAGCAAGTGACAAGGGTGTAGCTAGAGTCTCTTTTGACTTGTTAGAAATCAGAAGGTGTTCGGCTGCATGTTCACTGGAAAAGAACACCTGAGAGCACAAACCTTGCTTTCCCAGTTGAAAAGTTCTATCCACGCTGCACTGAAGATACCTAAATAACACTGTTTTTGACTGGCCTCTAGTCACTGCAGGCAGCCCTCTGGAAAGAAAAGGAGTTTTCTCTAAGGAAACACGGTGCTTCCATAGCATGGGTGGGAGCTCCTCCTGTCATGCTCTAGAGCTACAGGGAAACTTGACGTGAGTACTTGCCTCAAGCTAAGGCCTGAAAAGCCCTCCTGAAGCGAAAGCGCTTAGCAGTTTCCATTAGGTCGTATTCGCAGTTCTGCTCTACTTTAACGTTTCTTCACTTTTCCTGACACTAGGCACCCTCATGTAGGCACCCTTTTTCTTGCAAATACAGTGAGTACCAGCAGTCTCCTTTGCCCTTCCAGGACACATCCAGACATAAAAGCCTTTCCCAGTAACTCTACGTATTCAGAGTGTAGGGCAACTCGCTGCACCCTTCCTTAAGAAGCTAGGTGGACTCAGATCTTCAACAGCTCCAGGGATTCTGTTCTCGCACGTCCTACATGCCATGGAAGTCTGCCTCATTGCCCTCATTGGACCTACACTAAAAAAAGCAATCTGCTTCGCCTTCCTTCTAGGAACTCTTACCCAAGGACACCATACCTACAGGTTAAAGAGGCTTGCATTCCTACTGGAACCAAAGCAAATATTTTCCTGTTACACTGCAGGACTTTAGAATAGGGTTAGGCCCGATAGCATACATAGAACGTTCCAAGGATGAGGGAGTTCGATACATGCAGAACACCCTGTGAAGAAAAGTTGATTCAGCAAGGGACAAGTGTGTAGCTAGAGTCTCTTTTGACTTGTTAGAAATCAGAAGGTGTTCGGCTGCATGTTCACTGGAAAAGAACACCTGAGAGCACAAACCTTGCGTTTCCATTTTAAAACCTCTATCCACGCTGCACTGAAGATACCTAAATAACACTGTTTTTGACTGGCCTCTAGTCACTGCAGGCAGCCCTCTGGAAAGAAAAGGAGTTTTCTCTAAGGAAACACGGTGCTTCCATAGCATGGGTGGGAGCTCCTCCTGTCATGCTCTAGAGCTACAGGGAAACTTGACGTGAGTACTTGCCTCAAGCTAAGGCCTGAAAAGCCCTGCTGAAGCGAAAGTGCTTAACAGTTTCCATTAGGTCGTATTCGCAGTTCTGCTATACTTTAACGTTTCTTCACTTTTCTAGACACTAGGCACCCTCGTGTAGGCACCCTTTTTCTTGCAAATACAGTGAGTACCAGCAGTCTCCTTTGCCCTTCCAGGACACATCCAGACATAAAAGCCTTTCCCAGTAACTCTACGTATTCAGAGTGTAGGGCAACTCGCTGCACCCTTCCTTAAGAAGCTAGGTGGACTCAGCTCTTCAACAGCTCCAGGGATTCTGTTCTCGCACGTCCTACATGCCATGGAAGTCTGCCTCATTGCCCTCATTGGACCTACACTAAGAAACACAATCTGCTTCGCCGTCCTCTAGGAACTCTGACCCAAGGACCCCATACCTACAGGAGAAAGGAGGCTTGCATTCCTACTGCAACCAAAGCACAGTTTTTCCTGGTACACTGCAGGGCTTGAAAATAGGCTTAGGCCTGATAGCATACATACAACTTTCCAAGAATGAGGGCCTTCGATACATGTAGAACACCCTATGAAGAAAAGTTGATTCAGCAAGGGACAAGGGTGTAGCTAGAGTCTCTTTTGACTTGTAAGAATTCAGAAGGGTTTTGGCTGCATGTTCACCGGAATAGAAGACCTGATGGCACAAGCCTTGCTTTCCCATTTTAAATCACTATCCATGCTAGCCTGAAGATCCCTAAATAACACTGTTTTTGACTGGCCTCTAGTCACTGTAGGGAGCCCTCTGGAAAGAAAAGGCGTTTTCTCTAAGGAAACACGGTGCTTCCATAGCATGTGGGGGAGCTCCTCCTGTCATGCTCTAGAGCTACAGGGAAACTTGACGTGAGTTCTTGCCTCAAGCTAAGGCCTGAAAAGCCCTCCTGAAGCGAAAGCGCTTAGCAGTTTCCACTAGGTCGTATTCGCAGTTCTGCTATACTTTAACTTTTCTTCACTTTTCTAGACACTAGGCACCCTCGTGTAGGCACCCTTTTGCCTACAAATACAGTGAGTACCAGCAGGCTCCTCTGCCCTTCTAAGAAACATCCAGGCCTAGTAGCCTTTCCCAGTCAGTCAATGTATTCAGAGGGGAGGGCAACACACTGCACTCTTCCTTGGTAAAGCTAGATGTCCTCAGCGCTCCAAGAGCTCCAGGGATTCTGTTCTCTCACGTCCTACATGCCATGGAAGTCTGCCTCATTGCCCTCATTGGAGCTACACTAAAAAACGCAATCTGCTTCGCCTTCCTTCTAGAAACTCTTACCCAAGGACCCCATACCTACAGGATAAAGGAGGCTTGCATTTCTACTGGAACCAAAGCAAAGTTTTTCCTGTTACACTGCAGGACTTTACAATAGGGTTAGGCCCGATAGCATACATAGAACGTTCCAAGGATGAAGGAGTTCGATACATGCAGAACACCCTGTGAAGAAAAGTTGATACAGCAAGGGACCAGGGTGTAGCTAGAGTCTCTTTTGACTTGTTAGAAATCAGAAGGTGTTCGGCTGCATGTTCATTGGAAAAGAACACCTGATGGCACAAACCTTGCGTTTCCATTTTAAAAGCTCTATCCATGCTGCATTGAAGATACCTAAATAACACTGTTTTTGACTGGCCTCTAGACACTGCAGGCAGCCCTCTGGAAAGAAAATGAGTTTTCTCTAAGAAAACACGGTGCCTCCATAGCATGGGTGGGAGCTCCTCCTGTCATGCTCTAGAGCTACAGGGAAACTTGACGTGAGTACTTGCCTCAGGCTAAGGCCTGAAAAGCCCTGCTGAAGCGAAAGCGCTTAGCAGTTTCCATTAGGTCGTATTCGCAGTTCTGCTCTGCTTTAACGTTTCTTCACTTTTCCTGACACTAGGCACCCTCGTGTAGGCACCCTTTTTCTTGCAAATACAGTGAGTACCAGCAGTCTCCTTTCCCCTTCCAGGACACATCCAGACATAAAAGCCTTTCCCAGTAACTCTACGTATTCAGAGTGTAGGGCAACTCGCTGCACCCTTCCTTAAGAAGCTAGGTGGACTCAGCTCTTCAACAGCTCCAGGGATTCTGTTCTCGCACGTCCTACATGCCATGGAAGTCTGCCTCATTGCCCTCATTGGACCTACACTAAGAAACACAATCTGCTTCGCCGTCCTCTAGGAACTCTGACCCAAGGACCCCATACCTACAGGAGAAAGGAGGCTTGCATTCCTACTGCAACCAAAGCACAGTTTTTCCTGGTACACTGCAGGGCTTGAAAATAGGCTTAGGCCTGATAGCATACATAGAACTTTCCAAGAATGAGGGCGTTCGATACATGCAGAACACCCTGTGAAGAAAAGTTGATTCAGCAAGGGACAAGGGTGTAGCTAGAGTCTCTTTTGACTTGTTAGAAATCAGAAGGTGTTCGGCTGCATGTTCACTGGAAAAGAACACCTGAGAGCACAAACCTTGCTTTCCCAGTTGAAAAGTTCTATCCACGCTGCACTGAAGATACCTAAATAACACTGTTTTTGACTGGCCTCTAGTCACTGCAGGCAGCCCTCTGGAAAGAAAAGGAGTTTTCTCTAAGGAAACACGGTGCTTCCATAGCATGGGTGGGAGCTCCTCCTGTCATGCTCTAGAGCTACAGGGAAACTTGACGTGAGTACTTGCCTCAAGCTAAGGCCTGAAAAGCCCTCCTGAAGCGAAAGCGCTTAGCAGTTTCCATTAGGTCGTATTCGCAGTTCTGCTCTACTTTAACGTTTCTTCACTTTTCCTGACACTAGGCACCCTCGTGTAGGCACCCTTTTTCTTGCAAATACAGTGAGTACCAGCAGTCTCCTTTGCCCTTCCAGGACACATCCAGACATAAAAGCCTTTCCCAGTAACTCTACGTATTCAGAGTGTAGGGCAACTCGCTGCACCCTTCCTTAAGAAGCTAGGTGGACTCAGCTCTTCAACAGCTCCAGGGATTCTGTTCTCGCACGTCCTACATGCCATGGAAGTCTGCCTCATTGCCCTCATTGGACCTACACTAAAAAAAGCAATCTGCTTCGCCTTCCTTCTAGGAACTCTTACCCAAGGACACCATACCTACAGGTTAAAGAGGCTTGCATTCCTACTGGAACCAAAGCAAATATTTTCCTGTTACACTGCAGGACTTTAGAATAGGGTTAGGCCCGATAGCATACATAGAACGTTCCAAGGATGAGGGAGTTCGATACATGCAGAACACCCTGTGAAGAAAAGTTGATTCAGCAAGGGACAAGTGTGTAGCTAGAGTCTCTTTTGACTTGTTAGAAATCAGAAGGTGTTCGGCTGCATGTTCACTGGAAAAGAACACCTGAGAGCACAAACCTTGCGTTTCCATTTTAAAACCTCTATCCACGCTGCACTGAAGATACCTAAATAACACTGTTTTTGACTGGCCTCTAGTCACTGCAGGCAGCCCTCTGGAAAGAAAAGGAGTTTTCTCTAAGGAAACACGGTGCTTCCATAGCATGGGTGGGAGCTCCTCCTGTCATGCTCTAGAGCTACAGGGAAACTTGACGTGAGTACTTGCCTCAAGCTAAGGCCTGAAAAGCCCTCCTGAAGCGAAAGCGCTTAGCAGTTTCCATTAGGTCGTATTCGCAGTTCTGCTCTACTTTAACGTTTCTTCACTTTTCCTGACACTAGGCACCCTCGTGTAGGCACCCTTTTTCTTGCAAATACAGTGAGTACCAGCAGTCTCCTTTGCCCTTCCAGGACACATCCAGACATAAAAGCCTTTCCCAGTAACTCTACGTATTCAGAGTGTAGGGCAACTCGCTGCACCCTTCCTTAAGAAGCTAGGTGGACTCAGCTCTTCAACAGCTCCAGGGATTCTGTTCTCGCACGTCCTACATGCCATGGAAGTCTGCCTCATTGCCCTCATTGGACCTACACTAAAATAAGCAATCTGCTTCGCCTTCCTTCTAGGAACTCTTACCCAAGGACACCATACCTACAGGTTAAAGAGGCTTGCATTCCTACTGGAACCAAAGCAAATATTTTCCTGTTACACTGCAGGACTTTAGAATAGGGTTAGGCCCGATAGCATACATAGAACGTTCCAAGGATGAGGGAGTTCGATACATGCAGAACACCCTGTGAAGAAAAGTTGATTCAGCAAGGGACCAGGGTGTATCTAGAGTCTCTTTTGACTTGTTAGAAATCAGAAGGTGTTCGGCTGCATGTTCACTGGAAAAGAACACCTGAGAGCACAAACCTTGCGTTTCCATTTTAAAACCTCTATCCACGCTGCACTGAAGATACCTAAATAACACTGTTTTTGACTGGCCTCTAGTCACAGCAGGCAGCCCTCTGGAAAGAAAAGGAGTTTTCTCTAAGGAAACACGGTGCTTCCATAGCATGGGTGGGAGCTCCTCCTGTCATGCTCTAGAGCTACAGGGAAACTTGACGTGAGTACTTGCCTCAAGCTAAGGCCTGAAAAGCCCTGCTGAAGCGAAAGCGTGTAGCAGTTTCCATTAGGTCGTATTCGCAGTTCTGCTCTACTTTAACGTTTCTTCACTTTTCTAGACACTAGGCACCCTCGTGTAGGCACCCTTTTGCCTACAAATACAGTGAGTACCAGCAGGCTCCTCTGCCCTTCTAAGAAACATCCAGGCCTAGTAAGCCTTTCCTAGTCAGTCAATGTATTCAGAGGGGAGGGCAACACACTGCACTCTTCCTTGGTAAAGCTAGATGTCCTCAGCACTCCAACAGCTCCAGGGATTCTGTTCTCTCACGTCCTACATGCCATGGAAGTCTGCCTCATTGCCCTCATTGGAGCTACACTAAAAAACGCAATCTGCTTCGCCTTCCTTCTAGAAACTCTTACCCAAGGACCCCATACCTACAGGATAAAGGAGGCTTGCATTCCTACTGGAACCAAAGCAAAGTTTTTCCTGTTACACTGAAGGACTTTACAATAGGGTTAGGCCCGATAGCATACATAGAAAGTTCCAAGGATGAAGGAGTTCGATACATGCAGAACACCCTGTGAAGAAAAGTTGATACAGCAAGGGACCAGGGTGTAGCTAGAGTCTCTTTTGACTTGTTAGAAATCAGAAGGTTTTCGGCTGCATGTTCACTGGAAAAGAACACCTGATGGCACAAAACTTGCATTTCCACTTTAAAAGCTCTATCCTTGCTGCACTGAAGATACCTAAATAACACTGTTTTTGACTGGCCTCTAGTCACTGCAGGCAGCCCTCTGGAAAGAAAAGGTGTTTTCTCTAAGAAAACACGGTGCTTCCATAGCATGGGTGGGAGCTCCTCCTGTCATTCTCTAGATCTACAGGGAAACTTGACGTGAGTACTTGCCTCAAGCTAAGGCCTGAAAAGCCCTGCTGAAGCAAAAGCGCGTAGCAGTTTCCATTAGGTCGTATTCGCAGTTCTGCTCTACTTTAACGTTTCTTCACTTTTCCTGACACTAGGCACCCTCGTATAGGCACCCTTTTTCTTGCAAATACAGTGAGTACCAGCAGTCTCCTTTGCCCTTCCAGGACACATCCAGACATAAAAGCCTTTCCCAGTAACTCTACGTATTCAGAGTGTAGGGCAACTCGCTGCACCCTTCCATAAGAAGCTAGGTCGACTCAGCTCTTCAACAGCTCCAGGGATTCTGTTCTCGCACGTCCTACATGCCATGGAAGTCTGCCTCATTGCCCTCATTGGACCTACACTAAGAAACACAATCTGCTTCGCCGTCCTCTAGGAACTCTGACCCAAGGACCCCATACCTACAGGAGAAAGGAGGCTTGCATTCCTACTGCAACCAAAGCACAGTTTTTCCTGGTACACTGCAGGGCTTGAAAATAGGCTTAGGCCTGATAGCATACATACAACTTTCCAAGAATGAGGGCCTTCGATACATGTAGAACACCCTATGAAGAAAAGTTGATTCAGCAAGGGACAAGGGTGTAGCTAGAGTCTCTTTTGACTTGTAAGAATTCAGAAGGGTTTTGGCTGCATGTTCACCGGAATAGAAGACCTGATGGCACAAGCCTTGCTTTCCCATTTTAAATCACTATCCATGCTAGCCTGAAGATCCCTAAATAACACTGTTTTTGACTGGCCTCTAGTCACTGTAGGGAGCCCTCTGGAAAGAAAAGGCGTTTTCTCTAAGGAAACACGGTGCTTCCATAGCATGTGGGGGAGCTCCTCCTGTCATGCTCTAGAGCTACAGGGAAACTTGACGTGAGTTCTTGCCTCAAGCTAAGGCCTGAAAAGCCCTCCTGAAGCGAAAGCGCTTAGCAGTTTCCACTAGGTCGTATTCGCAGTTCTGCTATACTTTAACTTTTCTTCACTTTTCTAGACACTAGGCACCCTCCTGTAGGCACCCTTTTGCCTACAAATACAGTGAGTACCAGCAGGCTCCTCTGCCCTTCTAAGAAACATCCAGGCCTAGTAGCCTTTCCCAGTCAGTCAATGTATTCAGAGGGGAGGGCAACACACTGCACTCTTCCTTGGTAAAGCTAGATGTCCTCAGCGCTCCAAGAGCTCCAGGGATTCTGTTCTCTCACGTCCTACATGCCATGGAAGTCTGCCTCATTGCCCTCATTGGAGCTACACTAAAAAACGCAATCTGCTTCGCCTTCCTTCTAGAAACTCTTACCCAAGGACCCCATACCTACAGGATAAAGGAGGCTTGCATTTCTACTGGAACCAAAGCAAAGTTTTTCCTGTTACACTGCAGGACTTTACAATAGGGTTAGGCCCGATAGCATACATAGAACGTTCCAAGGATGAAGGAGTTCGATACATGCAGAACACCCTGTGAAGAAAAGTTGATACAGCAAGGGACCAGGGTGTAGCTAGAGTCTCTTTTGACTTGTTAGAAATCAGAAGGTGTTCGGCTGCATGTTCATTGGAAAAGAACACCTGATGGCACAAACCTTGCATTTCCATTTTAAAAGCTCTATCCATGCTGCATTGAAGATACCTAAATAACACTGTTTTTGACTGGCCTCTAGACTCTGCAGGCAGCCCTCTGGAAAGAAAATGAGTTTTCTCTAAGAAAACACGGTGCTTCCATAGCATGGGTGGGAGCTCCTCCTGTCATGCTCTAGAGCTACAGGGAAACTTGACGTGAGTACTTGCCTCAGGCTAAGGCCTGAAAAGCCCTGCTGAAGCGAAAGCGCTTAGCAGTTTCCATTAGGTCGTATTCGCAGTTCTGCTCTGCTTTAACGTTTCTTCACTTTTCCTGACACTAGGCACCCTCGTGTAGGCACCCTTTTTCTTGCAAATACAGTGAGTACCAGCAGTCTCCTTTCCCCTTCCAGGACACATCCAGACATAAAAGCCTTTCCCAGTAACTCTACGTATTCAGAGTGTAGGGCAACTCGCTGCACCCTTCCTTAAGAAGCTAGGTGGACTCAGCTCTTCAACAGCTCCAGGGATTCTGTTCTCGCACGTCCTACATGCCATGGAAGTCTGCCTCATTGCCCTCATTGGACCTACACTAAGAAACACAATCTGCTTCGCCGTCCTCTAGGAACTCTGACCCAAGGACCCCATACCTACAGGAGAAAGGAGGCTTGCATTCCTACTGCAACCAAAGCACAGTTTTTCCTGGTACACTGCAGGGCTTTAAAATAGGCTTAGGCCTGATAGCATACATAGAACTTTCCAAGAATGAGGGCGTTCGATACATGCAGAACACCCTGTGAAGAAAAGTTGATTCAGCAAGGGACAAGGGTGTAGCTAGAGTCTCTTTTGACTTGTTAGAAATCAGAAGGTGTTCGGCTGCATGTTCACTGGAAAAGAACACCTGAGAGCACAAACCTTGCTTTCCCAGTTGAAAAGTTCTATCCACGCTGCACTGAAGATACCTAAATAACACTGTTTTTGACTGGCCTCTAGTCACTGCAGGCAGCCCTCTGGAAAGAAAAGGAGTTTTCTCTAAGGAAACACGGTGCTTCCATAGCATGGGTGGGAGCTCCTCCTGTCATGCTCTAGAGCTACAGGGAAACTTGACGTGAGTACTTGCCTCAAGCTAAGGTCTGAAAAGCCCTCCTGAAGCGAAAGCGCTTAGCAGTTTCCATTAGGTCGTATTCGCAGTTCTGCTCTACTTTAACCTTTCTTCACTTTTCCTGACACTAGGCACCCTCGTGTAGGCACCCTTTTTCTTGCAAATACAGTGAGTACCAGCAGTCTCCTTTGCCCTTCCAGGACACATCCAGACATAAAAGCCTTTCCCAGTAACTCTACGTATTCAGAGTGTAGGGCAACTCGCTGCACCCTTCCTTAAGAAGCTAGGTGGACTCAGATCTTCAACAGCTCCAGGGATTCTGTTCTCGCACGTCCTACATGCCATGGAAGTCTGCCTCATTGCCCTCATTGGACCTACACTAAAAAAAGCAATCTGCTTCGCCTTCCTTCTAGGAACTCTTACCCAAGGACACCATACCTACAGGTTAAAGAGGCTTGCATTCCTACTGGAACCAAAGCAAATATTTTCCTGTTACACTGCAGGACTTTAGAATAGGGTTAGGCCCGATAGCATACATAGAACGTTCCAAGGATGAGGGAGTTCGATACATGCAGAACACCCTGTGAAGAAAAGTTGATTCAGCAAGGGACAAGTGTGTAGCTAGAGTCTCTTTTGACTTGTTAGAAATCAGAAGGTGTTCGGCTGCATGTTCACTGGAAAAGAACACCTGAGAGCACAAACCTTGCGTTTCCATTTTAAAACCTCTATCCACGCTGCACTGAAGATACCTAAATAACACTGTTTTTGACTGGCCTCTAGTCACTGCAGGCAGCCCTCTGGAAAGAAAAGGAGTTTTCTCTAAGGAAACACGGTGCTTCCATAGCATGGGTGGGAGCTCCTCCTGTCATGCTCTAGAGCTACAGGGAAACTTGACGTGAGTACTTGCCTCAAGCTAAGGCCTGAAAAGCCCTCCTGAAGCGAAAGCGCTTAGCAGTTTCCATTAGGTCGTATTCGCAGTTCTGCTCTACTTTAACGTTTCTTCACTTTTCCTGACACTAGGCACCCTCGTGTAGGCACCCTTTTTCTTGCAAATACAGTGAGTACCAGCAGTCTCCTTTGCCCTTCCAGGACACATCCAGACATAAAAGCCTTTCCCAGTAACTCTACGTATTCAGAGTGTAGGGCAACTCGCTGCACCCTTCCTTAAGAAGCTAGGTGGACTCAGCTCTTCAACAGCTCCAGGGATTCTGTTCTCGCACGTCCTACATGCCATGGAAGTCTGCCTCATTGCCCTCATTGGACCTACACTAAAATAAGCAATCTGCTTCGCCTTCCTTCTAGGAACTCTTACCCAAGGACACCATACCTACAGGTTAAAGAGGCTTGCATTCCTACTGGAACCAAAGCAAATATTTTCCTGTTACACTGCAGGACTTTAGAATAGGGTTAGGCCCGATAGCATACATAGAACGTTCCAAGGATGAGGGAGTTCGATACATGCAGAACACCCTGTGAAGAAAAGTTGATTCAGCAAGGGACCAGGGTGTAGCTAGAGTCTCTTTTGACTTGTTAGAAATCAGAAGGTGTTCGGCTGCATGTTCACTGGAAAAGAACACCTGAGAGCACAAACCTTGCGTTTCCATTTTAAAACCTCTATCCACGCTGCACTGAAGATACCTAAATAACACTGTTTTTGACTGGCCTCTAGTCACAGCAGGCAGCCCTCTGGAAAGAAAAGGAGTTTTCTCTAAGGAAACACGGTGCTTCCATAGCATGGGTGGGAGCTCCTCCTGTCATGCTCTAGAGCTACAGGGAAACTTGACGTGAGTACTTGCCTCAAGCTAAGGCCTGAAAAGCCCTGCTGAAGCGAAAGCGTGTAGCAGTTTCCATTAGGTCGTATTCGCAGTTCTGCTCTACTTTAACGTTTCTTCACTTTTCTAGACACTAGGCACCCTCGTGTAGGCACCCTTTTGCCTACAAATACAGTGAGTACCAGCAGGCTCCTCTGCCCTTCTAAGAAACATCCAGGCCTAGTAAGCCTTTCCCAGTCAGTCAATGTATTCAGAGGGGAGGGCAACACACTGCACTCTTCCTTGGTAAAGCTAGATGTCCTCAGCGCTCCAACAGCTCCAGGGATTCTGTTCTCTCACGTCCTACATGCCATGGAAGTCTGCCTCATTGCCCTCATTGGAGCTACACTAAAAAACGCAATCTGCTTCGCCTTCCTTCTAGGAACTCTTACCCAAGGACCCCATACCTACAGGATAAAGGAGGCTTGCATTCCTACTGGAACCAAAGCAAAGTTTTTCCTGTTACACTGCAGGACTTTACAATAGGGTTAGGCCCGATAGCATACATAGAACGTTCCAAGGATGAAGGAGTTCGATACATGCAGAACACCCTGTGAAGAAAAGTTGATACAGCAAGGGACCAGGGTGTAGCTAGAGTCTCTTTTGACTTGTTAGAAATCAGAAGGTTTTCGGCTGCATGTTCACTGGAAAAGAACACCTGATGGCACAAACCTTGCATTTCCATTTTAAAAGCTCTATCCTTGCTGCACTGAAGATACCTAAATAACACTGTTTTTGACTGGCCTCTAGTCACTGCAGGCAGCCCTCTGGAAAGAAAAGGAGTTTTCTCTAAGAAAACACGGTGCTTCCATAGCATGGGTGGGAGCTCCTCCTGTCATTCTCTAGATCTACAGGGAAACTTGACGTGAGTACTTGCCTCAAGCTAAGGCCTGAAAAGCCCTGCTGAAGCAAAAGCGCGTAGCAGTTTCCATTAGGTCGTATTCGCAGTTCTGCTCTACTTTAACGTTTCTTCACTTTTCCTGACACTAGGCACCCTCGTGTAGGCACCCTTTTTCTTGCAAATACAGTGAGTACCAGCAGTCTCCTTTGCCCTTCCAGGACACATCCAGACATAAAAGCCTTTCCCAGTAACTCTACGTATTCAGAGTGTAGGGCAAATCGCTGCACCCTTCCTTAAGAAGCTAGGTCGACTCAGCTCTTCAACAGCTCCAGGGATTCTGTTCTCGCACGTCCTACATGCCATGGAAGTCTGCCTCATTGCCCTCATTGGACCTACACTAAGAAACACAATCTGCTTCGCCGTCCTCTAGGAACTCTGACCCAAGGACCCCATACCTACAAGAGAAAGGAGGCTTGCATTCCTACTGCAACCAAAGCACAGTTTTTCCTGGTACACTGCAGGGCTTTAAAATAGGCTTAGGCCTGATAGCATACATAGAACTTTCCAAGAATGAGGGCGTTCAATACATGCAGAACACCCTGTGAAGAAAAGTTGATTCAGCAAGGGACAAGTGTGTAGCTAGAGTCTCTTTTGACTTGTTAGAAATCAGAAGGTGTTCGGCTGCATGTTCACTGGAAAAGAACACCTGAGAGCACAAACCTTGCTTTCCCAGTTGAAAAGTTCTATCCACGCTGCACTGAAGATACCTAAATAACACTGTTTTTGACTGGCCTCTAGTCACTGCAGGCAGCCCTCTGGAAAGAAAAGGAGTTTTCTCTAAGGAAACACGGTGCTTCCATAGCATGGGTGGGAGCTCCTCCTGTCATGCTCTAGAGCTACAGGGAAACTTGACGTGAGTACTTGCCTCAAGCTAAGGCCTGAAAAGCCCTCCTGAAGCGAAAGCGCTTAGCAGTTTCCATTAGGTCGTATTCGCAGTTCTGCTCTACTTTAACGTTTCTTCACTTTTCCTGACACTAGGCACCCTCGTGTAGGCACCCTTTTTCTTGCAAATACAGTGAGTACCAGCAGTCTCCTTTGCCCTTCCAGGACACATCCAGACATAAAAGCCTTTCCCAGTAACTCTACGTATTCAGAGTGTAGGGCAACTCGCTGCACCCTTCCTTAAGAAGCTAGGTGGACTCAGATCTTCAACAGCTCCAGGGATTCTGTTCTCGCACGTCCTACATGCCATGGAAGTCTGCCTCATTGCCCTCATTGGACCTACACTAAAAAAAGCAATCTGCTTCGCCTTCCTTCTAGGAACTCTTACCCAAGGACACCATACCTACAGGTTAAAGAGGCTTGCATTCCTACTGGAACCAAAGCAAATATTTTCCTGTTACACTGCAGGACTTTAGAATAGGGTTAGGCCCGATAGCATACATAGAACGTTCCAAGGATGAGGGAGTTCGATACATGCAGAACACCCTGTGAAGAAAAGTTGATTCAGCAAGGGACAAGTGTGTAGCTAGAGTCTCTTTTGACTTGTTAGAAATCAGAAGGTGTTCGGCTGCATGTTCACTGGAAAAGAACACCTGAGAGCACAAACCTTGCGTTTCCATTTTAAAACCTCTATCCACGCTGCACTGAAGATACCTAAATAACACTGTTTTTGACTGGCCTCTAGTCACTGCAGGCAGCCCTCTGGAAAGAAAAGGAGTTTTCTCTAAGGAAACACGGTGCTTCCATAGCATGGGTGGGAGCTCCTCCTGTCATGCTCTAGAGCTACAGGGAAACTTGACGTGAGTACTTGCCTCAAGCTAAGGCCTGAAAAGCCCTGCTGAAGCGAAAGTGCTTAACAGTTTCCATTAGGTCGTATTTGCAGTTCTGCTATACTTTAACGTTTCTTCACTTTTCTAGACACTAGGCACCCTCGTGTAGGCACCCTTTTTCTTGCAAATACAGTGAGTACCAGCAGTCTCCTTTGCCCTTCCAGGACACATCCAGACATAAAAGCCTTTCCCAGTAACTCTACGTATTCAGAGTGTAGGGCAACTCGCTGCACCCTTCCTTAAGAAGCTAGGTGGACTCAGCTCTTCAACAGCTCCAGGAATTCTGTTCTCGCACGTCCTACATGCCATGGAAGTCTGCCTCATTGCCCTCATTGGACCTACACTAAGAAACACAATCTGCTTCGCCGTCCTCTAGGAACTCTGACCCAAGGACCCCATACCTACAGGAGAAAGGAGGCTTGCATTCCTACTGCAACCAAAGCACAGTTTTTCCTGGTACACTGCAGGGCTTGAAAATAGGCTTAGGCCTGATAGCATACATACAACTTTCCAAGAATGAGGGCCTTCGATACATGTAGAACACCCTATGAAGAAAAGTTGATTCAGCAAGGGACAAGGGTGTAGCTAGAGTCTCTTTTGACTTGTAAGAATTCAGAAGGGTTTTGGCTGCATGTTCACCGGAATAGAAGAGCTGATGGCACAAGCCTTGCTTTCCCATTTTAAATCACTATCCATGCTAGCCTGAAGATCCCTAAATAACACTGTTTTTGACTGGCCTCTAGTCAATGTAGGGAGCCCTCTGGAAAGAAAAGGCGTTTTCTCTAAGGAAACACGGTGCTTCCATAGCATGTGGGGGAGCTCCTCCTGTCATGCTCTAGAGCTACAGGGAAACTTGACGTGAGTACTTGCCTCAAGCTAAGGCCTGAAAAGCCCTCCTGAAGCGAAAGCGCTTAGCAGTTTCCACTAGGTCGTATTCGCAGTTCTGCTATACTTTAACTTTTCTTCACTTTTCTAGACACTAGGCACCCTCGTGTAGGCACCCTTTTGCCTACAAATACAGTGAGTACCAGCAGGCTCCTCTGCCCTTCTAAGAAACATCCAGGCCTAGTAGCCTTTCCCAGTCAGTCAATGTATTCAGAGGGGAGGGCAACACACTGCACTCTTCCTTGGTAAAGCTAGATGTCCTCAGCGCTCCAAGAGCTCCAGGGATTCTGTTCTCTCACGTCCTACATGCCATGGAAGTCTGCCTCATTGCCCTCATTGGAGCTACACTAAAAAACGCAATCTACTTCGCCTTCCTTCTAGAAACTCTTACCCAAGGACCCCATACTTACAGGATAAAGGAGGCTTGCATTTCTACTGGAACCAAAGCAAAGTTTTTCCTGTTACACTGCAGGACTTTACAATAGGGTTAGGCCCGATAGCATACATAGAACGTTCCAAGGATGAAGGAGTTCGATACATGCAGAACACCCTGTGAAGAAAAGTTGATACAGCAAGGGACCAGGGTGTAGCTAGAGTCTCTTTTGACTTGTTAGAAATCAGAAGGTGTTCGGCTGCATGTTCATTGGAAAAGAACACCTGATGGCACAAACCTTGCGTTTCCATTTTAAAAGCTCTATCCATGCTGCATTGAAGATACCTAAATAACACTGTTTTTGACTGGCCTCTAGACACTGCAGGCAGCCCTCTGGAAAGAAAATGAGTTTTCTCTAAGAAAACACGGTGCTTCCATAGCATGGGTGGGAGCTCCTCCTGTCATGCTCTAGAGCTACAGGGAAACTTGACGTGAGTACTTGCCTCAAGCTAAGGCCTGAAAAGCCCTGCTGAAGCGAAAGCGCTTAGCAGTTTCCATTAGGTCGTATTCGCAGTTCTGCTCTGCTTTAACGTTTCTTCACTTTTCCTGACACTAGGCACCCTCGTGTAGGCACCCTTTTTCTTGCAAATACAGTGAGTACCAGCAGTCTCCTTTCCCCTTCCAGGACACATCCAGACATAAAAGCCTTTCCCAGTAACTCTACGTATTCAGAGTGTAGGGCAACTCGCTGCACCCTTCCTTAAGAAGCTAGGTGGACTCAGCTCTTCAACAGCTCCAGGGATTCTGTTCTCGCACGTCCTACATGCCATGGAAGTCTGCCTCATTGCCCTCATTGGACCTACACTAAGAAACACAATCTGCTTCGCCGTCCTCTAGGAACTCTGACCCAAGGACCCCATACCTACAGGAGAAAGGAGGCTTGCATTCCTACTGCAACCAAAGCACAGTTTTTCCTGGTACACTGCAGGGCTTGAAAATAGGCTTAGGCCTGATAGCATACATAGAACTTTCCAAGAATGAGGGCGTTCGATACATGCAGAACACCCTATGAAGAAAAGTTGATTCAGCAAGGGACCAGGGTGTAGCTAGAGTCTCTTTTGACTTGTTAGAAATCAGAAGGTGTTCGGCTGCATGTTCACTGGAAAAGAACACCTGAGAGCACAAACCTTGCTTTCCCAGTTGAAAAGTTCTATCCACGCTGCACTGAAGATACCTAAATAACACTGTTTTTGACTGGCCTCTAGTCACTGCAGGCAGCCCTCTGGAAAGAAAAGGAGTTTTCTCTAAGGAAACACGGTGCTTCCATAGCATGGGTGGGAGCTCCTCCTGTCATGCTCTAGAGCTACAGGGAAACTTGACGTGAGTACTTGCCTCAAGCTAAGGCCTGAAAAGCCCTCCTGAAGCGAAAGCGCTTAGCAGTTTCCATTAGGTCGTATTCGCAGTTCTGCTCTACTTTAACGTTTCTTCACTTTTCCTGACACTAGGCACCCTCGTGTAGGCACCCTTTTTCTTGCAAATACAGTGAGTACCAGCAGTCTCCTTTGCCCTTCCAGGACACATCCAGACATAAAAGCCTTTCCCAGTAACTGTACGTATTCAGAGTGTAGGGCAACTCGCTGCACCCTTCCTTAAGAAGCTAGGTGGACTCAGATCTTCAACAGCTCCAGGGATTCTGTTCTCGCACGTCCTACATGCCATGGAAGTCTGCCTCATTGCCCTCATTGGACCTACACTAAAAAAAGCAATCTGCTTCGCCTTCCTTCTAGGAACTCTTACCCAAGGACACCATACCTACAGGTTAAAGAGGCTTGCATTCCTACTGGAACCAAAGCAAATATTTTCCTGTTACACTGCAGGACTTTAGAATAGGGTTAGGCCCGATAGCATACATAGAACGTTCCAAGGATGAGGGAGTTCGATACATGCAGAACACCCTGTGAAGAAAAGTTGATTCAGCAAGGGACAAGTGTGTAGCTAGAGTCTCTTTTGACTTGTTAGAAATCAGAAGGTGTTCGGCTGCATGTTCACTGGAAAAGAACACCTGAGAGCACAAACCTTGCGTTTCCATTTTAAAACCTCTATCCACGCTGCACTGAAGATACCTAAATAACACTGTTTTTGACTGGCCTCTAGTCACTGCAGGCAGCCCTCTGGAAAGAAAAGGAGTTTTCTCTAAGGAAACACGGTGCTTCCATAGCATGGGTGGGAGCTCCTCCTGTCATGCTCTAGAGCTACAGGGAAACTTGACGTGAGTACTTGCCTCAAGCTAAGGCCTGAAAAGCCCTGCTGAAGCGAAAGTGCTTAACAGTTTCCATTAGGTCGTATTCGCAGTTCTGCTATACTTTAACGTTTCTTCACTTTTCTAGACACTAGGCACCCTCGTGTAGGCACCCTTTTTCTTGCAAATACAGTGAGTACCAGCAGTCTCCTTTGCCCTTCCAGGACACATCCAGACATAAAAGCCTTTCCCAGTAACTCTACGTATTCAGAGTGTAGGGCAACTCGCTGCACCCTTCCTTAAGAAGCTAGGTGGACTCAGCTCTTCAACAGCTCCAGGGATTCTGTTCTCGCACGTCCTACATGCCATGGAAGTCTGCCTCATTGCCCTCATTGGACCTACACTAAGAAACACAATCTGCTTCGCCGTCCTCTAGGAACTCTGACCCAAGGACCCCATACCTACAGGAGAAAGGAGGCTTGCATTCCTACTGCAACCAAAGCACAGTTTTTCCTGGTACACTGTAGGGCTTGAAAATAGGCTTAGGCCTGATAGCATACATAGAACTTTCCAAGAATGAGGGCGTTCGATACATGCAGAACACCCTGTGAAGAAAAGTTGATTCAGCAAGGGACCAGGGTGTAGCTAGAGTCTCTTTTGACTTGTTAGAAATCAGACGGTGTTCGGCTGCATGTTCACTGGAAAAGAACACCTGAGAGCACAAACCTTGCTTTCCCAGTTGAAAAGTTCTATCCACGCTGCACTGAAGATACCTAAATAACACTGTTTTTGACTGGCCTCTAGTCACTGCAGGCAGCCCTCTGGAAAGAAAAGGAGTTTTCTCTAAGGAAACACGGTGCTTCCATAGCATGTGGGGGAGCTCCTCCTGTCATGCTCTAGAGCTACAGGGAAACTTGACGTGAGTTCTTGCCTCAAGCTAAGGCCTGAAAAGCCCTCCTGAAGCGACAGCGCTTAGCAGTTTCCACTAGGTCGTATTCGCAGTTCTGCTATACTTTAACTTTTCTTCACTTTTCTAGACACTAGGCACCCTCGTGTAGGCACCCTTTTGCCTACAAATACAGTGAGTACCAGCAGGCTCCTCTGCCCTTCTAAGAAACATCCAGGCCTAGTAGCCTTTCCCAGTCAGTCAATGTATTCAGAGGGGAGGGCAACACACTGCACTCTTCCTTGGTAAAGCTAGATGTCCTCAGCGCTCCAAGAGCTCCAGGGATTCTGTTCTCTCACGTCCTACATGCCATGGAAGTCTGCCTCATTGCCCTCATTGGAGCTACACTAAAAAACGCAATCTGCTTCGCCTTCCTTCTAGAAACTCTTACCCAAGGACCCCATACCTACAGGATAAAGGAGGCTTGCATTTCTACTGGAACCAAAGCAAAGTTTTTCCTGTTACACTGCAGGACTTTACAATAGGGTAAGGCCCGATAGCATACATAGAACGTTCCAAGGATGAAGGAGTTCGATACATGCAGAACACCCTGTGAAGAAAAGTTGATACAGCAAGGGACCAGGGTGTAGCTAGAGTCTCTTTTGACTTGTTAGAAATCAGAAGGTGTTCGGCTGCATGTTCACTGGAAAAGAACACCTGAGAGCACAAACCTTGCTTTCCCAGTTGAAAAGTTCTATCCACGCTGCACTGAAGATACCTAAATAACACTGTTTTTGACTGGCCTCTAGTCACTGCAGGCAGCCCTCTGGAAAGAAAAGGAGTTTTCTCTAAGGAAACACGGTGCTTCCATAGCATGGGTGGGAGCTCCTCCTGTCATGCTCTAGAGCTACAGGGAAACTTGACGTGAGTACTTGCCTCAAGCTAAGGCCTGAAAAGCCCTCCTGAAGCGAAAGCGCTTAGCAGTTTCCATTAGGTCGTATTCGCAGTTCTGCTCTACTTTAACGTTTCTTCACTTTTCCTGACACTAGGCACCCTCGTGTAGGCACCCTTTTTCTTGCAAATACAGTGAGTACCAGCAGTCTCCTTTGCCCTTCCAGGACACATCCAGACATAAAAGCCTTTCCCAGTAACTCTACGTATTCAGAGTGTAGGGCAACTCGCTGCACCCTTCCTTAAGAAGCTAGGTGGACTCAGATCTTCAACAGCTCCAGGGATTCTGTTCTCGCACGTCCTACATGCCATGGAAGTCTGCCTCATTGCCCTCATTGGACCTACACTAAAAAAAGCAATCTGCTTCGCCTTCCTTCTAGGAACTCTTACCCAAGGACACCATACCTACAGGTTAAAGAGGCTTGCATTCCTACTGGAACCAAAGCAAATATTTTCCTGTTACACTGCAGGACTTTAGAATAGGGTTAGGCCCGATAGCATACATAGAACGTTCCAAGGATGAGGGAATTCGATACATGCAGAACACCCTGTGAAGAAAAGTTGATTCAGCAAGGGACAAGTGTGTAGCTAGAGTCTCTTTTGACTTGTTAGAAATCAGAAGGTGTTCGGCTGCATGTTCACTGGAAAAGAACACCTGAGAGCACAAACCTTGCGTTTCCATTTTAAAACCTCTATCCACGCTGCACTGAAGATACCTAAATAACACTGTTTTTGACTGGCCTCTAGTCACTGCAGGCAGCCCTCTGGAAAGAAAAGGAGTTTTCTCTAAGGAAACACGGTGCTTCCATAGCATGGGTGGGAGCTCCTCCTGTCATGCTCTAGAGCTACAGGGAAACTTGACGTGAGTACTTGCCTCAAGCTAAGGCCTGAAAAGCCCTGCTGAAGCGAAAGTGCTTAACAGTTTCCATTAGGTCGTATTCGCAGTTCTGCTATACTTTAACGTTTCTTCACTTTTCTAGACACTAGGCACCCTCGTGTAGGCACCCTTTTTCTTGCAAATACAGTGAGTACCAGCAGTCTCCTTTGCCCTTCCAGGACACATCCAGACATAAAAGCCTTTCCCAGTAACTCTACGTATTCAGAGTGTATGGCAACTCGCTGCACCCTTCCTTAAGAAGCTAGGTGGACTCAGCTCTTCAACAGCTCCAGGGATTCTGTTCTCGCACGTCCTACATGCCATGGAAGTCTGCCTCATTGCCCTCATTGGACCTACACTAAGAAACACAATCTGCTTCGCCGTCCTCTAGGAACTCTGACCCAAGGACCCCATACCTACAGGAGAAAGGAGGCTTGCATTCCTACTGCAACCAAAGCACAGTTTTTCCTGGTACACTGTAGGGCTTGAAAATAGGCTTAGGCCTGATAGCATACATAGAACTTTCCAAGAATGAGGGCGTTCGATACATGCAGAACACCCTGTGAAGAAAAGTTGATTCAGCAAGGGACCAGGGTGTAGCTAGAGTCTCTTTTGACTTGTTAGAAATCAGAAGGTGTTCGGCTGCATGTTCACTGGAAAAGAACACCTGAGAGCACAAACCTTGCTTTCCCAGTTGAAAAGTTCTATCCACGCTGCACTGAAGATACCTAAATAACACTGTTTTTGACTGGCCTCTAGTCACTGCAGGCAGCCCTCTGGAAAGAAAAGGAGTTTTCTCTAAGGAAACACGGTGCTTCCATAGCATGTGGGGGAGCTCCTCCTGTCATGCTCTAGAGCTACAGGGAAACTTGACGTGAGTTCTTGCCTCAAGCTAAGGCCTGAAAAGCCCTCCTGAAGCGAAAGCGCTTAGCAGTTTCCACTAGGTCGTATTCGCAGTTCTGCTATACTTTAACTTTTCTTCACTTTTCTAGACACTAGGCACCCTCGTGTAGGCACCCTTTTGCCTACAAATACAGTGAGTACCAGCAGGCTCCTCTGCCCTTCTAAGAAACATCCAGGCCTAGTAGCCTTTCCCAGTCAGTCAATGTATTCAGAGGGGAGGGCAACACACTGCACTCTTCCTTGGTAAAGCTAGATGTCCTCAGCGCTCCAAGAGCTCCAGGGATTCTGTTCTCTCACGTCCTACATGCCATGGAAGTCTGCCTCATTGCCCTCATTGGAGCTACACTAAAAAACGCAATCTGCTTCGCCTTCCTTCTAGAAACTCTTACCCAAGGACCCCATACCTACAGGATAAAGGAGGCTTGCATTTCTACTGGAACCAAAGCAAAGTTTTTCCTGTTACACTGCAGGACTTTACAATAGGGTTAGGCCCGATAGCATACATAGAACGTTCCAAGGATGAAGGAGTTCGATACATGCAGAACACCCTGTGAAGAAAAGTTGATACAGCAAGGGACCAGGGTGTAGCTAGAGTCTCTTTTGACTTGTTAGAAATCAGAAGGTGTTCGGCTGCATGTTCACTGGAAAAGAACACCTGAGAGCACAAACCTTGCTTTCCCAGTTGAAAAGTTCTATCCACGCTGCACTGAAGATACCTAAATAACACTGTTTTTGACTGGCCTCTAGTCACTGCAGGCAGCCCTCTGGAAAGAAAAGGAGTTTTCTCTAAGGAAACACGGTGCTTCCATAGCATGGGTGGGAGCTCCTCCTGTCATGCTCTAGAGCTACAGGGAAACTTGACGTGAGTACTTGCCTCAAGCTAAGGCCTGAAAAGCCCTCCTGAAGCGAAAGCGCTTAGCAGTTTCCATTAGGTCGTATTCGCAGTTCTGCTCTACTTTAACGTTTCTTCACTTTTCCTGACACTAGGCACCCTCGTGTAGGCACCCTTTTTCTTGCAAATACAGTGAGTACCAGCAGTCTCCTTTGCCCTTCCAGGACACATCCAGACATAAAAGCCTTTCCCAGTAACTCTACGTATTCAGAGTGTAGGGCAACTCGCTGCACCCTTCCTTAAGAAGCTAGGTGGACTCAGATCTTCAACAGCTCCAGGGATTCTGTTCTCGCACGTCCTACATGCCATGGAAGTCTGCCTCATTGCCCTCATTGGACCTACACTAAAAAAAGCAATCTGCTTCGCCTTCCTTCTAGGAACTCTTACCCAAGGACACCATACCTACAGGTTAAAGAGGCTTGCATTCCTACTGGAACCAAAGCAAATATTTTCCTGTTACACTGCAGGACTTTAGAATAGGGTTAGGCCCGATAGCATACATAGAACGTTCCAAGGATGAGGGAGTTCGATACATGCAGAACACCCTGTGAAGAAAAGTTGATTCAGCAAGGGACAAGTGTGTAGCTAGAGTCTCTTTTGACTTGTTAGAAATCAGAAGGTGTTCGGCTGCATGTTCACTGGAAAAGAACACCTGAGAGCACAAACCTTGCGTTTCCATTTTAAAACCTCTATCCACGCTGCACTGAAGATACCTAAATAACACTGTTTTTGACTGGCCTCTAGTCACTGCAGGCAGCCCTCTGGAAAGAAAAGGAGTTTTCTCTAAGGAAACACGGTGCTTCCATAGCATGGGTGGGAGCTCCTCCTGTCATGCTCTAGAGCTACAGGGAAACTTGACGTGAGTACTTGCCTCAAGCTAAGGCCTGAAAAGCCCTGCTGAAGCGAAAGTGCTTAACAGTTTCCATTAGGTCGTATTCGCAGTTCTGCTATACTTTAACGTTTCTTCACTTTTCTAGACACTAGGCACCCTCGTGTAGGCACCCTTTTTCTTGCAAATACAGTGAGTACCAGCAGTCTCCTTTGCCCTTCCAGGACACATCCAGACATAAAAGCCTTTCCCAGTAACTCTACGTATTCAGAGTGTAGGGCAACTCGCTGCACCCTTCCTTAAGAAGCTAGGTGGACTCAGCTCTTCAACAGCTCCAGGGATTCTGTTCTCGCACGTCCTACATGCCATGGAAGTCTGCCTCATTGCCCTCATTGGACCTACACTAAGAAACACAATCTGCTTCGCCGTCCTCTAGGAACTCTGACCCAAGGACCCCATACCTACAGGAGAAAGGAGGCTTGCATTCCTACTGCAACCAAAGCACAGTTTTTCCTGGTACACTGTAGGGCTTGAAAATAGGCTTAGGCCTGATAGCATACATAGAACTTTCCAAGAATGAGGGCGTTCGATACATGCAGAACACCCTGTGAAGAAAAGTTGATTCAGCAAGGGACCAGGGTGTAGCTAGAGTCTCTTTTGACTTGTTAGAAATCAGAAGGTGTTCGGCTGCATGTTCACTGGAAAAGAACACCTGAGAGCACAAACCTTGCTTTCCCAGTTGAAAAGCTCTATCCACGCTGCACTGAAGATACCTAAATAACACTGTTTTTGACTGGCCTCTAGTCACTGCAGGCAGCCCTCTGGAAAGAAAAGGAGTTTTCTCTAAGGAAACACGGTGCTTCCATAGCATGGGTGGGAGCTCCTCCTGTCATGCTCTAGAGCTACAGGGAAACTTGACGTGAGTACTTGCCTCAAGCTAAGGCCTGAAAAGCCCTCCTGAAGCGAAAGCGCTTAGCAGCTTCCATTAGGTCGTATTCGCAGTTCTGCTCTACTTTAACGTTTCTTCACTTTTCCTGACACTAGGCACCCTCGTGTAGGCACCCTTTTTCTTGCAAATACAGTGAGTACCAGCAGTCTCCTTTGCCCTTCCAGGACACATCCAGACATAAAAGCCTTTCCCAGTAACTCTACGTATTCAGAGTGTAGGGCAACTCGCTGCACCCTTCCTTAAGAAGCTAGGTGGACTCAGCTCTTCAACAGCTCCAGGGATTCTGTTCTCGCACGTCCTACATGCCATGGAAGTCTGCCTCATTGCCCTCATTGGACCTACACTAAAAAACACAATCTGCTTCGCCGTCCTCTAGGCACTCTGACCCTAGGACCCCATACCTACAGGAGAAAGGAGGCTTGCATTCCTACTGCAACCAAAGCACAGTTTTTCCTGGTACACTGCAGGGCTTGAAAATAGGCTTAGGCCTGATAGCATACATAGAACTTTCCAAGAATGAGGGCGTTCGATACATGTAGAACACCCTGTGAAGAAAAGTTGATTCAGCAAGGGACAAGGGTGTAGCTAGAGTCTCTTTTGACTTGTAAGAATTCAGAAGGGTTTTGGCTGCATGTTCACCGGAATAGAAGACCTGATGGCACAAGCCTTGCTTTCCCATTTTAAATCACTATCCATGCTAGCCTGAAGATCCCTAAATAACACTGTTTTTGACTGGCCTCTAGTCACTCGAGGGAGCCCTCTGGAAAGAAAAGGCGTTTTCTCTAAGGAAACACGGTGCTTCCATAGCATGTGGGGGAGCTCCTCCTGTCATGCTCTAGAGCTACAGGGAAACTTGACGTGAGTACTTGCCTCAAGCTAAGGCCTGAAAAGCCCTCCTGAAGCGAAAGCGCTTAGCAGTTTCCACTAGGTCGTATTCGCAGTTCTGCTCTACTTTAACGTTTCTTCACTTTTCCTGACACTAGGCACCCTCGTGTAGGCACCCTTTTTCTTGCAAATACAGTGAGTACCAGCAGTCTCCTTTGCCCTTCCAGGACACATCCAGACATAAAAGCCTTTCCCAGTAACTCTACGTATTCAGAGTGTAGGGCAACTCGCTGCACCCTTCCTTAAGAAGCT
This sequence comes from Eschrichtius robustus, assembly GCF_028021215.1. Classification (NCBI taxonomy): domain Eukaryota; kingdom Metazoa; phylum Chordata; class Mammalia; order Artiodactyla; family Eschrichtiidae; genus Eschrichtius; species Eschrichtius robustus. Next base: position 36,438,747 of record NC_090844.1, on the reverse strand, counting down.
AGGTGGACTCAGCTCTTCAACAGCTCCAGGGATTCTGTTCTCGCACATCCTACATGCCATGGAAGTCTGCCTCATTGCCCTCATTGGACCTACACTAAAAGAAGCAATGTGCTTCGCCTTCCTTCTAGGAACTCTTACCCAAGGACACCATACCTACAGGTTAAAGAGGCTTGCATTCCTACTGCAACCAAAGCACAGTTTTTCCTGGTACACTGCAGGGCTTTAAAATAGGCTTAGGCCTGATAGCATACATAGAACTTTCCAAGAATGAGGGCGTTCGATACATGCAGAACACCCTGTGAAGAAAAGTTGATTCAGCAAGGGACAAGGGTGTAGCTAGAGTCTCTTTTGACTTGTTAGAAATCAGAAGGTGTTCGGCTGCATGTTCACTGGAAAAGAACACCTGAGAGCACAAACTTTGCTTTCCCAGTTGAAAAGCTCTATCCACGCTGCACTGAAGATACCTAAATAACACTGTTTTTGACTGGCCTCTAGTCACTGCAGGCAGCCCTCTGGAAAGAAAAGGAGTTTTCTCTAAGGAAACACGGTACTTCCATAGCATGGGTGGGAGCTCCTCCTGTCATGCTCTAGAGCTACAGGGAAACTTGACGTGAGTACTTGCCTCAAGCTAAGGCCTGAAAAGCCCTCCTGAAGCGAAAGCGCTTAGCAGTTTCCATTAGGTCGTATTCGCAGTTCTGCTCTACTTTAACGTTTCTTCACTTTTCCTGACACTAGGCACCCTCGTGTAGGCACCTTTTTTCTTGCAAATACAGTGAGTACCAGCAGTCTCCTTTGCCCTTCCAGGACACATCCAGACATAAAAGCCTTTCCCAGTAACTCTACGTATTCAGAGTGTAGGGCAACTCGCTGCACCCTTCCTTAAGAAGCTAGATGTCCTCAGCGCTCCAACAGCTCCAGGGATTCTGTTCTCTCACGTCCTACATGCCATGGAAGTCTGCCTCATTGCCCTCATTGGAGCTACACTAAAAAACGCAATCTGCTTCACCTTCCTTCTAGAAACTCTTACCCAAGGACCCCATACCTACAGGATAAAGGAGGCTTGCATTCCTACTGGAACCAAAGCAAAGTTTTTCCTGTTACACTGCAGGACTTTACAATAGGGTTAGGCCCGATAGCATACATAGAACGTTCCAAGGATGAAGGAGTTCGATACATGCAGAACACCCTGTGAAGAAAAGTTGATACAGCAAGGGACCAGGGTGTAGCTAGAGTCTCTTTTCACTTGTTAGAAATCAGAAGGTGTTCGGCTGCATGTTCACTGGAAAAGAACACCTGATGGCACAAACCTTGCGTTTCCATTTTAAAAGCTCTATCCATGCTGCACTGAAGATACCTAAATAACACTGTTTTTGACTGGCCTCTAGTCACTGCAGGCAGCCCTCTGGAAAGAAAAGGAGTTTTCTCTAAGAAAACACGGTGCTTCCATAGCATGGGTGGGAGCTCCTCCTGTCATGCTCTAGAGCTACAGGGAATCTTGACGTGAGTACTTGCCTCAAGCTAAGGCCTGAAAAGCCCTGCTGAAGCGAAAGCGCTTAGCAGTTTCCATTAGGTCGTATTCGCAGTTCTGCTCTACTTTAACGTTTCTTCACTTTTCCTGACACTAGGCACCCTCTTGTAGGCACCCTTTTTCTTGCAAATACAGTGAGTACCAGCAGTCTCCTTTCCCCTTCCAGGACACATCCAGACATAAAAGCCTTTCCCAGTAACTCTACGTATTCAGAGTGTAGGGCAACTCGCTGCACCCTTCCTTAAGAAGCTAGGTGGACTCAGCTCTTCAACAGCTCCAGGGATTCTGTTCTCGCACGTCCTACATGCCATGGAAGTCTGCCTCATTGTCCTCATTGGACCTACACTAAGAAACACAATCTGCTTCGCCGTCCTCTAGGAACTCTGACCCAAGGACCCCATACCTACAGGAGAAAGGAGGCTTGCATTCCTACTGCAACCAAAGCACAGTTTTTCCTGGTACACTGCAGGGCTTGAAAATAGGCTTAGGCCTGATAGCATACATAGAACTTTCCAAGAATGAGGGCGTTCGATACATGCAGAACACCCTGTGAAGAAAAGTTGACTCAGCAAGGGACAAGGGTGTAGCTAGAGTCTCTTTTGACTTGTTAGAAATCAGAAGGTGTTCGGCTGCATGTTCACTGGAAAAGAACACCTGAGAGCACAAAACTTGCTTTCCCAGTTGAAAAGCTCTATCCACGCTGCACTGAAGATACCTAAATAACACTGTTTTTGACTGGCCTCTAGTCACTGCAGGCAGCCCTCTGGAAAGAAAAGGAGTTTTCTCTAAGGAAACACGGTGCTTCCATAGCATGGGTGGGAGCTCCTCCTGTCATGCTCTAGAGCTACAGGGAAACTTGACGTGAGTACTTGCCTCAAGCTAAGGCCTGAAAAGCCCTCCTGAAGCGAAAGCGCTTAGCAGTTTCCATTAGGTCGTATTCGCAGTTCTGCTCTACTTTAACGTTTCTTCACTTTTCCTGACACTAGGCACCCTCGTGTAGGCACCCTTTTTCTTGCAAATACAGTGAGTACCAGCAGTCTCCTTTGCCCTTCCAGGACACATCCAGACATAAAAGCCTTTCCCAGTAACTCTACGTATTCAGAGTGTAGGGCAACTCGCTGCACCCTTCCTTAAGAAGCTAGGTGGACTCAGCTCTTCAACAGCTCCAGGGATTCTGTTCTCGCACGTCCTACATGCCATGGAAGTCTGCCTCATTGCCCTCATTGGACCTACACTAAAATAAGCAATCTGCTTCGCCTTCCTTCTAGGAACTCTTACCCAAGGACACCATACCTACAGGTTAAAGAGGCTTGCATTCCTACTGGAACCAAAGCAAATATTTTCCTGTTACACTGCAGGACTTTAGAATAGGGTTAGGCCCGATAGCATACATAGAACGTTCCAAGGATGAGGGAGTTCGATACATGCAGAACACCCTGTGAAGAATAGTTGATTCAGCAAGGGACCAGGGTGTAGCTAGAGTCTCTTTTGACTTGTTAGAAATCAGAAGGTGTTCGGCTGCATGTTCACTGGAAAAGAACACCTGAGAGCACAAACCTTGCGTTTCCATTTTAAAACCTCTATCCACGCTGCACTGAAGATACCTAAATAACACTGTTTTTGACTGGCCTCTAGTCACAGCAGGCAGCCCTCTGGAAAGAAAAGGAGTTTTCTCTAAGGAAACACGGTGCTTCCATAGCATGGGTGGGAGCTCCTCCTGTCATGCTCTAGAGCTACAGGGAAACTTGACGTGAGTACTTGCCTCAAGCTAAGGCCTGAAAAGCCCTGCTGAAGCGAAAGCGTGTAGCAGTTTCAATTAGGTCGTATTCGCAGTTCTGCTCTACTTTAACGTTTCTTCACTTTTCTAGACACTAGGCACCTTCGTGTAGGCACCCTTTTGCCTACAAATACAGTGAGTACCAGCAGGCTCCTCTGCCCTTCTAAGAAACATCCAGGCCTAGTAAGCCTTTCCCAGTCAGTCAATGTATTCAGAGGGGAGGGCAACACACTGCACTCTTCCTTGGTAAAGCTAGATGTCCTCAGCGCTCCAACAGCTCCAGGGATTCTGTTCTCTCACGTCCTACATGCCATGGAAGTCTGCCTCATTGCCCTCATTGGAGCTACACTAAAAAACGCAATCTGCTTCGCCTTCCTTCTAGAAACTCTTACCCAAGGACCCCATACCTACAGGATAAAGGAGGCTTGCATTCCTACTGGAACCAAAGCAAAGTTTTTCCTGTTACACTGCAGGACTTTACAATAGGGTTAGGCCCGATAGCATACATAGAACGTTCCAAGGTTGAAGTAGTTCGATACATGCAGAACACCCTGTGAAGAAAAGTTGATACAGCAAGGGACCAGGGTGTAGCTAGAGTCTCTTTTGACTTGTTAGAAATCAGAAGGTTTTCGGCTGCATGTTCACTGGAAAAGAACACCTGATGGCACAAACCTTGCATTTCCATTTTAAAAGCTCTATCCTTGCTGCACTGAAGATACCTAAATAACACTGTTTTTGACTGGCCTCTAGTCACTGCAGGCAGCCCTCTGGAAAGAAAAGGAGTTTTCTCTAAGAAAACACGGTGCTTCCATAGCATGGCTGGGAGCTCCTCCTGTCATGCTCTAGAGCTACAGGGAAACTTGACGTGAGTACTTGCCTCAAGCTAAGGCCTGAAAAGCCCTGCTGAAGCAAAAGCGCGTAGCAGTTTCCATTAGGTCGTATTCGCAGTTCTGCTCTACTTTAACGTTTCTTCACTTTTCCTGACACTAGGCACCCTCGTGTAGGCACCCTTTTTCTTGCAAATACAGTGAGTACCAGTAGTCTCCTTTGCCCTTCCAGGACACATCCAGACATAAAAGCCTTTCCCAGTAACTCTACGTATTCAGAGTGTAGGGCAACTCGCTGCACCCTTCCTTAAGAAGCTAGGTCGACTCAGCTCTTCAACAGCTCCAGGGATTCTGTTCTCGCACGTCCTACATGCCATGGAAGTCTGCCTCATTGCCCTCATTGGACCTACACTAAGAAACACAATCTGCTTCGCCGTCCTCTAGGAACTCTGACCCAAGGACCCCATACCTACAGGAGAAAGGAGGCTTGCATTCCTACTGCAACCAAAGCACAGTTTTTCCTGGTACACTGCAGGGCTTGAAAATAGGCTTAGGCCTGATAGCATACATAGAACTTTCCAAGAATGAGGGCGTTCGATACATGCAGAACACCCTGTGAAGAAAAGTTGATTCAGCAAGGGACAAGGGTGTAGCTAGAGTCTCTTTTGACTTGTTAGAAATCAGAAGGTGTTCGGCTGCATGTTCACTGGAAAAGAACACCTGAGAGCACAAACCTTGCTTTCCCAGTTGAAAAGTTCTATCCACGCTGCACTGAAGATACCTAAATAACACTGTTTTTGACTGGCCTCTAGTCACTGCAGGCAGCCCTCTGGAAAGAAAAGGAGTTTTCTCTAAGGAAACACGGTGCTTCCATAGCATGGGTGGGAGCTCCTCCTGTCATGCTCTAGAGCTACAGGGAAACTTGACGTGAGTACTTGCCTCAAGCTAAGGCCCTAAAAGCCCTCCTGAAGCGAAAGCGCTTAGCAGCTTCCATTAGGTCGTATTCGCAGTTCTGCTCTACTTTAACGTTTCTTCACTTTTCCTGACACTAGGCACCCTCGTGTAGGCACCCTTTTTCTTGCAAATACAGTGAGTACCAGCAGTCTCCTTTGCCCTTCCAGGACACATCCAGACATAAAAGCCTTTCCCAGTAACTCTACGTATTCAGAGTGTAGGGCAACTCGCTGCACCCTTCCTTAAGAAGCTAGGTGGACTCAGCTCTTCAACAGCTCCAGGGATTCTGTTCTCGCACGTCCTACATGCCATGGAAGTCTGCCTCATTGCCCTCATTGGACCTACACTAAGAAACACAATCTGCTTCGCCGTCCTCTAGGCACTCTGACCCTAGGACCCCATACCTACAGGAGAAAGGAGGCTTGCATTCCTACTGCAACCAAAGCACAGTTTTTCCTGGTCCACTGCAGGGCTTGAAAATAGGCTTAGGCCTGATAGCATACATAGAAATTTCCAAGAATGAGGGCGTTCGATACATGTAGAACACCCTGTGAAGAAAAGTTGATTCAGCAAGGGACAAGGGTGTATCTAGAGTCTCTTTTGACTTGTAAGAATTCAGAATGGTTTTGGCTGCATGTTCACCGGAATAGAAGACCTGATGGCACAAGCCTTGCTTTCCCATTTTAAATCACTATCCATGCTAGCCTGAAGATCCCTAAATAACACTGTTTTTGACTGGCCTCTAGTCACTGTAGGGAGCCCTCTGGAAAGAAAAGGCGTTTTCTCTAAGGAAACACGGTGCTTCCATAGCATGTGGGGGAGCTCCTCCTGTCATGCTCTAGAGCTACAGGGAAACTTGACGTGAGTTCTTGCCTCAAGCTAAGGCCTGAAAAGCCCTCCTGAAGCGAAAGCGCTTAGCAGTTTCCACTAGGTCGTATTCGCAGTTCTGCTCTACTTTAACGTTTCTTCACTTTTCCTGACACTAGGCACCCTCGTGTAGGCACCCTTTTTCTTGCAAATACAGTGAGTACCAGCAGTCTCCTTTGCCCTTCCAGGACACATCCAGACATAAAAGTCTTTCCCAGTAACTCTACGTATTCAGAGTGTAGGGCAACTCGCTGCACCCTTCCTTAAGAAGCTAGGTGGACTCAGCACTTCAACAGCTCTAGGGATTCTGTTCTCGCACATCCTACATGCCATGGAAGTCTGCCTCATTGCCCTCATTGGACCTACACTAAAAAAGCAATGTGCTTCGCCTTCCTTCTAGGAACTCTTACCCAAGGACACCATACCTACAGGTTAAAGAGGCTTGCATTCCTACTGGAACCAAAGCAAATATTTTCCTGTTACACTGCAGGACTTTAGAATAGGGTTAGGCCCGATAGCATACATAGAACGTTCCAAGGATGAGGGAGTTCGATACATGCAGAACACCCTGTGAAGAAAAGTTGATTCAGCAAGGGACAAGTGTGTAGCTAGAGTCTCTTTTGACTTGTTAGAAATCAGAAGGTGTTCGGCTGCATGTTCACTGGAAAAGAACACCTGAGAGCACAAACCTTGCGTTTCCATTTTAAAACCTCTATCCACGCTGCACTGAAGATACCTAAATAACACTGTTTTTGACTGGCCTCTAGTCACTGCAGGCAGCCCTCTGGAAAGAAAAGGAGTTTTCTCTAAGGAAACACGGTGCTTCCATAGCATGGGTGGGAGCTCCTCCTGTCATGCTCTAGAGCTACAGGGAAACTTGACGTGAGTACTTGCCTCAAGCTAAGGCCTGAAAAGCCCTGCTGAAGCGAAAGTGCTTAACAGTTTCCATTAGGTCGTATTCGCAGTTCTGCTATACTTTAACGTTTCTTCACTTTTCTAGACACTAGGCACCCTCGTGTAGGCACCCTTTTTCTTGCAAATACAGTGAGTACCAGCAGTCTCCTTTGCCCTTCCAGGACACATCCAGACATAAAAGCCTTTCCCAGTAACTCTACGTATTCAGAGTGTAGGGCAACTCGCTGCACCCTTCCTTAAGAAGCTAGGTGGACTCAGCTCTTCAACAGCTCCAGGGATTCTGTTCTCGCACGTCCTACATGCCATGGAAGTCTGCCTCATTGCCCTCATTGGACCTACACTAAGAAACACAATCTGCTTCGCCGTCCTCTAGGAACTCTGACCCAAGGACCCCATACCTACAGGAGAAAGGAGGCTTGCATTCCTACTGCAACCAAAGCACAGTTTTTCCTGGTACACTGCAGGGCTTGAAAATAGGCTTAGGCCTGATAGCATACATAGAACTTTCCAAGAATGAGGGCGTTCGATACATGTCGAGCACCCTGTGAAGAAAATTTGATTCAACAAGGGACAAGGGTGTAGCTAGAGTCTCTTTTGACTTGTAAGAATTCAGAAGGGTTTTGGCTGCATGTTCACTGGAATAGAAGACCTGATGGCACAAGCCTTGCTTTCCCATTTTAAATCACTATCCATGCTAGCCTGAAGATCCCTAAATAACACTGTTTTTGACTGGCCTCTAGTCACTGTAGGGAGCCCTCTGGAAAAAAAGGCGTTTTCTCTAAGGAAACACGGTGCTTCCATAGCATGTGGGGGAGCTCCTCCTGTCATGCTCTAGAGCTACAGGGAAACTTGACGTGAGTACTTGCCTCAAGCTAAGGCCTGAAAAGCCCTCCTGAAGCGAAAGCGCTTAGCAGTTTCCACTAGGTCGTATTCGCAGTTCTGCTCTACTTTAACGTTTCTTCACTTTTCCTGACACTAGGCACCCTCGTGTAGGCACCCTTTTTCTTGCAAATACAGTGAGTACCAGCAGTCTCCTTTGCCCTTCCAGGACACATCCAGACATAAAAGCCTTTCCCAGTAACTCTACGTATTCAGAGTGTAGGGCAACTCGCTGCACCCTTCCTTAAGAAGCTAGGTGGACTCAGCTCTTCAACAGCTCCAGGGATTCTGTTCTCGCACATCCTACATGCCATGGAAGTCTGCCTCATTGCCCTCATTGGACCTACACTAAAATAAGCAATGTGCTTCGCCTTCCTTCTAGAAACTCTTACCCAAGGACCCCATACCTACAGGATAAAGGAGGCTTGCATTTCTACTGGAACCAAAGCAAAGTTTTTCCTGTTACACTGCAGGACTTTACAATAGGGTTAGGCCCGATAGCATACATAGAACGTTCCAAGGATGAAGGAGTTCGATACATGCAGAACACCCTGTGAAGAAAAGTTGATACAGCAAGGGACCAGGGTGTAGCTAGAGTCTCTTTTGACTTGTTAGAAATCAGAAGGTGTTCGGCTGCATGTTCACTGGAAAAGAACACCTGAGAGCACAAACCTTGCTTTCCCAGTTGAAAAGTTCTATCCACGCTGCACTGAAGATACCTAAATAACACTGTTTTTGACTGGCCTCTAGTCACTGCAGGCAGCCCTCTGGAAAGAAAAGGAGTTTTCTCTAAGGAAACACGGTGCTTCCATAGCATGGGTGGGAGCTCCTCCTGTCATGCTCTAGAGCTACAGGGAAACTTGACGTGAGTACTTGCCTCAAGCTAAGGCCTGAAAAGCCCTCCTGAAGCGAAAGCGCTTAGCAGTTTCCATTAGGTCGTATTCGCAGTTCTGCTCTACTTTAACGTTTCTTCACTTTTCCTGACACTAGGCACCCTCGTGTAGGCACCCTTTTTCTTGCAAATACAGTGAGTACCAGCAGTCTCCTTTGCCCTTCCAGGACACATCCAGACATAAAAGCCTTTCCCAGTAACTGTACGTATTCAGAGTGTAGGGCAACTCGATGCACCCTTCCTTAAGAAGCTAGGTGGACTCAGATCTTCAACAGCTCCAGGGATTCTGTTCTCGCACGTCCTACATGCCATGGAAGTCTGCCTCATTGCCCTCATTGGACCTACACTAAAAAAGCAATGTGCTTCGCCTTCCTTCTAGGAACTCTTACCCAAGGACACCATACCTACAGGTTAAAGAGGCTTGCATTCCTACTGGAACCAAAGCAAATATTTTCCTGTTACACTGCAGGACTTTAGAATAGGGTTAGGCCCGATAGCATACATAGAACGTTCCAAGGATGAGGGAGTTCGATACATGCAGAACACCCTGTGAAGAAAAGTTGATTCAGCAAGGGACAAGTGTGTAGCTAGAGTCTCTTTTGACTTGTTAGAAATCAGAAGGTGTTCGGCTGCATGTTCACTGGAAAAGAACACCTGAGAGCACAAACCTTGCGTTTCCATTTTAAAACCTCTATCCACGCTGCACTGAAGATACCTAAATAACACTGTTTTTGACTGGCCTCTAGTCACTGCAGGCAGCCCTCTGGAAAGAAAAGGAGTTTTCTCTAAGGAAACACGGTGCTTCCATAGCATGGGTGGGAGCTCCTCCTGTCATGCTCTAGAGCTACAGGGAAACTTGACGTGAGTACTTGCCTCAAGCTAAGGCCTGAAAAGCCCTGCTGAAGCGAAAGTGCTTAACAGTTTCCATTAGGTCGTATTCGCAGTTCTGCTATACTTTAACGTTTCTTCACTTTTCTAGACACTAGGCACCCTCGTGTAGGCACCCTTTTTCTTGCAAATACAGTGAGTACCAGCAGTCTCCTTTGCCCTTCCAGGACACATCCAGACATAAAAGCCTTTCCCAGTAACTCTACGTATTCAGAGTGTAGGGCAACTCGCTGCACCCTTCCTTAAGAAGCTAGGTGGACTCAGCTCTTCAACAGCTCCAGGGATTCTGTTCTCGCACGTCCTACATGCCATGGAAGTCTGCCTCATTGCCCTCATTGGACCTACACTAAGAAACACAATCTGCTTCGCCGTCCTCTAGGAACTCTGACCCAAGGACCCCATACCTACAGGAGAAAGGAGGCTTGCATTCCTACTGCAACCAAAGCACAGTTTTTCCTGGTACACTGCAGGGCTTGAAAATAGGCTTAGGCCTGATAGCATACATAGAACTTTCCAAGAATGAGGGCGTTCGATACATGTCGAGCACCCTGTGAAGAAAATTTGATTCAACAAGGGACAAGGGTGTAGCTAGAGTCTCTTTTGACTTGTAAGAATTCAGAAGGGTTTTGGCTGCATGTTCACTGGAATAGAAGACCTGATGGCACAAGCCTTGCTTTCCCATTTTAAATCACTATCCATGCTAGCCTGAAGATCCCTAAATAACACTGTTTTTGACTGGCCTCTAGTCACTGTAGGGAGCCCTCTGGAAAAAAAGGCGTTTTCTCTAAGGAAACACGGTGCTTCCATAGCATGTGGGGGAGCTCCTCCTGTCATGCTCTAGAGCTACAGGGAAACTTGACGTGAGTACTTGCCTCAAGCTAAGGCCTGAAAAGCCCTCCTGAAGCGAAAGCGCTTAGCAGTTTCCACTAGGTCGTATTCGCAGTTCTGCTCTACTTTAACGTTTCTTCACTTTTCCTGACACTAGGCACCCTCGTGTAGGCACCCTTTTTCTTGCAAATACAGTGAGTACCAGCAGTCTCCTTTGCCCTTCCAGGACACATCCAGACATAAAAGCCTTTCCCAGTAACTCTACGTATTCAGAGTGTAGGGCAACTCGCTGCACCCTTCCTTAAGAAGCTAGGTGGACTCAGCTCTTCAACAGCTCCAGGGATTCTGTTCTCGCACATCCTACATGCCATGGAAGTCTGCCTCATTGCCCTCATTGGACCTACACTAAAATAAGCAATGTGCTTCGCCTTCCTTCTAGAAACTCTTACCCAAGGACCCCATACCTACAGGATAAAGGAGGCTTGCATTTCTACTGGAACCAAAGCAAAGTTTTTCCTGTTACACTGCAGGACTTTACAATAGGGTTAGGCCCGATAGCATACATAGAACGTTCCAAGGATGAAGGAGTTCGATACATGCAGAACACCCTGTGAAGAAAAGTTGATACAGCAAGGGACCAGGGTGTAGCTAGAGTCTCTTTTGACTTGTTAGAAATCAGAAGGTGTTCGGCTGCATGTTCACTGGAAAAGAACACCTGAGAGCACAAACCTTGCTTTCCCAGTTGAAAAGTTCTATCCACGCTGCACTGAAGATACCTAAATAACACTGTTTTTGACTGGCCTCTAGTCACTGCAGGCAGCCCTCTGGAAAGAAAAGGAGTTTTCTCTAAGGAAACACGGTGCTTCCATAGCATGGGTGGGAGCTCCTCCTGTCATGCTCTAGAGCTACAGGGAAACTTGACGTGAGTACTTGCCTCAAGCTAAGGCCTGAAAAGCCCTCCTGAAGCGAAAGCGCTTAGCAGTTTCCATTAGGTCGTATTCGCAGTTCTGCTCTACTTTAACGTTTCTTCACTTTTCCTGACACTAGGCACCCTCGTGTAGGCACCCTTTTTCTTGCAAATACAGTGAGTACCAGCAGTCTCCTTTGCCCTTCCAGGACACATCCAGACATAAAAGCCTTTCCCAGTAACTGTACGTATTCAGAGTGTAGGGCAACTCGATGCACCCTTCCTTAAGAAGCTAGGTGGACTCAGATCTTCAACAGCTCCAGGGATTCTGTTCTCGCACGTCCTACATGCCATGGAAGTCTGCCTCATTGCCCTCATTGGACCTACACTAAAAAAAGCAATCTGCTTCGCCTTCCTTCTAGGAACTCTTACCCAAGGACACCATACCTACAGGTTAAAGAGGCTTGCATTCCTACTGGAACCAAAGCAAATATTTTCCTGTTACACTGCAGGACTTTAGAATAGGGTTAGGCCCGATAGCATACATAGAACGTTCCAAGGATGAGGGAGTTCGATACATGCAGAACACCCTGTGAAGAAAAGTTGATTCAGCAAGGGACAAGTGTGTAGCTAGAGTCTCTTTTGACTTGTTAGAAATCAGAAGGTGTTCGGCTGCATGTTCACTGGAAAAGAACACCTGAGAGCACAAACCTTGCGTTTCCATTTTAAAACCTCTATCCACGCTGCACTGAAGATACCTAAATAACACTGTTTTTGACTGGCCTCTAGTCACTGCAGGCAGCCCTCTGGAAAGAAAAGGAGTTTTCTCTAAGGAAACACGGTGCTTCCATAGCATGGGTGGGAGCTCCTCCTGTCATGCTCTAGAGCTACAGGGAAACTTGACGTGAGTACTTGCCTCAAGCTAAGGCCTGAAAAGCCCTGCTGAAGCGAAAGTGCTTAACAGTTTCCATTAGGTCGTATTCGCAGTTCTGCTATACTTTAACGTTTCTTCACTTTTCTAGACACTAGGCACCCTCGTGTAGGCACCCTTTTTCTTGCAAATACAGTGAGTACCAGCAGTCTCCTTTGCCCTTCCAGGACACATCCAGACATAAAAGCCTTTCCCAGTAACTCTACGTATTCAGAGTGTAGGGCAACTCGATGCACCCTTCCTTAAGAAGCTAGGTGGACTCAGCTCTTCAACAGCTCCAGGGATTCTGTTCTCGCACGTCCTACATGCCATGGAAGTCTGCCTCATTGCCCTCATTGGACCTACACTAAGAAACACAATCTGCTTCGCCGTCCTCTAGGAACTCTGACCCAAGGACCCCATACCTACAGGAGAAAGGAGGCTTGCATTCCTACTGCAACCAAAGCACAGTTTTTCCTGGTACACTGTAGGGCTTGAAAATAGGCTTAGGCCTGATAGCATACATAGAACTTTCCAAGAATGAGGGCGTTCGATACATGCAGAACACCCTGTGAAGAAAAGTTGATTCAGCAAGGGACCAGGGTGTAGCTAGAGTCTCTTTTGACTTGTTAGAAATCAGAAGGTGTTCGGCTGCATGTTCACTGGAAAAGAACACCTGAGAGCACAAACCTTGAGTTTCCATTTTAAAACCTCTATCCACGCTGCACTGAAGATACCTAAATAACACTGTTTTTGACTGGCCTCTAGTCACTGCAGGCAGCCCTCTGGAAAGAAAAGGAGTTTTCTCTAAGGAAACACGGTGCTTCCATAGCATGGGTGGGAGCTCCTCCTGTCATGCTCTAGAGCTACAGGGAAACTTGACGTGAGTACTTGCCTCAAGCTAAGGCCTGAAAAACCCTGCTGAAGCGAAAGTTCTTAACAGTTTCCATTAAGTCGTATTCGCAGTTCTGCTATACTTTAACGTTTCTTCACTTTTCTAGACACTAGGCACCCTCGTGTAGGCACCCTTTTGCCTACAAATACAGTGAGTACCAGCAGGCTCCTCTGCCCTTCTAAGAAACATCCAGGCCTAGTAGCCTTTCCCAGTCAGTCAATGTATTCAGAGGGTAGGGCAACACACTGCACTCTTCCTTGGTAAAGCTAGATGTCCTCAGCGCTCCAACAGCTCCAGGGATTCTGTTCTCTCATGTCCTACATGCCATGGAAGTCTGCCTCATTGCCCTCATTGGAGCTACACTAAAAAACGCAATCTGCTTCGCCTTCCTTCTAGAAACTCTTACCCAACGATCCCATACCTACAGGATAAAGGAGGCTTGCATTACTACTGGAACCAAAGCAAAGTTTTTCCTGTTACACTGCAGGACTTTACAATAGGGTTAGGCCCGATAGCATACATAGAACGTTCCAAGGATGAAGGAGTTCGATACATGCAGAACACCCTGTGAAGAAAAGTTGATACAGCAAGGGACCAGGGTGTAGCTAGAGTCTCTTTTGACTTGTTAGAAATCAGAAGGTGTTCGGCTGCATGTTCATTGGAAAAGAACACCTGATGGCACAAACCTTGCGTTTCCATTTTAAAAGCTCTATCCATGCTGCATTGAAGATACCTAAATAACACTGTTTTTGACTGGCCTCTAGTCACTGCAGGCAGCCCTCTGGAAAGAAAATGAGTTTTCTCTAAGAAAACACGGTGCTTCCATAGCATGGGTGGGAGCTCCTCCTGTCATGCTCTAGAGCTACAGGGAAACTTGACGTGAGTACTTGCCTCAAGCTAAGGCCTGAAAAGCCCTGCTGAAGCGAAAGCGCTTAGCAGTTTCCATTAGGTCGTATTCGCAGTTCTGCTCTGCTTTAACGTTTCTTCACTTTTCCTGACACTAGGCACCCTCGTGTAGGCACCCTTTTTCTTGCAAATACAGTGAGTACCAGCAGTCTCCTTTCCCCTTCCAGGACACATCCAGACATAAAAGCCTTTCCCAGTAACTCTACGTATTCAGAGTGTAGGGCAACTCGCTGCACCCTTCCTTAAGAAGCTAGGTGTACTCAGCTCTTCAACAGCTCCAGGGATTCTGTTCTCGCACGTCCTACATGCCATGGAAGTCTGCCTCATTGCCCTCATTGGACCTACACTAAGAAACACAATCTGCTTCGCCGTCCTCTAGGAACTCTGACCCAAGGACCCCATACCTACAGGAGAAAGGAGGCTTGCATTCCTACTGCAACCAAAGCACAGTTTTTCCTGGTACACTGCAGGGCTTTAAAATAGGCTTAGGCCTGATAGCATACATAGAACTTTCCAAGAATGAGGGCGTTCGATACATGCAGAACACCCTGTGAAGAAAAGTTGATTCAGCAAGGGACAAGGGTGTAGCTAGAGTCTCTTTTGACTTGTTAGAAATCAGAAGGTGTTCGGCTGCATGTTCACTGGAAAAGAACACCTGAGAGCACAAACCTTGCTTTCCCAGTTGAAAAGCTCTATCCACGCTGCACTGAAGATACCTAAATAACACTGTTTTTGACTGGCCTCTAGTCACTGCAGGCAGCCCTCTGGAAAGAAAAGGAGTTTTCTCTAAGGAAACACGGTGCTTCCATAGCATGGGTGGGAGCTCCTCCTGTCATGCTCTAGAGCTACAGGGAAACTTGACGTGAGTACTTGCCTCAAGCTAAGGCCTGAAAAGCCCTGCTGAAGCGAAAGTGCTTAACAGTTTCCATTAGGTCGTATTCGCAGTTCTGCTATACTTTAACGTTTCTTCACTTTTCTAGACACTAGGCACCCTCGTGTAGGCACCCTTTTTCTTGCAAATACAGTGAGTACCAGCAGTCTCCTTTGCCCTTCCAGGACACATCCAGACATAAAAGCCTTTCCCAGTAACTCTACGTATTCAGAGTGTAGGGCAACTCGCTGCACCCTTCCTTAAGAAGCTAGGTGGACTCAGCTCTTCAACAGCTCCAGGGATTCTGTTCTCGCACGTCCTACATGCCATGGAAGTCTGCCTCATTGCCCTCATTGGACCTACACTAAGAAACACAATCTGCTTCGCCGTCCTCTAGGAACTCTGACCCAAGGACCCCATACCTACAGGAGAAAGGAGGCTTGCATTCCTACTGCAACCAAAGCACAGTTTTTCCTGGTACACTGCAGGGCTTGAAAATAGGCTTAGGCCTGATAGCATACATAGAACTTTCCAAGAATGAGGGCGTTCGATACATGTAGAACACCCTGTGAAGAAAAGTTGATTCAGCAAGGGACAAGGGTGTAGCTAGAGTCTCTTTTGACTTGTAAGAATTCAGAAGGGTTTTGGCTGCATGTTCACCGGAATAGAAGACCTGATGGCACAAGCCTTGCTTTCCCATTTTAAATCACTATCCATGCTAGCCTGAAGATCCCTAAATAACACTGTTTTTGACTGGCCTCTAGTCACTGCAGGCAGCCCTCTGGAAAGAAAAGGAGTTTTCTCTAAGGAAACACGGTGCTTCCATAGCATGGGTGGGAGCTCCTCCTGTCATGCTCTAGAGCTACAGGGAAACTTGACGTGAGTACTTGCCTCAAGCTAAGGCCTGAAAAGCCCTGCTGAAGCGAAAGTGATTAACAGTTTCCATTAGGTCGTATTCGCAGTTCTGCTCTACTTTAACGTTTCTTCACTTTTCTAGACACTAGGCACCCTCGTGTAGGCACCCTTTTGCCTACAAATACAGTGAGTACCAGCACGCTCCTCTGCCCTTCTAAGAATCATCCAGGCCTAGTAGCCTTTCCCAGTCAGTCAATGTATTCAGAGGGTAGGGCAACACACTGCACTCTTCCTTGGTAAAGCTAGATGTCCTCAGCGCTCCAACAGCTCCAGGGATTCTGTTCTCTCACGTCCTACATGCCATGGAAGTCTGCCTCATTGCCCTCATTGGAGCTACACTAAAAAACGCAATCTGCTTCGCCTTCCTTCTAGAAACTCTTACCCAAGGACCCCATACCTACAGGATAAAGGAGGCTTGCATTCCTACTGCAACCAAAGCAAAGTTTTTCCTGTTACACTGCAGGACTTTACAATAGGGTTAGGCCCGATAGCATACATAGAACGTTCCAAGGATGAAGGAGTTCGATACATGCAGAACACCCTGTGAAGAAAAGTTGATACAGCAAGGGACCAGGGTGTAGCTAGAGTCTCTTTTGACTTGTTAGAAATCAGAAGGGTTTTGGCTGCATGTTCACCGGAATAGAAGACCTGATGGCACAAGCCTTGCTTTCCCATTTTAAATCTCTGTCCATGCTAGCCTGAAGATCCCTAAATAACACTGTTTTTGACTGGCCTCTAGTCACTGTAGGGAGCCCTCTGGAAAGAAAAGGCGTTTTCTCTAAGGAAACACGGTGCTTCCATAGCATGGGTGGGAGCTCCTCCTGTCATGCTCTAGAGCTACAGGGAAACTTGACGTGAGTACTTGCCTCAAGCTAAGGCCTGAAAAGCCCTGCTGAAGCGAAAGCGCTTAGCAGTTTCCATTAGGTCGTATTCGCAGTTCTGCTCTGCTTTAACGTTTCTTCACTTTTCCTGACACTAGGCACCCTCGTGTAGGCACCCTTTTTCTTGCAAATACAGTGAGTACCAGCAGTCTCCTTTGCCCTTCCAGGACACATCCAGACATAAAAGCCTTTCCCAGTAACTCTATGTATTTAGAGTGTAGGGCAACTCGCTGCACCCTTCCTTAAGAAGCTAGGTCGACTCAGCTCTTCAACAGCTCCAGGGATTCTGTTCTCGCACGTCCTACATGCCATGGAAGTCTGCCTCATTGCCCTCATTGGACCTACACTAAGAAACACAATCTGCTTCGCCGTCCTCTAGGAACTCTGACCCAAGGACCCCATACCTACAGGAGAAAGGAGGCTTGCATTCCTACTGCAACCAAAGCACAGTTTTTCTTGGTACACTGCAGGGCTTGAAAATAGGCTTAGGCCTGATAGCATACATAGAACTTTCCAAGAATGAGGGCGTTCGATACATGCAGAACACCCTGTGAAGAAAAGTTGATTCAGCAAGGGACAAGGGTGTAGCTAGAGTCTCTTTTGACTTGTTAGAAATCAGAAGGTGTTCGGCTGCATGTTCACTGGAAAAGAACACCTGAGAGCACAAACCTTGCTTTCCCAGTTGAAAAGTTCTATCCACGCTGCACTGAAGATACCTAAATAACACTGTTTTTGACTGGCCTCTAGTCACTGCAGGCAGCCCTCTGGAAAGAAAAGGAGTTTTCTCTAAGGAAACACGGTGCTTCCATAGCATGGGTGGGAGCTCCTCCTGTCATGCTCTAGAGCTACAGGGAAACTTGACGTGAGTACTTGCCTCAAGCTAAGGCCTGAAAAGCCCTGCTGAAGCGAAAGCGCTTAGCAGTTTCCATTAGGTCGTATTCGCAGTTCTGCTCTACTTTAACGTTTCTTCACTTTTCCTGACACTAGGCACCCTCGTGTAGGCACCCTTTTTCTTGCAAATACAGTGAGTACCAGCAGTCTCCTTTGCCCTTCCAGGACACATCCAGACATAAAAGCCTTTCCCAGTAACTCTACGTATTCAGAGTGTAGGGCAACTCGCTGCACCCTTCCTTAAGAAGCTAGGTGGACTCAGATCTTCAACAGCTCCAGGGATTCTGTTCTCGCACGTCCTACATGCCATGGAAGTCTGCCTCATTGCCCTCATTGGACCTACACTAAAAAAAGCAATCTGCTTCGCCTTCCTTCTAGGAACTCTTACCCAAGGACACCATACCTACAGGTTAAAGAGGCTTGCATTCCTACTGGAACCAAAGCAAATATTTTCCTGTTACACTGCAGGACTTTAGAATAGGGTTAGGCCCGATAGCATACATAGAACGTTCCAAGGATGAGGGAGTTCGATACATGCAGAACACCCTGTGAAGAAAAGTTGATTCAGCAAGGGACCAGGGTGTAGCTAGAGTCTCTTTTGACTTGTTAGAAATCAGAATGTGTTCGGCTGCATGTTCACTGGAAAAGAACACCTGAGAGCACAAACCTTGCGTTTCCATTTTAAAACCTCTATCCACGCTGCACTGAAGATACCTAAATAACACTATTTTTGACTGGCCTCTAGTCACTGCAGGCAGCCCTCTGGAAAGAAAAGGAGTTTTCTCTAAGGAAACACGGTGCTTCCATAGCATGGGTGGGAGCTCCTCCTGTCATGCTCTAGAGCTACAGGGAAACTTGACGTGAGTACTTGCCTCAAGCTAAGGCCTGAAAAGCCCTGCTGAAGCGAAAGCGTGTAGCAGTTTCCATTAGGTCGTATTCGCAGTTCTGCTCTACTTTAACGTTTCTTCACTTTTCTAGACACTAGGCACCCTCGTGTAGGCACCCTTTTGCCTACAAATACAGTGAGTACCAGCAGGCTCCTCTGCCCTTCTAAGAAACATCCAGGCCTAGTAAGCCTTTCCCAGTCAGTCAATGTATTCAGAGGGGAGGGCAACACACTGCACTCTTCCTTGGTAAAGCTAGATGTCCTCAGCGCTCCAACAGCTCCAGGGATTCTGTTCTCTCACGTCCTACATGCCATGGAAGTCTGCCTCATTGCCCTCATTGGAGCTACACTAAAAAACGCAATTTGCTTCGCCTTCCTTCTAGAAACTCTTACCCAAGGACCCCATACCTACAGGATAAAGGAGGCTTGCATTCCTACTGGAACCAAAGCAAAGTTTTTCCTGTTACACTGCAGGACTTTACAATAGGGTTAGGCCCGATAGCATACATAGAACGTTCCAAGGATGAAGGAGTTCGATACATGCAGAACACCCTGTGAAGAAAAGTTGATACAGCAAGGGACCAGGGTGTAGCTAGAGTCTCTTTTGACTTGTTAGAAATCAGAAGGTTTTCGGCTGCATGTTCACTGGAAAAGAACACCTGATGGCACAAACCTTGCGTTTCCATTTTAAAAGCTCTATCCATGCTGCACTGAAGATACCTAAATAACACTGTTTTTGACTGGCCTCTAGTCACTGCAGGCAGCCCTCTGGAAAGAAAAGGAGTTTTCTCTAAGAAAACACGGTGCTTCCATAGCATGGCTGGGAGCTCCTCCTGTCATTCTCTAGAGCTACAGGGAAACTTGACGTGAGTACTTGCCTCAAGCTAAGGCCTGAAAAGACCTGCTGAAGCAAAAGCGCGTAGCAGTTTCCATTAGGTCGTATTCGCAGTTCTGCTCTACTTTAACGTTTCTTCACTTTTCCTGACATTAGGCACCCTCGTGTAGGCACCCTTTTTCTTGCAAATACAGTGAGTACCAGCAGTCTCCTTTGCCCTTCCAGGACACATCCAGACATAAAAGCCTTTCCCACTAACTCTACGTATTCAGAGTGTAGGGCAACTCGCTGCACCCTTCCTTAAGAAGCTAGGTGGACTCAGCTCTTCAACAGCTCCAGGGATTCTGTTCTCGCACGTCCTACATGCCATGGAAGTCTGCCTCATTGCCCTCATTGGACCTACACTAAGAAACACAATCTGCTTCGCCGTCCTCTAGGAACTCTGACCCAAGGACCCCATACCTACAGGAGAAAGGAGGCTTGCATTCCTACTGCAACCAAAGCACAGTTTTTCCTGGTACACTGCAGGGCTTGAAAATAGGCTTAGGCCTGATAGCATACATAGAACTTTCCAAGAATGAGGGCGTTCGATACATGCAGAACACCCTGTGAAGAAAAGTTGACTCAGCAAGGGACAAGGGTGTAGCTAGAGTCTCTTTTGACTTGTTAGAAATCAGAAGGTGTTCGGCTGCATGTTCACTGGAAAAGAACACCTGAGAGCACAAACCTTGCTTTCCCAGTTGAAAAGCTCTATCCACGCTGCACTGAAGATACCTAAATAACACTGTTTTTGACTGGCCTCTAGTCACTGCAGGCAGCCCTCTGGAAAGAAAAGGAGTTTTCTCTAAGGAAACACGGTGCTTCCATAGCATGGGTGGGAGCTCCTCCTGTCATGCTCTAGAGCTACAGGGAAACTTGACGTGAGTACTTGCCTCAAGCTAAGGCCTGAAAAGCCCTGCTGAAGCGAAAGTGCTTAACAGTTTCCATTAGGTCGTATTCGCAGTTCTGCTATACTTTAACGTTTCTTCACTTTTCTAGACACTAGGCACCCTCGTGTAGGCACCCTTTTTCTTGCAAATACAGTGAGTACCAGCAGTCTCCTTTGCCCTTCCAGGACACATCCAGACATAAAAGCCTTTCCCAGTAACTCTACGTATTCAGAGTGTAGGGCAACTCGCTGCACCCTTCCTTAAGAAGCTAGGTGGACTCAGCTCTTCAACAGCTCCAGGGATTCTGTTCTCGCACGTCCTACATGCCATGGAAGTCTGCCTCATTGCCCTCATTGGACCTACACTAAGAAACACAATCTGCTTCGCCGTCCTCTAGGAACTCTGACCCAAGGACCCCATACCTACAGGAGAAAGGAGGCTTGCATTCCTACTGCAACCAAAGCACAGTTTTTCCTGGTACACTGCAGGGCTTGAAAATAGGCTTAGGCCTGATAGCATACATAGAACTTTCCAAGAATGAGGGCGTTCGATACATGTAGAACACCCTGTGAAGAAAAGTTGATTCAGCAAGGGACAAGGGTGTAGCTAGAGTCTCTTTTGACTTGTAAGAATTCAGAAGGGTTTTGGCTGCATGTTCACCGGAATAGAAGACCTGATGGCACAAGCCTTGCTTTCCCATTTTAAATCACTATCCATGCTAGCCTGAAGATCCCTAAATAACACTGTTTTTGACTGGCCTCTAGTCACTGCAGGCAGCCCTCTGGAAAGAAAAGGAGTTTTCTCTAAGGAAACACGGTGCTTCCATAGCATGGGTGGGAGCTCCTCCTGTCATGCTCTAGAGCTACAGGGAAACTTGACGTGAGTACTTGCCTCAAGCTAAGGCCTGAAAAGCCCTGCTGAAGCGAAAGTGCTTAACAGTTTCCATTAGGTCGTATTCGCAGTTCTGCTCTACTTTAACGTTTCTTCACTTTTCTAGACACTAGGCACCCTCGTGTAGGCACCCTTTTGCCTACAAATACAGTGAGTACCAGCACGCTCCTCTGCCCTTCTAAGAATCATCCAGGCCTAGTAGCCTTTCCCAGTCAGTCAATGTATTCAGAGGGTAGGGCAACACACTGCACTCTTCCTTGGTAAAGCTAGATGTCCTCAGCGCTCCAACAGCTCCAGGGATTCTGTTCTCTCACGTCCTACATGCCATGGAAGTCTGCCTCATTGCCCTCATTGGAGCTACACTAAAAAACGCAATCTGCTTCGCCTTCCTTCTAGAAACTCTTACCCAAGGACCCCATACCTACAGGATAAAGGAGGCTTGCATTCCTACTGGAACCAAAGCAAAGTTTTTCCTGTTACACTGCAGGACTTTACAATAGGGTTAGGCCCGATAGCATACATAGAACGTTCCAAGGATGAAGGAGTTCGATACATGCAGAACACCCTGTGAAGAAAAGTTGATACAGCAAGGGACCAGGGTGTAGCTAGAGTCTCTTTTGACTTGTTAGAAATCAGAAGGGTTTTGGCTGCATGTTCACCGGAATAGAAGACCTGATGGCACAAGCCTTGCTTTCCCATTTTAAATCTCTGTCCATGCTAGCCTGAAGATCCCTAAATAACACTGTTTTTGACTGGCCTCTAGTCACTGTAGGGAGCCCTCTGGAAAGAAAAGGCGTTTTCTCTAAGGAAACACGGTGCTTCCATAGCATGGGTGGGAGCTCCTCCTGTCATGCTCTAGAGCTACAGGGAAACTTGACGTGAGTACTTGCCTCAAGCTAAGGCCTGAAAAGCCCTGCTGAAGCGAAAGCGCTTAGCAGTTTCCATTAGGTCGTATTCGCAGTTCTGCTCTGCTTTAACGTTTCTTCACTTTTCCTGACACTAGGCACCCTCGTGTAGGCACCCTTTTTCTTGCAAATACAGTGAGTACCAGCAGTCTCCTTTGCCCTTCCAGGACACATCCAGACATAAAAGCCTTTCCCAGTAACTCTACGTATTTAGAGTGTAGGGCAACTCGCTGCACCCTTCCTTAAGAAGCTAGGTCGACTCAGCTCTTCAACAGCTCCAGGGATTCTGTTCTCGCACGTCCTACATGCCATGGAAGTCTGCCTCATTGCCCTCATTGGACCTACACTAAGAAACACAATCTGCTTCGCCGTCCTCTAGGAACTCTGACCCAAGGACCCCATACCTACAGGAGAAAGGAGGCTTGCATTCCTACTGCAACCAAAGCACAGTTTTTCTTGGTACACTGCAGGGCTTGAAAATAGGCTTAGGCCTGATAGCATACATAGAACTTTCCAAGAATGAGGGCGTTCGATACATGCAGAACACCCTGTGAAGAAAAGTTGATTCAGCAAGGGACAAGGGTGTAGCTAGAGTCTCTTTTGACTTGTTAGAAATCAGAAGGTGTTCGGCTGCATGTTCACTGGAAAAGAACACCTGAGAGCACAAACCTTGCTTTCCCAGTTGAAAAGTTCTATCCACGCTGCACTGAAGATACCTAAATAACACTGTTTTTGACTGGCCTCTAGTCACTGCAGGCAGCCCTCTGGAAAGAAAAGGAGTTTTCTCTAAGGAAACACGGTGCTTCCATAGCATGGGTGGGAGCTCCTCCTGTCATGCTCTAGAGCTACAGGGAAACTTGACGTGAGTACTTGCCTCAAGCTAAGGCCTGAAAAGCCCTGCTGAAGCGAAAGCGCTTAGCAGTTTCCATTAGGTCGTATTCGCAGTTCTGCTCTACTTTAACGTTTCTTCACTTTTCCTGACACTAGGCACCCTCGTGTAGGCACCCTTTTTCTTGCAAATACAGTGAGTACCAGCAGTCTCCTTTGCCCTTCCAGGACACATCCAGACATAAAAGCCTTTCCCAGTAACTCTACGTATTCAGAGTGTAGGGCAACTCGCTGCACCCTTCCTTAAGAAGCTAGGTGGACTCAGATCTTCAACAGCTCCAGGGATTCTGTTCTCGCACGTCCTACATGCCATGGAAGTCTGCCTCATTGCCCTCATTGGACCTACACTAAAAAAAGCAATCTGCTTCGCCTTCCTTCTAGGAACTCTTACCCAAGGACACCATACCTACAGGTTAAAGAGGCTTGCATTCCTACTGGAACCAAAGCAAATATTTTCCTGTTACACTGCAGGACTTTAGAATAGGGTTAGGCCCGATAGCATACATAGAACGTTCCAAGGATGAGGGAGTTCGATACATGCAGAACACCCTGTGAAGAAAAGTTGATTCAGCAAGGGACCAGGGTGTAGCTAGAGTCTCTTTTGACTTGTTAGAAATCAGAATGTGTTCGGCTGCATGTTCACTGGAAAAGAACACCTGAGAGCACAAACCTTGCGTTTCCATTTTAAAACCTCTATCCACGCTGCACTGAAGATACCTAAATAACACTATTTTTGACTGGCCTCTAGTCACTGCAGGCAGCCCTCTGGAAAGAAAAGGAGTTTTCTCTAAGGAAACACGGTGCTTCCATAGCATGGGTGGGAGCTCCTCCTGTCATGCTCTAGAGCTACAGGGAAACTTGACGTGAGTACTTGCCTCAAGCTAAGGCCTGAAAAGCCCTGCTGAAGCGAAAGCGTGTAGCAGTTTCCATTAGGTCGTATTCGCAGTTCTGCTCTACTTTAACGTTTCTTCACTTTTCTAGACACTAGGCACCCTCGTGTAGGCACCCTTTTGCCTACAAATACAGTGAGTACCAGCAGGCTCCTCTGCCCTTCTAAGAAACATCCAGGCCTAGTAAGCCTTTCCCAGTCAGTCAATGTATTCAGAGGGGAGGGCAACACACTGCACTCTTCCTTGGTAAAGCTAGATGTCCTCAGCGCTCCAACAGCTCCAGGGATTCTGTTCTCTCACGTCCTACATGCCATGGAAGTCTGCCTCATTGCCCTCATTGGAGCTACACTAAAAAACGCAATTTGCTTCGCCTTCCTTCTAGAAACTCTTACCCAAGGACCCCATACCTACAGGATAAAGGAGGCTTGCATTCCTACTGGAACCAAAGCAAAGTTTTTCCTGTTACACTGCAGGACTTTACAATAGGGTTAGGCCCGATAGCATACATAGAACGTTCCAAGGATGAAGGTGTTCGATACATGCAGAACACCCTGTGAAGAAAAGTTGATACAGCAAGGGACCAGGGTGTAGCTAGAGTCTCTTTTGACTTGTTAGAAATCAGAAGGTTTTCGGCTGCATGTTCACTGGAAAAGAACACCTGATGGCACAAACCTTGCGTTTCCATTTTAAAAGCTCTATCCATGCTGCACTGAAGATACCTAAATAACACTGTTTTTGACTGGCCTCTAGTCACTGCAGGCAGCCCTCTGGAAAGAAAAGGAGTTTTCTCTAAGAAAACACGGTGCTTCCATAGCATGGCTGGGAGCTCCTCCTGTCATTCTCTAGAGCTACAGGGAAACTTGACGTGAGTACTTGCCTCAAGCTAAGGCCTGAAAAGACCTGCTGAAGCAAAAGCGCGTAGCAGTTTCCATTAGGTCGTATTCGCAGTTCTGCTCTACTTTAACGTTTCTTCACTTTTCCTGACATTAGGCACCCTCGTGTAGGCACCCTTTTTCTTGCAAATACAGTGAGTACCAGCAGTCTCCTTTGCCCTTCCAGGACACATCCAGACATAAAAGCCTTTCCCACTAACTCTACGTATTCAGAGTGTAGGGCAACTCGCTGCACCCTTCCTTAAGAAGCTAGGTGGACTCAGCTCTTCAACAGCTCCAGGGATTCTGTTCTCGCACGTCCTACATGCCATGGAAGTCTGCCTCATTGCCCTCATTGGACCTACACTAAGAAACACAATCTGCTTCGCCGTCCTCTAGGAACTCTGACCCAAGGACCCCATACCTACAGGAGAAAGGAGGCTTGCATTCCTACTGCAACCAAAGCACAGTTTTTCCTGGTACACTGCAGGGCTTGAAAATAGGCTTAGGCCTGATAGCATACATAGAACTTTCCAAGAATGAGGGCGTTCGATACATGCAGAACACCCTGTGAAGAAAAGTTGACTCAGCAAGGGACAAGGGTGTAGCTAGAGTCTCTTTTGACTTGTTAGAAATCAGAAGGTGTTCGGCTGCATGTTCACTGGAAAAGAACACCTGAGAGCACAAAACTTGCTTTCCCAGTTGAAAAGCTCTATCCACGCTGCACTGAAGATACCTAAATAACACTGTTTTTGACTGGCCTCTAGTCACTGCAGGCAGCCCTCTGGAAAGAAAAGGAGTTTTTTCTAAGGAAACACGGTGCTTCCATAGCATGGGTGGGAGCTCCTCCTGTCATGCTCTAGAGCTACAGGGAAACTTGACGTGAGTACTTGCCTCAAGCTAAGGCCTGAAAAGCCCTCCTGAAGCGAAAGTGCTTAGCAGTTTCCATTAGGTCGTATTCGCAGTTCTGCTCTACTTTAACGTTTCTTCACTTTTCTAGACACTAGGCACCCTCGTGTAGGCACCCTTTTGCCTACAAATACAGTGAGTACCAGCAGGCTCCTCTGCCCTTCTAAGAAACATCCAGGCCTAGTAAGCCTTTCCCAGTCAGTCAATGTATTCAGAGGGGAGGGCAACACACTGCACTCTTCCTTAGTAAAGCTAGATGTCCTCAGCGCTCCAACAGCTCCAGGGATTCTGTTCTCGCACGTCCTACATGCCATGGAAGTCTGCCTCATTGCCCTCATTGGAGCTACACTAAAAAACGCAATCTGCTTCGCCTTCCTTCTAGAAACTCTTACCCAAGGACCCCATACCTACAGGATAAAGGAGGCTTGCATTCCTACTGGAACCAAAGCAAAGTTTTTCCTGTTACACTGCAGGACTTTACAATAGGGTTAGGCCCGATAGCATACATAGAACGTTCCAAGGATGAAGGAGTTCGATACATGCAGAACACCCTGTGAAGAAAAGTTGATACAGCAAGGGACCAGGGTGTAGCTAGAGTCTCTTTTGACTTGTTAGAAATCAGAAGGTTTTCGGCTGCATGTTCACTGGAAAAGAACACCTGAGAGCACAAACCTTGCGTTTCCATTTTAAAACCTCTATCCACGCTGCACTGAAGATACCTAAATAACACTGTTTTTGACTGGCCTCTAGTCACAGCAGGCAGCCCTCTGGAAAGAAAAGGAGTTTTCTCTAAGGAAACACGGTGCTTCCATAGCATGGGTGGGAGCTCCTCCTGTCATGCTCTAGAGCTACAGGGAAACTTGACGTGAGTACTTGCCTCAAGCTAAGGCCTGAAAAGCCCTCCTGAAGCGAAAGCGCTTAGCAGTTTCCATTAGGTCGTATTCGCAGTTCTGCTCTACTTTAACGTTTCTTCACTTTTCCTGACACTAGGCACGCTCGTGTAGGCACCCTTTTTCTTGCAAATACAGTGAGTACCAGCAGTCTCCTTTGCCCTTCCAGGACACATCCAGACATAAAAGCCTTTCCCAGTAACTCTACGTATTCAGAGTGTAGGGCAACTCGCTGCACCCTTCCTTAAGAAGCTAGGTGGACTCAGATCTTCAACAGCTCCAGGGATTCTGTTCTCGCACGTCCTACATGCCATGGAAGTCTGCCTCATTGCCATCATTGGACCTACACTAAAAAAAGCAATCTGCTTCGCCTTCCTTCTAGGAACTCTTACCCAAGGACACCATACCTACAGGTTAAAGAGGCTTGCATTCCTACTGGAACCAAAGCAAATATTTTCCTGTTACACTGCAGGACTTTAGAATAGGGTTAGGCCCGATAGCATACATAGAACGTTCCAAGGATGAGGGAGTTCGATACATGCAGAACACCCTGTGAAGAAAAGTTGATTCAGCAAGGGACAAGGGTGTAGCTAGAGTCTCTTTTGACTTGTTAGAAATCAGAAGGTGTTCGGCTGCATGTTCACTGGAAAAGAACACCTGAGAGCACAAACCTTGCGTTTCCATTTTAAAACCTCTATCCACGCTGCACTGAAGATACCTAAATAACACTGTTTTTGACTGGCCTCTAGTCACTGCAGGCAGCCCTCTGGAAAGAAAAGGAGTTTTCTCTAAGGAAACACGGTGCTTCCATAGCATGGGTGGGAGCTCCTCCTGTCATGCTCTAGAGCTACAGGGAAACTTGACGTGAGTACTTGCCTCAAGCTAAGGCCTGAAAAGCCCTCCTGAAGCGAAAGCGCTTAGCAGTTTCCATTAGGTCGTATTCGCAGTTCTGCTCTACTTTAACGTTTCTTCACTTTTCCTGACACTAGGCACCCTCGTGTAGGCACCCTTTTTCTTGCAAATACAGTGAGTACCAGCAGTCTCCTTTGCCCTTCCAGGACACATCCAGACATAAAAGCCTTTCCCAGTAACTCTACGTATTCAGAGTGTAGGGCAACTCGCTGCACCCTTCCTTAAGAAGCTAGGTGGACTCAGCTCTTCAACAGCTCCAGGGATTCTGTTCTCGCACGTCCTACATGCCATGGAAGTCTGCCTCATTGCCCTCATTGGACCTACACTAAGAAACACAATCTGCTTCGCCGTCCTCTCGGAACTCTGACCCAAGGACCCCATACCTACAGGAGAAAGGAGGCTTGCATTCCTACTGCAACCAAAGCACAGTTTTTCCTGGTACACTGTAGGGCTTGAAAATAGGCTTAGGCCTGATAGCATACATAGAACTTTCCAAGAATGAGGGCGTTCGATACATGCAGAACACCCTGTGAAGAAAAGTTGATTCAGCAAGGGACCAGGGTGTAGCTAGAGTCTCTTTTGACTTGTTAGAAATCAGAAGGTGTTCGGCTGCATGTTCACTGGAAAAGAACACCTGAGAGCACAAACCTTGCTTTCCCAGTTGAAAAGTTCTATCCACGCTGCACTGAAGATACCTAAATAACACTGTTTTTGACTGGCCTCTAGTCACTGCAGGCAGCCCTCTGGAAAGAAAAGGAGTTTTCTCTAAGGAAACACGGTGCTTCCATAGCATGGGTGGGAGCTCCTCCTGTCATGCTCTAGAGCTACAGGGAAACTTGACGTGAGTACTTGCCTCAAGCTAAGGCCTGAAAAGCCCTGCTGAAGCGAAAGTTCTTAACAGTTTCCATTAAGTCGTATTCCCAGTTCTGCTATACTTTAACGTTTCTTCACTTTTCTAGACACTAGGCACCCTCGTGTAGGCACCCTTTTGCCTACAAATACAGTGAGTACCAGCAGGCTCCTCTGCCCTTCTAAGAAACATCCAGGCCTAGTAGCCTTTCCCAGTCAGTCAATGTATTCAGAGGGTAGGGCAAAACACTGCACTCTTCCTTGGTAAAGCTAGATGTCCTCAGCGCTCCAACAGCTCCAGGGATTCTGTTCTCTCACGTCCTACATGCCATGGAAGTCTGCCTCATTGCCCTCATTGGAGCTACACTAAAAAACGCAATCTGCTTCGCCTTCCTTCTAGAAACTCTTACCCAAGGATCCCATACCTACAGGATAAAGGAGGCTTGCATTACTACTGGAACCAAAGCAAAGTTTTTCCTGTTACACTGCAGGACTTTACAATAGGGTTAGGCCCGATAGCATACATAGAACGTTCCAAGGATGAAGGAGTTCGATACATGCAGAACACCCTGTGAAGAAAAGTTGATACAGCAAGGGACCAGGGTGTAGCTAGAGTCTCTTTTGACTTGTTAGAAATCAGATGGTGTTCGGCTGCATGTTCATTGGAAAAGAACACCTGATGGCACAAACCTTGCGTTTCCATTTTAAAAGCTCTATCCATGCTGCATTGAAGATACCTAAATAACACTGTTTTGACTGGCCTCTAGTCACTGCAGGCAGCCCTCTGGAATGAAAAGGAGTTTTCTCTAAGAAAACACGGTGCTTCCATAGCATGGGTGGGAGCTCCTCCTGTCATGCTCTAGAGCTACAGGGAAACTTGACGTGAGTACTTGCCTCAAGCTAAGGCCTGAAAAGCCCTGCTGAAGCGAAAGCGCTTAGCAGTTTCCATTAGGTCGTATTCGCAGTTCTGCTCTGCTTTAACGTTTCTTCACTTTTCCTGACACTAGGCACCCTCGTGTAGGCACCCTTTTTCTTGCAAATACAGTGAGTACCAGCAGTCTCCTTTCCCCTTCCAGGACACATCCAGACATAAAAGCCTTTCCCAGTAACTCTACGTATTCAGAGTGTAGGGCAACTCGCTGCACCCTTCCTTAAGAAGCTAGGTGGACTCAGCTCTTCAACAGCTCCAGGGATTCTGTTCTCGCACGTCCTACATGCCATGGAAGTCTGCCTCATTGCCCTCATTGGACCTACACTAAGAAACACAATCTGCTTCGCCGTCCTCTAGGAACTCTGACCCAAGGACCCCATACCTACAGGAGAAAGGAGGCTTGCATTCCTACTGCAACCAAAGCACAGTTTTTCCTGGTACACTGCAGGGCTTGAAAATAGGCTTAGGCCTGATAGCATACATAGAACTTTCCAAGAATGAGGGCGTTCGATACATGCAGAACACCCTGTGAAGAAAAGTTGATTCAGCAAGGGACAAGGGTGTAGCTAGAGTCTCTTTTGACTTGTTAGAAATCAGAAGGTGTTCGGCTGCATGTTCACTGGAAAAGAACACCTGAGAGCACAAACCTTGCTTTCCCAGTTGAAAAGTTCTATCCACGCTGCACTGAAGATACCTAAATAACACTGTTTTTAACTGGCCTCTAGTCACTGCAGGCAGCCCTCTGGAAAGAAAAGGAGTTTTCTCTAAGGAAACACGGTGCTTCCATAGCATGGGTGGGAGCTCCTCCTGTCATGCTCTAGAGCTACAGGGAAACTTGACGTGAGTACTTGCCTCAAGCTAAGGCCTGAAAAGCCCTCCTGAAGCGAAAGTGCTTAGCAGTTTCCATTAGGTCATATTCGCAGTTCTGCTCTACTTTAACGTTTCTTCACTTTTCCTGACACTAGGCACCCTCGTGTCGGCACCCTTTTTCTTGCAAATACAGTGAGTACCAGCAGTCTCCTTTGCCCTTCCAGGACACATCCAGACATAAAAGCCTTTCCCAGTAACTCTACGTATTCAGAGTGTAGGGCAACTCGCTGCACCCTTCCTTAAGAAGCTAGGTGGACTCAGATCTTCAACAGCTCCAGGGATTCTGTTCTCGCACGTCCTACATGCCATGGAAGTCTGCCTCATTGCCCTCATTGGACCTACACTAAAAAAAGCAATCTGCTTCGCCTTCCTTCTAGGAACTCTTACCCAAGGACACCATACCTACAGGTTAAAGAGGCTTGCATTCCTACTGGAACCAAAGCAAATATTTTCCTGTTACACTGCAGGACTTTAGAATAGGGTTAGGCCCGATAGCATACATAGAACGTTCCAAGGATGAGGGAGTTCGATACATGCAGAACACCCTGTGAAGAAAAGTTGATTCAACAAGGGACAAGTGTGTAGCTAGAGTCTCTTTTGACTTGTTAGAAATCAGAAGGTGTTCGGCTGCATGTTCACTGGAAAAGAACACCTGAGAGCACAAACCTTGCGTTTCCATTTTAAAACCTCTATCCACGCTGCACTGAAGATACCTAAATAACACTGTTTTTGACTGGCCTCTAGTCACTGCAGGCAGCCCTCTGGAAAGAAAAGGAGTTTTCTCTAAGGAAACACGGTGCTTCCATAGCATGGGTGGGAGCTCCTCCTGTCATGCTCTAGAGCTACAGGGAAACTTGACGTGAGTACTTGCCTCAAGCTAAGGCCTGAAAAGCCCTCCTGAAGCGAAAGCGCTTAGCAGTTTCCATTAGGTCGTATTCGCAGTTCTGCTCTACTTTAAAGTTTCTTCACTTTTCCTGACACTAGGCACCCTCGTGTAGGCACCCTTTTTCTTGCAAATACAGTGAGTACCAGCAGTCTCCTTTGCCCTTCCAGGACACATCCAGACATAAAAGCCTTTCCCAGTAACTCTACGTATTCAGAGTGTAGGGCAACTCGCTGCACCCTTCCTTAAGAAGCTAGGTGGACTCAGCTCTTCAACAGCTCCAGGGATTCTGTTCTCGCACGTCCTACATGCCATGGAAGTCTGCCTCATTGCCCTCATTGGACCTACACTAAGAAACACAATCTGCTTCGCCGTCCTCTAGGAACTCTGACCCAAGGACCCCATACCTACAGGAGAAAGGAGGCTTGCATTCCTACTGCAACCAAAGCACAGTTTTTCCTGGTACACTGTAGGGCTTGAAAATAGGCTTAGGCCTGATAGCATACATAGAACTTTCCAAGAATGAGGGCGTTCGATACATGCAGAACACCCTGTGAAGAAAAGTTGATTCAGCAAGGGACCAGGGTGTAGCTAGAGTCTCTTTTGACTTGTTAGAAATCAGAAGGTGTTCGGCTGCATGTTCACTGGAAAAGAACACCTGAGAGCACAAACCTTGCTTTCCCAGTTGAAAAGTTCTATCCACGCTGCACTGAAGATACCTAAATAACACTGTTTTTGACTGGCCTCTAGTCACTGCAGGCAGCCCTCTGGAAAGAAAAGGAGTTTTCTCTAAGGAAACACGGTGCTTCCATAGCATGGGTGGGAGCTCCTCCTGTCATGCTCTAGAGCTACAGGGAAACTTGACGTGAGTACTTGCCTCAAGCTAAGGCCTGAAAAGCCCTGCTGAAGCGAAAGTTCTTAACAGTTTCCATTAAGTCGTATTCGCAGTTCTGCTATACTTTAACGTTTCTTCACTTTTCTAGACACTAGGCACCCTCGTGTAGGCACCCTTTTGCCTACAAATACAGTGAGTACCAGCAGGCTCCTCTGCCCTTCTAAGAAACATCCAGGCCTAGTAGCCTTTCCCAGTCAGTCAATGTATTCAGAGGGTAGGGCAAAACACTGCACTCTTCCTTGGTAAAGCTAGATGTCCTCAGCGCTCCATCAGCTCCAGGGATTCTGTTCTCTCACGTCCTACATGCCATGGAAGTCTGCCTCATTGCCCTCATTGGAGCTACACTAAAAAACGCAATCTGCTTCGCCTTCCTTCTAGAAACTCTTACCCAAGGATCCCATACCTACAGGATAAAGGAGGCTTGCATTACTACTGGAACCAAAGCAAAGTTTTTCCTGTTACACTGCAGGACTTTACAATAGGGTTAGGCCCGATAGCATACATAGAACGTTCCAAGGATGAAGGAGTTCGATACATGCAGAACACCCTGTGAAGAAAAGTTGATACAGCAAGGGACCAGGGTGTAGCTAGAGTCTCTTTTGACTTGTTAGAAATCAGATGGTGTTCGGCTGCATGTTCATTGGAAAAGAACACCTGATGGCACAAACCTTGCGTTTCCATTTTAAAAGCTCTATCCATGCTGCATTGAAGATACCTAAATAACACTGTTTTGACTGGCCTCTAGTCACTGCAGGCAGCCCTCTGGAAAGAAAAGGAGTTTTCTCTAAGAAAACACGGTGCTTCCATAGCATGGGTGGGAGCTCCTCCTGTCATGCTCTAGAGCTACAGGGAAACTTGACGTGAGTACTTGCCTCAAGCTAAGGCCTGAAAAGCCCTGCTGAAGCGAAAGCGCTTAGCAGTTTCCATTAGGTCGTATTCGCAGTTCTGCTCTGCTTTAACGTTTCTTCACTTTTCCTGACACTAGGCACCCTCGTGTAGGCACCCTTTTTCTTGCAAATACAGTGAGTACCAGCAGTCTCCTTTCCCCTTCCAGGACACATCCAGACATAAAAGCCTTTCCCAGTAACTCTACGTATTCAGAGTGTAGGGCAACTCGCTGCACCCTTCCTTAAGAAGCTAGGTGGACTCAGCTCTTCAACAGCTCCAGGGATTCTGTTCTCGCACGTCCTACATGCCATGGAAGTCTGCCTCATTGCCCTCATTGGACCTACACTAAGAAACACAATCTGCTTCGCCGTCCTCTAGGAACTCTGACCCAAGGACCCCATACCTACAGGAGAAAGGAGGCTTGCATTCCTACTGCAACCAAAGCACAGTTTTTCCTGGTACACTGCAGGGCTTGAAAATAGGCTTAGGCCTGATAGCATACATAGAACTTTCCAAGAATGAGGGCGTTCGATACATGCAGAACACCCTGTGAAGAAAAGTTGATTCAGCAAGGGACAAGGGTGTAGCTAGAGTCTCTTTTGACTTGTTAGAAATCAGAAGGTGTTCGGCTGCATGTTCACTGGAAAAGAACACCTGAGAGCACAAACCTTGCTTTCCCAGTTGAAAAGTTCTATCCACGCTGCACTGAAGATACCTAAATAACACTGTTTTTAACTGGCCTCTAGTCACTGCAGGCAGCCCTCTGGAAAGAAAAGGAGTTTTCTCTAAGGAAACACGGTGCTTCCATAGCATGGGTGGGAGCTCCTCCTGTCATGCTCTAGAGCTACAGGGAAACTTGACGTGAGTACTTGCCTCAAGCTAAGGCCTGAAAAGCCCTCCTGAAGCGAAAGTGCTTAGCAGTTTCCATTAGGTCATATTCGCAGTTCTGCTCTACTTTAAAGTTTCTTCACTTTTCCTGACACTAGGCACCCTCGTGTCGGCACCCTTTTTCTTGCAAATACAGTGAGTACCAGCAGTCTCCTTTGCCCTTCCAGGACACATCCAGACATAAAAGCCTTTCCCAGTAACTCTACGTATTCAGAGTGTAGGGCAACTCGCTGCACCCTTCCTTAAGAAGCTAGGTGGACTCAGATCTTCAACAGCTCCAGGGATTCTGTTCTCGCACGTCCTACATGCCATGGAAGTCTGCCTCATTGCCCTCATTGGACCTACACTAAAAAAAGCAATCTGCTTCGCCTTCCTTCTAGGAACTCTTACCCAAGGACACCATACCTACAGGTTAAAGAGGCTTGCATTCCTACTGGAACCAAAGCAAATATTTTCCTGTTACACTGCAGGACTTTAGAATAGGGTTAGGCCCGATAGCATACATAGAACGTTCCAAGGATGAGGGAGTTCGATACATGCAGAACACCCTGTGAAGAAAAGTTGATTCAACAAGGGACAAGTGTGTAGCTAGAGTCTCTTTTGACTTGTTAGAAATCAGAAGGTGTTCGGCTGCATGTTCACTGGAAAAGAACACCTGAGAGCACAAACCTTGCGTTTCCATTTTAAAACCTCTATCCACGCTGCACTGAAGATACCTAAATAACACTGTTTTTGACTGGCCTCTAGTCACTGCAGGCAGCCCTCTGGAAAGAAAAGGAGTTTTCTCTAAGGAAACACGGTGCTTCCATAGCATGGGTGGGAGCTCCTCCTGTCATGCTCTAGAGCTACAGGGAAACTTGACGTGAGTACTTGCCTCAAGCTAAGGCCTGAAAAGCCCTGCTGAAGCGAAAGTGCTTAACAGTTTCCATTAGGTCGTATTCGCAGTTCTGCTATACTTTAACGTTTCTTCACTTTTCTAGACACTAGGCACCCTCGTGTAGGCACCCTTTTTCTTGCAAATACAGTGAGTACCAGCAGTCTCCTTTGCCCTTCCAGGACACATCCAGACATAAAAGCCTTTCCCAGTAACTCTACGTATTCAGAGTGTAGGGCAACTCGCTGCACCCTTCCTTAAGAAGCTAGGTGGACTCAGCTCTTCAACAGCTCCAGGGATTCTGTTCTCGCACGTCCTACATGCCATGGAAGTCTGCCTCATTGCCCTCATTGGACCTACACTAAGAAACACAATCTGCTTCGCCGTCCTCTAGGAACTCTGACCCAAGGACCCCATACCTACAGGAGAAAGGAGGCTTGCATTCCTACTGCAACCAAAGCACAGTTTTTCCTGGTACACTGTAGGGCTTGAAAATAGGCTTAGGCCTGATAGCATACATAGAACTTTCCAAGAATGAGGGCGTTCGATACATGCAGAACACCCTGTGAAGAAAAGTTGATTCAGCAAGGGACCAGGGTGTAGCTAGAGTCTCTTTTGACTTGTTAGAAATCAGAAGGTGTTCGGCTGCATGTTCACTGGAAAAGAACACCTGAGAGCACAAACCTTGCTTTCCCAGTTGAAAAGTTCTATCCACGCTGCACTGAAGATACCTAAATAACACTGTTTTTGACTGGCCTCTAGTCACTGCAGGCAGCCCTCTGGAAAGAAAAGGAGTTTTCTCTAAGGAAACACGGTGCTTCCATAGCATGGGTGGGAGCTCCTCCTGTCATGCTCTAGAGCTACAGGGAAACTTGACGTGAGTACTTGCCTCAAGCTAAGGCCTGAAAAGCCCTGCTGAAGCGAAAGTTCTTAACAGTTTCCATTAAGTCGTATTCGCAGTTCTGCTATACTTTAACGTTTCTTCACTTTTCTAGACACTAGGCACCCTCGTGTAGGCACCCTTTTGCCTACAAATACAGTGAGTACCAGCAGGCTCCTCTGCCCTTCTAAGAAACATCCAGGCCTAGTAGCCTTTCCCAGTCAGTCAATGTATTCAGAGGGTAGGGCAACACTCTGCACTCTTCCTTGGTAAAGCTAGAAGTCCTCAGCGCACCAACAGCTCCAGGGATTCTGTTCTCTCACGTCCTACATGCCATGGAAGTCTGCCTCATTGCCCTCATTGGAGCTACACTAAAAAACGCAATCTGCTTCGCCTTCCTTCTAGAAACTCTTACCCAAGGATCCCATACCTACAGGATAAAGGAGGCTTGCATTACTACTGGAACCAAAGCAAAGTTTTTCCTGTTACACTGCAGGACTTTACAATAGGGTTAGGCCCGATAGCATACATAGAACGTTCCAAGGATGAAGGAGTTCGATACATGCAGAACACCCTGTGAAGAAAAGTTGATACAGCAAGGGACCAGGGTGTAGCTAGAGTCTCTTTTGACTTGTTATAAATCAGAAGGTGTTCGGCTGCATGTTCATTGGAAAAGAACACCTGATGGCACAAACCTTGCGTTTCCATTTTAAAAGCTCTATCCATGCTGCATTGAAGATACCTAAATAACACTGTTTTTGACTGGCCTCTAGTCACTGCAGGCAGCCCTCTGGAAAGAAAATGAGTTTTCTCTAAGAAAACACGGTGCTTCCATAGCATGGTTGGGAGCTCCTCCTGTCATGCTCTAGAGCTACAGGGAAACTTGACGTGAGTACTTGCCTCAAGCTAAGGCCTGAAAAGCCCTGCTGAAGCGAAAGCGCTTAGCAGTTTCCATTAGGTCGTATTCGCAGTTCTGCTCTGCTTTAACGTTTCTTCACTTTTCCTGACACTAGGCACCCTCGTGTAGGCACCCTTTTTCTTGCAAATACAGTGAGTACCAGCAGTCTCCTTTGCCCTTCCAGGACACATCCAGACATAAAAGCCTTTCCCAGTAACTCTACGTATTCAGAGTGTAGGGCAACTCGCTGCACCCTTCCTTAAGAAGCTAGGTGGACTCAGCTCTTCAACAGCTCCAGGGATTCTGTTCTCGCACGTCCTACATGCCATGGA
This sequence comes from Eschrichtius robustus, assembly GCF_028021215.1. Lineage (NCBI taxonomy): Eukaryota > Metazoa > Chordata > Mammalia > Artiodactyla > Eschrichtiidae > Eschrichtius > Eschrichtius robustus. Next base: position 36,402,221 of record NC_090844.1, on the reverse strand, counting down.
AGTCTGCCTCATTGCCCTCATTGGACCTACACTAAGAAACACAATCTGCTTCGCCGTCCTCTAGGAACTCTGACCCAAGGACCCCATACCTACAGGAGAAAGGAGGCTTGCATTCCTACTGCAACCAAAGCACAGTTTTTCCTGGTACACTGCAGGGCTTTAAAATAGGCTTAGGCCTGATAGCATACATAGAACTTTCCAAGAATGAGGGCGTTCGATACATGCAGAACACCCTGTGAAGAAAAGTTGATTCAGCAAGGGACAAGGGTGTAGCTAGAGTCTCTTTTGACTTGTTAGAAATCAGAAGGTGTTCGGCTGCATGTTCACTGGAAAAGAACACCTGAGAGCACAAACCTTGCTTTCCCAGTTGAAAAGCTCTATCCACGCTGCACTGAAGATACCTAAATAACACTGTTTTTGACTGGCCTCTAGTCACTGCAGGCAGCCCTCTGGAAAGAAAAGGAGTTTTCTCTAAGGAAACACGGTGCTTCCATAGCATGGGTGGGAGCTCCTCCTGTCATGCTCTAGAGCTACAGGGAAACTTGACGTGAGTACTTGCCTCAAGCTAAGGCCTGAAAAGCCCTCCTGAAGCGAAAGCGCTTAGCAGCTTCCATTAGGTCGTATTCGCAGTTCTGCTCTACTTTAACGTTTCTTCACTTTTCCTGACACTAGGCACCCTCGTGTAGGCACCCTTTTTCTTGCAAATACAGTGAGTACCAGCAGTCTCCTTTGCCCTTCCAGGACACATCCAGACATAAAAGCCTTTCCCAGTAACTCTACGTATTCAGAGTGTAGGGCAACTCGCTGCACCCTTCCTTAAGAAGCTAGGTGGACTCAGCTCTTCAACAGCTCCAGGGATTCTGTTCTCGCACGTCCTACATGCCATGGAAGTCTGCCTCATTGCCCTCATTGGACCTACACTAAGAAACACAATCTGCTTCGCCGTCCTCTAGGCACTCTGACCCTAGGACCCCATACCTACAGGAGAAAGGAGGCTTGCATTCCTACTGCAACCAAAGCACAGTTTTTCCTGGTACACTGCAGGGCTTGAAAATAGGCTTAGGCCTGATAGCATACATAGAAATTTCCAAGAATGAGGGCGTTCGATACATGTAGAACACCCTGTGAAGAAAAGTTGATTCAGCAAGGGACAAGGGTGTAGCTAGAGTCTCTTTTGACTTGTAAGAATTCAGAAGGGTTTTGGCTGCATGTTCACCGGAATAGAAGACCTGATGGCACAAGCCTTGCTTTCCCATTTTAAATCACTATCCATGCTAGCCTGAAGATCCCTAAATAACACTGTTTTTGACTGGCCTCTAGTCACTGTAGGGAGCCCTCTGGAAAGAAAAGGCGTTTTCTCTAAGGAAACACGGTGCTTCCATAGCATGTGGGGGAGCTCCTCCTGTCATGCTCTAGAGCTACAGGGAAACTTGACGTGAGTACTTGCCTCAAGCTAAGGCCTGAAAAGCCCTCCTGAAGCGAAAGCGCTTAGCAGTTTCCACTAGGTCGTATTCGCAGTTCTGCTCTACTTTAACGTTTCTTCACTTTTCCTGACACTAGGCACCCTCGTGTAGGCACCCTTTTTCTTGCAAATACAGTGAGTACCAGCAGTCTCCTTTGCCCTTCCAGGACACATCCAGACATAAAAGCCTTTCCCAGTAACTCTACGTATTCAGAGTGTAGGGCAACTCGCTGCACCCTTCCTTAAGAAGCTAGGTGGACTCAGCTCTTCAACAGCTCCAGGGATTCTGTTCTCGCACATCCTACATGACATGGAAGTCTTCCTCATTGCCCTCATTGGACCTACACTAAAAAAAGCAATGTGCTTCGCCTTCCTTCTAGGAACTCTTACCCAAGGACACCATACCTACAGGTTAAAGAGGCTTGCATTCCTACTGGAACCAAAGCAAATATTTTCCTGTTACACTGCAGGACTTTAGAATAGGGTTAGGCCCGATAGCATACATAGAACGTTCCAAGGATGAGGGAGTTCGATACATGCAGAACACCCTGTGAAGAAAAGTTGATTCAGCAAGGGACAAGTGTGTAGCTAGAGTCTCTTTTGACTTGTTAGAAATCAGAAGGTGTTCGGCTGCATGTTCACTGGAAAAGAACACCTGAGAGCACAAACCTTGCGTTTCCATTTTAAAACCTCTATCCACGCTGCACTGAAGATACCTAAATAACACTGTTTTTGACTGGCCTCTAGTCACTGCAGGCAGCCCTCTGGAAAGAAAAGGAGTTTTCTCTAAGGAAACACGGTGCTTCCATAGCATGGGTGGGAGCTCCTCCTGTCATGCTCTAGAGCTACAGGGAAACTTGACGTGAGTACTTGCCTCAAGCTAAGGCCTGAAAAGCCCTGCTGCAGCGAAAGTGCTTAACAGTTTCCATTAGGTCGTATTCGCAGTTCTGCTATACTTTAACGTTTCTTCACTTTTCTAGACACTAGGCACCCTCGTGTAGGCACCCTTTTTCTTGCAAATACAGTGAGTACCAGCAGTCTCCTTTGCCCTTCCAGGACACATCCAGACATAAAAGCCTTTCCCAGTAACTCTACATATTCAGAGTGTAGGGCAACTCGCTGCACCCTTCCTTAAGAAGCTAGGTGGACTCAGCTCTTCAACAGCTCCAGGGATTCTGTTCTCGCACGTCCTACATGCCATGGAAGTCTGCCTCATTGCCCTCATTGGACCTACACTAAGAAACACAATCTGCTTTGCCGTCCTCTAGGAACTCTGACCCAAGGACCCCATACCTACAGGAGAAAGGAGGCTTGCATTCCTACTGCAACCAAAGCACAGTTTTTCCTGGTACACTGCAGGGCTTGAAAATAGGCTTAGGCCTGATAGCATACATAGAACTTTCCAAGAATGAGGGCGTTCGATACATGTAGAACACCCTGTGAAGAAAAGTTGATTCAGCAAGGGACAAGGGTGTAGCTAGAGTCTCTTTTGACTTGTAAGAATTCAGAAGGGTTTTGGCTGCATGTTCACCGGAATAGAAGACCTGATGGCACAAGCCTTGCTTTCCCATTTTAAATCACTATCCATGCTAGCCTGAAGATCCCTAAATAACACTGTTTTTGACTGGCCTCTAGTCACTGTAGGGAGCCCTCTGGAAAAAAAGGCGTTTTCTCTAAGGAAACACGGTGCTTCCATAGCATGGGTGGGAGCTCCTCCTGTCATGCTCTAGAGCTACAGGGAAACTTGACGTGAGTACTTGCCTCAAGCTAAGGTCTGAAAAGCCCTCCTGAAGCGAAAGCGCTTAGCAGTTTCCACTAGGTCGTATTCGCAGTTCTGCTCTACTTTAACGTTTCTTCACTTTTCCTGACACTAGGCACCCTCGTGTAGGCACCCTTTTTCTTGCAAATACAGTGAGTACCAGCAGTCTCCTTTGCCCTTCCAGGACACATCCAGACATAAAAGCCTTTCCCAGTAACTCTACGTATTCAGAGTGTAGGGCAACTCGCTGCACCCTTCCTTAAGAAGCTAGGTGGACTCAGCTCTTCAACAGCTCCAGGGATTCTGTTCTCGCACATCCTACATGCCATGGAAGTCTGCCTCATTGCCCTCATTGGACCTACACTAAAAAAAGCAATCTGCTTCGCCTTCCTTCTAGGAACTCTTACCCAAGGACACCATACCTACAGGTTAAAGAGGCTTGCATTCCTACTGGAACCAAAGCAAATATTTTCCTGTTACACTGCAGGACTTTAGAATAGGGTTAGGCCCGATAGCATACATGGAACGTTCCAAGGATGAGGGAGTTCGATACATGCAGAACACCCTGTGAAGAAAAGTTGATTCAGCAAGGGACAAGTGTGTAGCTAGAGTCTCTTTTGACTTGTTAGAAATCAGAAGGTGTTCGGCTGCATGTTCACTGGAAAAGAACACCTGAGAGCACAAACCTTGCGTTTCCATTTTAAAACCTCTATCCACGCTGCACTGAAGATACCTAAATAACACTGTTTTTGACTGGCCTCTAGTCACTGCAGGCAGCCCTCTGGAAAGAAAAGGAGTTTTCTCTAAGGAAACACGGTGCTTCCATAGCATGGGTGGGAGCTCCTCCTGTCATGCTCTAGAGCTACAGGGAAACTTGACGTGAGTACTTGCCTCAAGCTAAGGCCTGAAAAGCCCTGCTGAAGCGAAAGTGCTTAACAGTTTCCATTAGGTCGTATTCGCAGTTCTGCTCTACTTTAACGTTTCTTCACTTTTCTAGACACTAGGCACCCTCGTGTAGGCACCCTTTTTCTTGCAAATACAGTGAGTACCAGCAGTCTCCTTTGCCCTTCCAGGACACATCCAGACATAAAAGCCTTTCCCAGTAACTCTACGTATTCAGAGTGTAGGGCAACTCGCTGCACCCTTCCTTAAGAAGCTAGGTGGACTCAGCTCTTCAACAGCTCCAGGGATTCTGTTCTCACACGTCCTACATGCCATGGAAGTCTGCCTCATTGCCCTCATTGGACCTACACTAACAAACACAATCTGCTTCGCCGTCCTCTAGGAACTCTGACCCAAGGACCCCATACCTACAGGAGAAAGGAGGCTTGCATTCCTACTGCAACCAAAGCACAGTTTTTCCTGGTACACTGCAGGGCTTGAAAATAGGCTTAGGCCTGATAGCATACATAGAACTTTCCAAGAATGAGGGCCTTCGATACATGTAGAACACCCTATGAAGAAAAGTTGATTCAGCAAGGGACAAGGGTGTAGCTAGAGTCTCTTTTGACTTGTAAGAATTCAGAAGGGTTTTGGCTGCATGTTCACCGGAATAGAAGACCTGATGGCACAAGCCTTGCTTTCCCATTTTAAATCACTATCCATGCTAGCCTGAAGATCCCTAAATAACACTGTTTTTGACTGGCCTCTAGTCACTGTAGGGAGCCCTCTGGAAAAAAAGGCGTTTTCTCTAAGGAAACACGGTGCTTCCATAGCATGTGGGGGAGCTCCTCCTGTCATGCTCTAGAGCTACAGGGAAACTTGACGTGAGTACTTGCCTCAAGCTAAGGCCTGAAAAGCCCTCCTGAAGCGAAAGCGCTTAGCAGTTTCCACTAGGTCGTATTCGCAGTTCTGCTATACTTTAACTTTTCTTCACTTTTCTAGACACTAGGCACCCTCGTGTAGGCACCCTTTTGCCTACAAATACAGTGAGTACCAGCAGGCTCCTCTGCCCTTCTAAGAAACATCCAGGCCTAGTAGCCTTTCCCAGTCAGTCAATGTATTCAGAGTGTAGGGCATCTCGCTGCACCCTTCCTTAAGAAGCTAGGTGGACTCAGCTCTTCAACAGCTCCAGGGATTCTGTTCTCGCACATCCTACATGCCATGGAAGTCTGCCTCATTGCCCTCATTGGACCTACACTAAAAAAAGCAATCTGCTTCGCCTTCCTTCTAGGAACTCTTACCCAAGGACACCATACCTACAGGTTAAAGAGGCTTGCATTCCTACTGGAACCAAAGCAAATATTTTCCTGTTACACTGCAGGACTTTAGAATAGGGTTAGGCCCGATAGCATACATAGAACGTTCCAAGGATGAGGGAGTTCGATACATGCAGAACACCCTGTGAAGAAAAGTTGATTCAGCAAGGGACAAGTGTGTAGCTAGAGTCTCTTTTGACTTGTTAGAAATCAGAAGGTGTTCGGCTGCATGTTCACTGGAAAAGAACACCTGAGAGCACAAACCTTGCGTTTCCATTTTAAAACCTCTATCCACGCTGCACTGAAGATACCTAAATAACACTGTTTTTGACTGGCCTCTAGTCACTGCAGGCAGCCCTCTGGAAAGAAAAGGAGTTTTCTCTAAGTAAACACGGTGCTTCCATAGCATGGGTGGGAGCTCCTCCTGTCATGCTCTAGAGCTACAGGGAAACTTGACGTGAGTACTTGCCTCAAGCTAAGGCCTGAAAAGCCCTGCTGAAGCGAAAGTGCTTAACAGTTTCCATTAGGTCGTATTCGCAGTTCTGCTCTACTTTAACGTTTCTTCACTTTTCTAGACACTAGGCACCCTCGTGTAGGCACCCTTTTGCCTACAAATACAGTGAGTACCAGCAGGCTCCTCTGCCCTTCTAAGAAACATCCAGGCCTAGTAGCCTTTCCCAGTCAGTCAATGTATTCAGAGGGGAGGGCAACACACTGCACTCTTCCTTGGTAAAGCTAGATGTCCTCAGCGCTCCAACAGCTCCAGGGATTCTGTTCTCTCACGTCCTACATGCCATGGAAGTCTGCCTCATTGCCCTCATTGGAGCTACACTAAAAAACGCAATCTGCTTCGCCTTCCTTCTAGAAACTCTTACCCAAGGACCCCATACCTACAGGATAAAGGAGGCTTGCATTCCTACTGGAACCAAAGCAAAGTTTTTCCTGTTACACTGCAGGACTTTACAATAGAGTTAGGCCCGATAGCATACATAGAACGTTCCAAGGATGAAGGAGTTCGATACATGCAGAACACCCTGTGAAGAAAAGTTGATACAGCAAGGGACCAGGGTGTAGCTAGAGTCTCTTTTGACTTGTTAGAAATCAGAAGGTGTTCGGCTGCATGTTCACTGGAAAAGAACACCTGATGGCACAAACCTTGCGTTTCCATTTTAAAAGCTCTATCCATGCTGCATTGAAGATACCTAAATAACACTGTTTTTGACTGGCCTCTAGTCACTGCAGGCAGCCCTCTGGAAAGAAAAGGAGTTTTCTCTAAGAAAACACGGTGCTTCCATAGCATGGGTGGGAGCTCCTCCTGTCATGCTCTAGAGCTACAGGGAAACTTGACGTGAGAACTTGCCTCAAGCTAAGGCCTGAAAAGCCCTGCTGAAGCGAAAGCGCTTAGCAGTTTCCATTAGGTCGTATTCGCAGTTCTGCTCTGCTTTAACGTTTCTTCACTTTTCCTGACACTAGGCACCCTCGTGTAGGCACCCTTTTTCTTGCAAATACAGTGAGTACCAGCAGTCTCCTTTGCCCTTCCAGGACACATCCAGACATAAAAGCCTTTCCCAGTAACTCTACGTATTCAGAGTGTAGGGCAACTCGCTGCACCCTTCCTTAAGAAGCTAGGTGGACTCAGCTCTTCAACAGCTCCAGGGATTCTGTTCTCGCACGTCCTACATGCCATGGAAGTCTGCCTCATTGCCCTCATTGGACCTACACTAAGAAACACAATCTGCTTCGCCGTCCTCTAGGAACTCTGACCCAAGGACCCCATACCTACAGGAGAAAGGAGGCTTGCATTCCTACTGCAACCAAAGCACAGTTTTTCCTGGTACACTGCAGGGCTTTAAAATAGGCTTAGGCCTGATAGCATACATAGAACTTTCCAAGAATGAGGGCGTTCGATACATGCAGAACACCCTGTGAAGAAAAGTTGATTCAGCAAGGGACAAGGGTGTAGCTAGAGTCTCTTTTGACTTGTTAGAAATCAGAAGGTGTTCGGCTGCATGTTCACTGGAAAAGAACACCTGAGAGCACAAACCTTGCTTTCCCAGTTGAAAAGCTCTATCCACGCTGCACTGAAGATACCTAAATAACACTGTTTTTGACTGGCCTCTAGTCACTGCAGGCAGCCCTCTGGAAAGAAAAGGAGTTTTCTCTAAGGAAACACGGTGCTTCCATAGCATGGGTGGGAGCTCCTCCTGTCATGCTCTAGAGCTACAGGGAAACTTGACGTGAGTACTTGCCTCAAGCTAAGGCCTGAAAAGCCCTCCTGAAGCGAAAGCGCTTAGCAGTTTCCATTAGGTCGTATTCGCAGTTCTGCTCTACTTTAACGTTTCTTCACTTTTCCTGACACTAGGCACCCTCGTGTAGGCACCCTTTTTCTTGCAAATACAGTGAGTACCAGCAGTCTCCTTTGCCCTTCCAGGACACATCCAGACATAAAAGCCTTTCCCAGTAACTCTACGTATTCAGAGTGTAGGGCAACTCGCTGCACCCTTCCTTAAGAAGCTAGGTGGACTCAGCTCTTCAACAGCTCCAGGGATTCTGTTCTCGCACATCCTACATGCCATGGAAGTCTGCCTCATTGCCCTCATTGGACCTACACTAAAAAAAGCATTGTGCTTCGCCTTCCTTCTAGGAACTCTTACCCAAGGACACCATACCTACAGGTTAAAGAGGCTTGCATTCCTACTGGAACCAAAGCAAATATTTTCCTGTTACACTGCAGGACTTTAGAATAGGGTTAGGCCCGATAGCATACATAGAACGTTCCAAGGATGAGGGAGTTCGATACATGCAGAACACCCTGTGAAGAAAAGTTGATTCAGCAAGGGACAAGTGTGTAGCTAGAGTCTCTTTTGACTTGTTAGAAATCAGAAGGTGTTCGGCTGCATGTTCACTGGAAAAGAACACCTGAGAGCACAAACCTTGCGTTTCCATTTTAAAACCTCTATCCACGCTGCACTGAAGATACCTAAATAACACTGTTTTTGACTGGCCTCTAGTCACTGCAGGCAGCCCTCTGGAAAGAAAAGGAGTTTTCTCTAAGGAAACACGGTGCTTCCATAGCATGGGTGGGAGGTCCTCCTGTCATGCTCTAGAGCTACAGGGAAACTTGACGTGAGTACTTGCCTCAAGCTAAGGCCTGAAAAGCCCTGCTGAAGCGAAAGTGCTTAACAGTTTCCATTAGGTCGTATTCGCAGTTCTGCTATACTTTAACGTTTCTTCACTTTTCTAGACACTAGGCACCCTCGTTTAGGCACCCTTTTGCCTACAAATACAGTGAGTACCAGCAGGCTCCTCTGCCCTTCTAAGAAACATCCAGGCCTAGTAGCCTTTCCCAGTCAGTCAATGTATTCAGAGGGTAGGGCAACACACTGCACTCTTCCTTGGTAAAGCTAGATGTCCTCAGCGCTCCAACAGCTCCAGGGATTCTGTTCTCTCACGTCCTACATGCCATGGAAGTCTGCCTCATTGCCCTCATTGGAGCTACACTAAAAAACGCAATCTGCTTCGCCTTCCTTCTAGAAACTCTTACCCAAGGACCCCATACCTACAGGATAAAGGAGGCTTGCATTCCTACTGGAACCAAAGCAAAGTTTTTCCTGTTACACTGCAGGACTTTACAATAGGGTTAGGCCCGATAGCATACATAGAACGTTCCAAGGATGAAGGAGTTCGATACATGCAGAACACCCTGTGAAGAAAAGTTGATACAGCAAGGGACCAGGGTGTAGCTAGAGTCTCTTTTGACTTGTTAGAAATCAGAAGGTGTTCGGCTGCATGTTCACTGGAAAAGAACACCTGATGGCACAAACCTTGCGTTTCCATTTTAAAAGCTCTATCCATGCTGCATTGAAGATACCTAAATAACACTGTTTTTGACTGGCCTCTAGTCACTGCAGGCAGCCCTCTGGAAAGAAAAGGAGTTTTCTGTAAGAAAACACGGTGCTTCCATAGCTTGGGTGGGAGCTCCTCCTGTCATGCTCTAGAGCTACAGGGAAACTTGACGTGAGTACTTGCCTCAAGCTAAGGCCTGAAAAGCCCTTCTGAAGCGAAAGCGCTTAGCAGTTTCCATTAGGTCGTATTCGCAGTTCTGCTCTACTTTAACGTTTCTTCACTTTTCCTGACACTAGGCACCCTCGTGTAGGCACCCTTTTTCTTGCAAATACAGTGAGTACCAGCAGTCTCCTTTGCCCTTCCAGGACACATCCAGACATAAAAGCCTTTCCCAGTAACTCTACGTATTCAGAGTGTAGGGCAACTCGCTGCACCCTTCCTTAAGAAGCTAGGTGGACTCAGCTCTTCAACAGCTCCAGGGATTCTGTTCTCGCACGTCCTACATGCCATGGAAGTCTGCCTCATTGCCCTCATTGGACCTACACTAAGAAACACAATCTGCTTTGCCGTCCTCTAGGAACTCTGACCCAAGGACCCCATACCTACAGGAGAAAGGAGGCTTGCATTCCTACTGCAACCAAAGCACAGTTTTTCCTGGTACACTGCAGGGCTTTAAAATAGGCTTAGGCCTGATAGCATACATAGAACTTTCCAAGAATGAGGGCGTTCGATACATGCAGAACACCCTGTGAAAAAAAGTTGATTCAGCAAGGGATCAGGGTGTAGCTAGAGTCTCTTTTGACTTGTTAGAAATCAGAAGGGTTTTGGCTGCATGTTCACCCTAATAGAAGACCTGATGGCACAAGCCTTGCTTTCCCATTTTAAATCTCTGTCCATGCTAGCCTGAAGATCCCTAAATAACACTGTTTTTGACTGGCCTCTAGTCACTGTAGGGAGCCCTCTGGAAAGAAAAGGCGTTTTCTCTAAGGAAACACTGTGCATCCATAGCATGGGTGGGAGCTCCTCCTGTCATGCTCTAGAGCTACAGGGAAACTTGACGTGAGTACTTGCCTCAAGCTAAGGCCTGAAAAGCCCTGCTGAAGCGAAAGCGCTTAGCAGTTTCCATTAGGTCGTATTCGCAGTTCTGCTCTGCTTTAACGTTTCTTCACTTTTCCTGACACTAGGCACCCTCGTGTAGGCACCCTTTTTCTTGCAAATACAGTGAGTACCAGCAGTCTCCTTTCCCCTTCCAGGACACATCCAGACATAAAAGCCTTTCCCAGTAACTCTACGTATTCAGAGTGTAGGGCAACTCGCTGCACCCTTCCTTAAGAAGCTAGGTGGACTCAGCTCTTCAACAGCTCCAGGGATTCTGTTCTCGCACGTCCTACATGCCATGGAAGTCTGCCTCATTGCCCTCATTGGACCTACACAAAAAAAGCAATCTGCTTCGCCTTCCTTCTAGGAACTCTTACCCAAGGACACCATACCTACAGGTTAAAGAGGCTTGCATTCCTACTGGAACCAAAGCAAATATTTTCCTGTTACACTGCAGGGCTTTAAAATAGGCTTAGGCCTGATAGCATACATAGAACTTTCCAACAATGAGGGCGTTCGATACATGCAGAACACCCTGTGAAGAAAAGTTGATTCAGCAAGGGACAAGGGTGTAGCTAGAGTCTCTTTTGACTTGTTAGAAATCAGAAGGTGTTCGGCTGCATGTTCACTGGAAAAGAACACCTGAGAGCACAAACCTTGCGTTTCCATTTTAAAACCTCTATCCACGCTGCACTGAAGATACCTAAATAACACTGTTTTTGACTGGCCTCTAGTCACTGCAGGCAGCCCTCTGGAAAGAAAAGGAGTTTTCTCTAAGGAAACACGGTGCTTCCATAGCATGGGTGGGAGCTCCTCCTGTCATGCTCCAGAGCTACAGGGAAACTTGAAGTGAGTACTTGCCTCAAGCTAAGGCCTGAAAAGCCCTCCTGAAGCGAAAGCGCTTAGCAGTTTCCATTAGGTCGTATTCTCAGTTCTGCTCTACTTTAACGTTTCTTCACTTTTCCTGACACTAGGCACCCTCCTGTAGGCACCCTTTTTCTTGCAAATACAGTGAGTACCAGCAGTCTCCTTTGCCCTTCCAGGACACATCCAGACATAAAAGCCTTTCCCACTAACTCTACGTATTCAGAGTGTAGGGCAACTCGCTGCTCCCTTCCTTAAGAAGCTAGGTGGACTCAGATCTTCAACAGCTCCAGGGATTCTGTTCTCGCACGTCCTACATGCCATGGAAGTCTGCCTCATTGCCCTCATTGGACCTACACTAAAAAAAGCAATCTGCTTCGCCTTCCTTCTAGGAACTCTTACCCAAGGACACCATACCTACAGGTTAAAGAGGCTTGCATTCCTACTGGAACCAAAGCAAATATTTTCCTCTTACACTGCAGGGCTTTAAAATAGGCTTAGGCCTGATAGCATACATAGAACTTTCCAAGAATGAGGGTGTTCGATACATGCAGAACACCCTGTGAAGAAAAGTTGATTCAGCAAGGGACAAGGGTGTAGCTAGAGTCTCTTTTGACTTGTTAGAAATCAGAAGGTGTTCGGCTGCATGTTCACTGGAAAAGAACACCTGAGAGCACAAACCATGCTTTCCCAGTTGAAAAGCTCTATCCACGCTGCACTGAAGATACCTAAATAACACTGTTTTTGACTGGCCTCTAGTCACTGCACGCAGCCCTCTGGAAAGAAAAGGAGTTTTCTCTAAGGAAACACGGTGCTTCCATAGCATGGGTGGGAGCTCCTCCTGTCATGCTCTAGAGCTACAGGGAAACTTGACGTGAGAACTTGCCTCAAGCTAAGGCCTGAAAAGCCCTGCTGAAGCGAAAGCGCTTAGCAGTTTCCATTAGGTCGTATTCGCAGTTCTGCTCTGCTTTAACGTTTCTTCACTTTTCCTGACACTAGGCACCCTCGTGTAGGCACCCTTTTTCTTGCAAATACAGTGAGTACCAGCAGTCTCCTTTCCCCTTCCAGGACACATCCAGACATAAAAGCCTTTCCCAGTAACTCTACGTATTCAGAGTGTAGGGCAACTCGCTGCACCCTTCCTTAAGAAGCTAGGTGGACTCAGCTCTTCAACAGCTCCAGGGATTCTGTTCTCGCACGTCCTACATGCCATGGAAGTCTGCCTCATTGCCCTCATTGGACCTACACTAAGAAACACAATCTGCTTCGCCGTCCTCTAGGAACTCTGACCCAAGGACCCCATACCTACAGGAGAAAGGAGGCTTGCATTCCTACTGCAACCAAAGCACAGTTTTTCCTGGTACACTGCAGGGCTTGAAAATAGGCTTAGGCCTGATAGCATACATAGAACTTTCCAAGAATGAGGGCGTTCGATACATGCAGAACACCCTGTGAAGAAAAGTTGATTCAGCAAGGGACAAGGGTGTAGCTAGAGTCTCTTTTGACTTGTTAGAAATCAGAAGGTGTTCGGCTGCATGTTCACTGGAAAAGAACACCTGAGAGCACAAACCTTGCTTTCCCAGTTGAAAAGTTCTATCCACGCTGCACTGAAGATACCTAAATAACACTGTTTTTAACTGGCCTCTAGTCACTGCAGGCAGCCCTCTGGAAAGAAAAGGAGTTTTCTCTAAGGAAACACGGTGCTTCCATAGCATGGGTGGGAGCTCCTCCTGTCATGCTCTAGAGCTACAGGGAAACTTGACGTGAGTACTTGCCTCAAGCTAAGGCCTGAAAAGCCCTCCTGAAGCGAAAGTGCTTAGCAGTTTCCATTAGGTCATATTCGCAGTTCTGCTCTACTTTAAAGTTTCTTCACTTTTCCTGACACTAGGCACCCTCGTGTCGGCACCCTTTTTCTTGCAAATACAGTGAGTACCAGCAGTCTCCTTTGCCCTTCCAGGACACATCCAGACATAAAAGCCTTTCCCAGTAACTCTACGTATTCAGAGTGTAGGGCAACTCGCTGCACCCTTCCTTAAGAAGCTAGGTGGACTCAGATCTTCAACAGCTCCAGGGATTCTGTTCTCGCACGTCCTACATGCCATGGAAGTCTGCCTCATTGCCCTCATTGGACCTACACTAAAAAAAGCAATCTGCTTCGCCTTCCTTCTAGGAACTCTTACCCAAGGACACCATACCTACAGGTTAAAGAGGCTTGCATTCCTACTGGAACCAAAGCAAATATTTTCCTGTTACACTGCAGGACTTTAGAATAGGGTTAGGCCCGATAGCATACATAGAACGTTCCAAGGATGAGGGAGTTCGATACATGCAGAACACCCTGTGAAGAAAAGTTGATTCAACAAGGGACAAGTGTGTAGCTAGAGTCTCTTTTGACTTGTTAGAAATCAGAAGGTGTTCGGCTGCATGTTCACTGGAAAAGAACACCTGAGAGCACAAACCTTGCGTTTCCATTTTAAAACCTCTATCCACGCTGCACTGAAGATACCTAAATAACACTGTTTTTGACTGGCCTCTAGTCACTGCAGGCAGCCCTCTGGAAAGAAAAGGAGTTTTCTCTAAGGAAACACGGTGCTTCCATAGCATGGGTGGGAGCTCCTCCTGTCATGCTCTAGAGCTACAGGGAAACTTGACGTGAGTACTTGCCTCAAGCTAAGGCCTGAAAAGGCCTGCTGAAGCGAAAGTGCTTAACAGTTTCCATTAGGTCGTATTCGCAGTTCTGCTATACTTTAACGTTTCTTCACTTTTCCTGACACTAGGCACCCTCGTGTAGCACCCTTTTGCCTACAAATACAGTGAGTACCAGCAGGCTCCTCTGCCCTTCTAAGAAACATCCAGGCCTAGTAGCCTTTCCCAGTCAGTCAATGTATTCAGAGGGTAGGGCAACACACTGCACTCTTCCTTGGTAAAGCTAGATGTCCTCAGCGCTCCAACAGCTCCAGGGATTCTGTTCTCTCACGTCCTACATGCCATGGAAGTCTGCCTCATTGCCCTCATTGGAGCTACACTAAAAAACGCAATCTGCTTCGCCTTCCTTCTAGAAACTCTTACCCAAGGACCCCATACCTACAGGATAAAGGAGGCTTGCATTCCTACTGGAACCAAAGCAAAGTTTTTCCTGTTACACTGCAGGACTTTACAATAGGGTTAGGCCCGATAGCATACATAGAACGTTCCAAAGATGAAGGAGTTCGATACATGCAGAGCACCCTGTGAAGAAAAGTTGATACAGCAAGGGACCAGGGTGTAGCTAGAGTCTCTTTTGACTTGTTAGAAATCAGAAGGTGTTCGGCTGCATGTTCACTGGAAAAGAACACCTGATGGCACAAACCTTGCGTTTCCATTTTAAAAGCTCTATCCATGCTGCACTGAAGATACCTAAATAACACTGTTTTTGACTGGCCTCTAGTCACTGCAGGCAGCCCTCTGGAAAGAAAAGGAGTTTTCTCTAAGAAAACACGGTGCTTCCATAGCTTGGGTGGGAGCTCCTCCTGTCATGCTCTAGAGCTACAGGGAAACTTGACGTGAGTACTTGCCTCAAGCTAAGGCCTGAAAAGCCCTGCTGAAGCGAAATCGCTTAGCAGTTTCCATTAGGTCGTATTCGCAGTTCTGCTCTACTTTAACGTTTCTTCACTTTTCCTGACACTAGGCACCCTCGTGTAGGCACCCTTTTTCTTGCAAATACAGTGAGTACCAGCAGTCTCCTTTGCCCTTCCAGGACACATCCAGACATAAAAGCCTTTCCCAGTAACTCTACGTATTCAGAGTGTAGGGCAACTCGCTGCACCCTTCCTTAAGAAGCTAGGTGGACTCAGCTCTTCAACAGCTCCTGGGATTCTGTTCTCGCACGTCCTACATGCCATGGAAGTCTGCCTCATTGCCCTCATTGGACCTACACTAAGAAACACAATCTGCTTCGCCGTCCTCTAGGAACTCTTACCCAAGGACCCCATACCTACAGGTTAAAGAGTCTTGCATTCCTACTGGAACCAAAGCAAATATTTTCCTGTTACACTGCAGGACTTTAGAATAGGGTTAGGCCCGATAGCATACATAGAACGTTCCAAGGATGAGGGAGTTCGATACATGCAGAACACCCTGTGAAGAAAAGTTGATTCAGCAAGGGACAAGTGTGTAGCTAGAGTCTCTTTTGACTTGTTAGAAATCAGAAGGTGTTCGGCTGCATGTTCACTGGAAAAGAACACCTGAGAGCACAAACCTTGCGTTTCCATTTTAAAACCTCTATCCACGCTGCACTGAAGATACCTAAATAACACTGTTTTTGACTGGCCTCTAGTCACTGCAGGCAGCCCTCTGGAAAGAAAAGGAGTTTTCTCTAAGGAAACACGGTGCTTCCATAGCATGGTTGGGAACTCCTCCTGTCATGCTCTAGAGCTACAGGGAAACTTGACGTGAGTACTTGCCTCAAGCTAAGGCCTGAAAAGCCCTGCTGAAGCGAAAGTGCTTAACAGTTTCCATTAGGTCGTATTCGCAGTTCTGCTATACTTTAACGTTTCTTCACTTTTCTAGACACTAGGCACCCTCGTGTAGGCACCCTTTTGCCTACAAATACAGTGAGTACCAGCAGGCTCCTCTGCCCTTCTAAGAAACATCCAGGCCTAGTAGCCTTTCTCAGTCAATCAATGTATTCAGAGGGTAGGGCAACACACTGCACTCTTCCTTGGTAAAGCTAGATGTCCTCAGCGCTCCAACAGCTCCAGGGATTCTGTTCTCTCATGTCCTACATGCCATGGAAGTCTGCCTCATTGCCCTCATTGTAGCTACACTAAAAAACGCAATCTGCTTCGCCTTCCTTCTAGAAACTCTTACCCAAGGACCCCATACCTACAGGATAAAGGAGGCTTGCATTCCTACTGGAACCAAAGCAAAGTTTTTCCTGTTACACTGCAGGACTTTACAATAGGGTTAGGCCCGATAGCATACATAGAACGTTCCAAGGATGAAGGAGTTCGATACATGCAGAACACCCTGTGAAGAAAAGTTGATACAGCAAGGGACCAGGGTGTAGCTAGAGTCTCTTTTGACTTGTTAGAAATCAGAAGGTGTTCGGCTGCATGTTCACTGGAAAAGAACACCTGATGGCACAAACCTTGCGTTTCCATTTTAAAAGCTCTATCCATGCTGCACTGAAGATACCTAAATGACACTGTTTTTGACTGGCCTCTAGTCACTGCAGGCAGCCCTCTGGAAAGAAAAGGAGTTTTCTCTAAGAAAACACGGTGCTTCCATAGCATGGCTGGGAGCTCCTCCTGTCATTCTCTAGAGCTACAGGGAAACTTGACGTGAGTACTTGCCTCAAGCTAAGGCCTGAAAAGCCCTGCTGAAGCAAAAGCGTGTAGCAGTTTCCATTAGGTCATATTCGCAGTTCTGCTCTACTTTAACGTTTCTTCACTTTTCCTGACACTAGGCACCATCGTGTAGGCACCCTTTTTCTTGCAAATACAGTGAGTACCAGCAGTCTCCTTTGCCCTTCCAGGACACATCCCGACATAAAAGCCTTTCCCAGTAACTCTACGTATTCAGAGTGTAGGGCAACTCGCTGCACCCTTCCTTAAGAAGCTAGGTGGACTCAGCTCTTCAACAGCTCCAGGGATTCTGTTCTCGCACGTCCTACATGCCATGGAAGTCTGCCTCATTGCCCTCATTGGACCTACACTAAGAAACACAATCTGCTTCGCAGTCCTCTAGGAACTCTGACCCAAGGACCCCATACCTACAGGAGAAAGGAGGCTTGCATTCCTACTGCAACCAAAGCACAGTTTTTCCTGGTACACTGCAGGGCTTTAAAATAGGCTTAGGCCTGATAGCATACATACAACTTTCCAAGAATGAGGGCGTTCGATACATGCAGAACACCCTGTGAAGAAAAGTTGATTCAGCAAGGGACAAGGGTGTAGCTAGAGTCTCTTTTGACTTGTAAGAATTCAGAAGGGTTTTGGCTGCATGTTCACCGGAATAGAAGACCTGATGGCACAAGCCTTGCTTTCCCATTTTAAATCACTATCCATGCTAGCCTGAAGATCCCTAAATAACACTGTTTTTGACTGGCCTCTAGTCACTGCAGGCAGCCCTCTGGAAAGAAAAGGCGTTTTCTCTAAGGAAACACGGTGCTTCCATAGCATGTGGGGGAGCTCCTCCTGTCATGCTCTAGAGCTACAGGGAAACTTGACGTGAGTACTTGCCTCAAGCTAAGGCCTGAAAAGCGCTCCTGAAGCGAAAGCGCTTAGCAGTTTCCACTAGGTCGTATTCGCAGTTCTGCTCTACTTTAACGTTTCTTCACTTTTCCTGACACTAGGCACCCTCGTGTAGGCACCCTTTTTCTTGCAAATACAGTGAGTACCAGCAGTCTCCTTTGCCCTTCCAGGACACATCCAGACATAAAAGCCTTTCCCAGTAACTCTACGTATTCAGAGTGTAGGGCAACTCGCTGCACCCTTCCTTAAGAAGCTAGGTGGACTCAGCTCTTCAACAGCTCCAGGGATTCTGTTCTCGCACGTCCTACATGCCATGGAAGTCTGCCTCATTGCCCTCATTGGACCTACATTAAAATAAGCAATCTGCTTCGCCTTCCTTCTAGGAACTCTTACCCAAGGACACCATACCTACAGGTTAAAGAGGCTTGCATTCCTACTGGAACCAAAGCAAATATTTTCCTGTTACACTGCAGGACTTTAGAATAGGGTTAGGCCCGATAGCGTACATAGAACGTTCCAAGGATGAGGGAGTTCGATACATGCAGAACACCCTGTGAAGAAAAGTTGATTCAGCAAGGGACAAGTGTGTAGCTAGAGTCTCTTTTGACTTGTTAGAAATCAGAAGGTGTTCGGCTGCATGTTCACTGGAAAAGAACACCTGAGAGCACAAACCTTGCGTTTCCATTTTAAAACCTCTATCCACGCTGCACTGAAGATACCTAAATAACACTGTTTTTGACTGGCCTCTAGTCACTGCAGGCAGCCCTCTGGAAAGAAAAGGAGTTTTCTCTAAGGAAACACGGTGCTTCCATAGCATGGGTGGGAGCTCCTCCTGTCATGCTCTAGAGCTACAGGGAAACTTGACGTGAGTACTTGCCTCAAGCTAAGGCCTGAAAAGCCCTGCTGAAGCGAAAGTGCTTAACAGTTTCCATTAGGTCGTATTCGCAGTTCTGCTATACTTTAACGTTTCTTCACTTTTCTAGACACTAGGCACCCTCGTGTAGGCACCCTTTTGCCTACAAATACAGTGAGTACCAGCAGGCTCCTCTGCCCTTCTAAGAAACATCCAGGCCTAGTAGCCTTTCCCAGTCAGTCAATGTATTCAGAGGGTAGGGCAACACACTGCACTCTTCCTTGGGAAAGCTAGATGTCCTCAGCGCTCCAACAGCTCCAGGGATTCTGTTCTCTCACGTCCTACATGCCATGGAAGTCTGCCTCATTGCCCTCATTGGAGCTACACTAAAAAACGCAATCTGCTTCGCCTTCCTTCTAGAAACTCTTACCCAAGGACCCCATACCTACAGGATAAAGGAGGCTTGCATTCCTACTGGAACCAAAGCAAAGTTTTTCCTGTTACACTGCAGGACTTTACAATAGGGTTAGGCCCGATAGCATACATAGAACGTTCCAAGGATGAAGGAGTTCGATACATGCAGAACACCCTGTGAAGAAAAGTTGATACAGCAAGGGACCAGGGTGTAGCTAGAGTCTCTTTTGACTTGTTAGAAATCAGAAGGTGTTCGGCTGCATGTTCACTGGAAAAGAACACCTGATGGCACAAACCTTGCGTTTCCATTTTAAAAGCTCTATCCATGCTGCACTGAAGATACCTAAATAACACTGTTTTTGACTGGCCTCTAGTCACTGCAGGCAGCCCTCTGGAAAGAAAAGGAGTTTTCTCTAAGAAAACACGGTGCTTCCATAGAATGGCTGGGAGCTCCTCCTGTCATTCTCTAGAGCTACAGGGAAACTTGACGTGAGTACTTGCCTCAAGCTAAGGCCTGAAAAGCCCTGCTGAAGCAAAAGCGTGTAGCAGTTTCCATTAGGTCATATTCGCAGTTCTGCTCTACTTTAACGTTTCTTCACTTTTCCTGACACTAGGCACCCTCGTGTAGGCACCCTTTTTCTTGCAAATACAGTGAGTACCAGCAGTCTCCTTTGCCCTTCCAGGACACATCCAGACATAAAAGCCTTTCCCAGTAACTCTACGTATTCAGAGTGTAGGGCAACTCGCTGCACCCTTCCTTAAGAAGCTAGGTGGACTCAGCTCTTCAACAGTTCCAGGGATTCTGTTCTCGCACGTCCTACATGCCATGGAAGTCTGCCTCATTGCCCTCATTGGACCTACACTAAGAAACACAATCTGCTTCGCAGTCCTCTAGGAACTCTGACCCAAGGACCCCATACCTACAGGAGAAAGGAGGCTTGCATTCCTACTGCAACCAAAGCACAGTTTTTCCTGGTACACTGCAGGGCTTTAAAATAGGCTTAGGCCTGATAGCATACATACAACTTTCCAAGAATGAGGGCGTTCGATACATGCAGAACACCCTGTGAAGAAAAGTTGATTCAGCAAGGGACAAGGGTGTAGCTAGAGTCTCTTTTGACTTGTAAGAATTCAGAAGGGTTTTGGCTGCATGTTCACCGGAATAGAAGACCTGATGGCACAAGCCTTGCTTTCCCATTTTAAATCTCTATCCATGCTAGCCTGAAGATCCCTAAATAACACTGTTTTTGACTGGCCTCTAGTCACTGTAGGGAGCCCTCTGGAAAGAAAAGGCGTTTTCTCTAAGGAAACACGGTGCTTCCATAGCATGTGGGGGAGCTCCTCCTGTCATGCTCTAGAGCTACAGGGAAACTTGACGTGAGTACTTGCCTCAAGCTAAGGCCTGAAAAGCCCTCCTGAAGCGAAAGTGCTTAGCAGTTTCCACTAGGTCGTATTCGCAGTTCTGCTCTACTTTAACGTTTCTTCACTTTTCCTGACACTAGGCACCCTCGTGTAGGCACCCTTTTTCTTGCAAATACAGTGAGTACCAGCAGTCTCCTTTGCCCTTCCAGGACACATCCAGACATAAAAGCCTTTCCCAGTAACTCTACGTATTCAGAGTGTAGGGCAACTCGCTGCACCCTTCCTTAAGAAGCTAGGTGGACTCAGCTCTTCAACAGCTCCAGGGATTCTGTTCTCGCACGTCCTACATGCCATGGAAGTCTGCCTCATTGCCCTCATTGGACCTACACTAAGAAACACAATCTGCTTCGCAGTCCTCTAGGAACTCTGACCCAAGGACCCCATACCTACAGGAGAAAGGAGGCTTGCATTCCTACTGCAACCAAAGCACAGTTTTTCCTGGTACACTGCAGGGCTTTAAAATAGGCTTAGGCCTGATAGCATACATACAACTTTCCAAGAATGAGGGCGTTCGATACATGCAGAACACCCTGTGAAGAAAAGTTGATTCAGCAAGGGACAAGGGTGTAGCTAGAGTCTCTTTTGACTTGTAAGAATTCAGAAGGGTTTTGGCTGCATGTTCACCGGAATAGAAGACCTGATGGCACAAGCCTTGCTTTCCCATTTTAAATCTCTATCCATGCTAGCCTGAAGATCCCTAAATAACACTGTTTTTGACTGGCCTCTAGTCACTGTAGGGAGCCCTCTGGAAAGAAAAGGCGTTTTCTCTAAGGAAACACGGTGCTTCCATAGCATGTGGGGGAGCTCCTCCTGTCATGCTCTAGAGCTACAGGGAAACTTGACGTGAGTACTTGCCTCAAGCTAAGGCCTGAAAAGCCCTCCTGAAGCGAAAGCGCTTAGCAGTTTCCATTAGGTCGTATTCGCAGTTCTGCTCTACTTTAACGTTTCTTCACTTTTCCTGACACTAGGCACCCTCGTGTAGGCACCCTTTTTCTTGCAAATACAGTGAGTACCAGCAGTCTCCTTTGCCCTTCCAGGACACATCCAGACATAAAAGCCTTTCCCAGTAACTCTACGTATTCAGAGTGTAGGGCAACTCGCTGCACCCTTCCTTAAGAAGCTAGGTGGACTCAGCTCTTCAACAGCTCCAGGGATTCTGTTCTCGCACGTCCTACATGCCATGGAAGTCTGCCTCATTGCCCTCATTGGACCTACACTAAAATAAGCAATCTGCTTCGCCTTCCTTCTAGGAACTCTTACCCAAGGACACCATACCTACAGGTTAAAGAGGCTTGCATTCCTACTGGAACCAAAGCAAATATTTTCCTGTTACACTGCAGGACTTTAGAATAGGGTTAGGCCCGATAGCATACATAGAACGTTCCAAGGATGAGGGAGTTCGATACATGCAGAACACCCTGTGAAGAAAAGTTGATTCAGCAAGGGACAAGTGTGTAGCTAGAGTCTCTTTTGACTTGTTAGAAATCAGAAGGTGTTCGGCTGCATGTTCACTGGAAAAGAACACCTGAGAGCACAAACCTTGCGTTTCCATTTTAAAACCTCTATCCACGCTGCACTGAAGATACCTAAATAACACTGTTTTTGACTGGCCTCTAGTCACTGCAGGCAGCCCTCTGGAAAGAAAAGGAGTTTTCTCTAAGGAAACACGGTGCTTCCATAGCATGGGTGGGAGCTCCTCCTGTCATGCTCTAGAGCTACAGGGAAACTTGACGTGAGTACTTGCCTCAAGCTAAGGCCTGAAAAGCCCTGCTGAAGCGAAAGTGCTTAACAGTTTCCATTAGGTCGTATTCGCAGTTCTGCTATACTTTAACGTTTCTTCACTTTTCTAGACACTAGGCACCCTCGTGTAGGCACCCTTTTGCCTACAAATACAGTGAGTACCAGCAGGCTCCTCTGCCCTTCTAAGAAACATCCAGGCCTAGTAGCCTTTCCCAGTCAGTCAATGTATTCAGAGGGGAGGGCAACACACTGCACTCTTCCTTGGTAAAGCTAGATGTCCTCAGCGCTCCCACAGCTCCAGGGATTCTGTTCTCTCACGTCCTACATGCCATGGAAGTCTGCCTCATTGCCCTCATTGGAGCTACACTAAAAAACGCAATCTGCTTCGCCTTCCTTCTAGAAACTCTTACCCAAGGACCCCATACCTACAGGATAAAGGAGGCTTGCATTCCTACTGGAACCAAAGCAAAGTTTTTCCTGTTACACTGCAGGACTTTACAATAGGGTTAGGCCCGATAGCATACATAGAACGTTCCAAGGATGAAGGAGTTCGATACATGCAGAACACCCTGTGAAGAAAAGTTGATACAGCAAGGGACCAGGGTGTAGCTAGAGTCTCTTTTGACTTGTGAGAAATCAGAAGGTGTTCGGCTGCATGTTCACTGGAAAAGAACACCTGATGGCACAAACCTTGCGTTTGCATTTTAAAAGCTCTATCCATGCTGCACTGAAGATACCTAAATAACACTGTTTTTGACTGGCCTCTAGTCACTGCAGGCAGCCCTCTGGAAAGAAAAGGAGTTTTCTCTAAGAAAACACGGTGCTTCCATAGCATGGGTGGGAGCTCCTCCTGTCATGCTCTAGAGCTACAGGGAAACTTGACGTGAGTACTTGCCTCAAGCTAAGGCCTGAAAAGCCCTGCTGAAGCAAAAGCGTGTAGCAGTTTCCATTAGGTCGTATTCGCAGTTCTGCTCTACTTTAACGTTTCTTCACTTTTCCTGACACTAGGCACCCTCGTGTAGGCACCCTTTTTCTTGCAAATACAGTGAGTACCAGCAGTCTCCTTTGCCCTTCCAGGACACATCCAGACATAAAGGCCTTTCCCAGTAACTCTACGTATTCAGAGTGTAGGGCAACTCGCTGCACCCTTCCTTAAGAAGCTAGGTGGACTCAGCTCTTCAACAGCTCCAGGGATTCTGTTCTCGCACGTCCTACATGCCATGGAAGTCTGCCTCATTGCCCTCATTGGACCTACACTAAGAAACACAATCTGCTTCGCAGTCCTCTAGGAACTCTGACCCAAGAACCCCATACCTACAGGAGAAAGGAGGCTTGCATTCCTACTGCAACCAAAGCACAGTTTTTCCTGGTACACTGCAGGGCTTTAAAATAGGCTTAGGCCTGATAGCATACATACAACTTTCCAAGAATGAGGGCGTTCGATACATGCAGAACACCCTGTGAAGAAAAGTTGATTCAGCAAGGGACAAGGGTGTAGCTAGAGTCTCTTTTGACTTGTAAGAATTCAGAAGGGTTTTGGCTGCATGTTCACCGGAATAGAAGACCTGATGGCACAAGCCTTGCTTTCCCATTTTAAATCACTATCCATGCTAGCCTGAAGATCCCTAAATAACACTGTTTTTGACTGGCCTCTAGTCACTGTAGGGAGCCCTCTGGAAAGAAAAGGCGTTTTCTCTAAGGAAACACGGTGCTTCCATAGCATGTGGGGGAGCTCCTCCTGTCATGCTCTAGAGCTACAGGGAAACTTGACGTGAGTACTTGCCTCAAGCTAAGGCCTGAAAAGCCCTCCTGAAGCGAAAGCGCTTAGCAGTTTCCACTAGGTCGTATTCGCAGTTCTGCTCTACTTTAACGTTTCTTCAATTTTCTTGACACTAGGCACCCTCGTGTAGGCACCCTTTTTCTTGCAAATACAGTGAGTACCAGCAGTCTCCTTTGCCCTTCCAGGACACATCCAGACATAAAAGCCTTTCCCAGTAACTCTACGTATTCAGAGTGTAGGGCAACTCGCTGCACACTTCCTTAAGAAGCTAGGTGGACTCAGCTCTTCAACAGCTCCAGGGATTCTGTTCTCGCACGTCCTACATGCCATGGAAGTCTGCCTCATTGCCCTCATTGGACCTACACTAAGAAACACAATCTGCTTCGCCGTCCTCTAGGAACTCTGACCCAAGGACCCCATACCTACAGGAGAAAGGAGGCTTGCATTCCTACTGCAACCAAAGCACAGTTTTTCCTGGTACACTGCAGGGCTTGAAAATAGGCTTAGGCCTGATAGCATACATACAACTTTCCAAGAATGAGGGCGTTCGATACATGCAGAACACCCTGTGAAAAAAAGTTGATTCAGCAAGGGACAAGTGTGTAGCTAGAGTCTCTTTTGACTTGTTAGAAATCAGAAGGTGTTCGGCTGCATGTTCACTGGAAAAGAACACCTGAGAGCACAAACCTTGCGTTTCCATTTTAAAACCTCTATCCACGCTGCACTGAAGATAACTAAATAACACTGTTTTTGACTGGCCTCTAGTCACTGCAGGCAGCCCTCTGGAAAGAAAAGGAGTTTTCTCTAAGGAAACACGGTGCTTCCATAGCATGGGTGGGAGCTCCTCCTGTCATGCTCTAGAGCTACAGGGAAACTTGACGTGAGTACTTGCCTCAAGCTAAGGCCTGAAAAGCCCTGCTGAAGCGAAAGTGCTTAACAGTTTCCATTAGGTCGTATTCGCAGTTCTGCTATACTTTAACGTTTCTTCACTTTTCTAGAAACTAGGCACCCTCGTGTAGGCACCCTTTTGCCTACAAATACAGTGAGTACCAGCAGGCTCCTCTGCCCTTCTAAGAAACATCCAGGCCTAGTAGCCTTTCCCAGTCAGTCAATGTATTCAGAGGGTAGGGCAACACACTGCACTCTTCCTTGGTAAAGCTAGATGTCCTCAGCGCTCCAACAGCTCCAGGGATTCTGTTCTCTCACGTCCTACATGCCATGGAAGTCTGCCTCATTGCCCTCATTGGAGCTACACTAAAAAACGCAATCTGCTTCGCCTTCCTTCTAGAAACTCTTACCCAAGGACCCCATACCTACAGGATAAAGGAGGCTTGCATTCCTACTGGAACCAAAGCAAAGTTTTTCCTGTTACACTGCAGGACTTTACAATAGGGTTAGGCCCGATAGCATACATAGAACGTTCCAAGGATGAAGGAGTTCGATACATGCAGAACACCCTGTGAAGAAAAGTTGATACAGCAAGGGACCAGGGTGTAGCTAGAGTCTCTTTTGACTTGTTAGAAATCAGAAGGTGTTCGGCTGCATGTTCACTGGAAAAGAACACCTGATGGCACAAACCTTGCGTTTCCATTTTAAAAGCTCTATCCATGTTGCACTGAAGATACCTAAATAACACTGTTTTTGACTGGCCTCTAGTCACTGCAGGCAGCCCTCTGGAAAGAAAAGGAGTTTTCTCTAAGAAAACACGGTGCTTCCATAGCATGGCTGGGAGCTCCTCCTGTCATTCTCTAGAGCTACAGGGAAACTTGACGTGAGTACTTGCCTCAAGCTAAGGCCTGAAAAGCCCTGCTGAAGCAAAAGCGTGTAGCAGTTTCCATTAGGTCATATTCGCAGTTCTGCTCTACTTTAACGTTTCTTCACTTTTCCTGACACTAGGCACCCTCGTGTAGGCACCCTTTTTCTTGCAAATACAGTGAGTACCAGCAGTCTCCTTTGCCCTTCCAGGACACATCCAGACATAAAAGCCTTTCCCAGTAACTCTACGTATTCAGAGTGTAGGGCAACTCGCTGCACCCCTCCTTAAGAAGCTAGGTGGACTCAGCTCTTCAACAGCTCCAGGGATTCTGTTCTCGCACGTCCTACATGCCATGGAAGTCTGCCTCATTGCCCTCATTGGACCTACACTAAGAAACACAATCTGCTTCGCAGTCCTCTAGGAACTCTGACCCAAGGACCCCATACCTACAGGAGAAAGGAGGCTTGCATTCCTACTGCAACCAAAGCACAGTTTTTCCTGGTACACTGCAGGGCTTGAAAATAGGCTTAGGCCTGATAGCATACATACAACTTTCCAAGAATGAGGGCGTTCGATACATGTAGAACACCCTGTGAAGAAAAGTTGATTCAGCAAGGGACAAGGGTGTAGCTAGAGTCTCTTTTGAGTTGTAAGAATTCAGAAGGGTTTTGGCTGCATGTTCACCGGAATAGAAGACCTGATGGCACTAGCCTTGCTTTCCCATTTTAAATCACTATCCATGCTAGCCTGAAGATCCCTAAATAACACTGTTTTTGACTGGCCTCTACTCACTGTAGGGAGCCCTCTGGAAACAAAAGGCGTTTTCTCTAAGGAAACACGGTGCTTCCATAGCATGTGGGGGAGCTCCTCCTGTCATGCTCTAGAGCTACAGGGAAACTTGACGTGAGTACTTACCTCAAGATAAGGCCTGAAAAGCCCTCCTGAAGCGAAAGCGCTTAGCAGTTTCCACTAGGTCGTATTCGCAGTTCTGCTCTACTTTAACGTTTCTTCACTTTTCCTGACACTAGGCACCCTCGTGTAGGCACCCTTTTTCTTGCAAATACAGTGAGTACCAGCAGTCTCCTTTGCCCTTCCAGGACACATCCAGACATAAAAGCCTTTCCCAGTAACTCTACGTATTCAGAGTGTAGGGCAACTCGCTGCACCCCTCCTTAAGAAGCTAGGTGGACTCAGCTCTTCAACACCTCCAGGGATTCTGTTCTCGCACGTCCTACATGCCATGGAAGTCTGCCTCATTGCCCTCATTGGACCTACACTAAGAAACACAATCTGCTTCGCAGTCCTCTAGGAACTCTGACCCAAGGACCCCATACCTACAGGAGAAAGGAGGCTTGCATTCCTACTGCAACCAAAGCACAGTTTTTCCTGGTACACTGCAGGGCTTGAAAATAGGCTTAGGCCTGATAGCATACATACAACTTTCCAAGAATGAGGGCGTTCGATACATGTAGAACACCCTGTGAAGAAAAGTTGATTCAGCAAGGGACAAGGGTGTAGCTAGAGTCTCTTTTGAGTTGTAAGAATTCAGAAGGGTTTTGGCTGCATGTTCACCGGAATAGAAGACCTGATGGCACTAGCCTTGCTTTCCCATTTTAAATCACTATCCATGCTAGCCTGAAGATCCCTAAATAACACTGTTTTTGACTGGCCTCTACTCACTGTAGGGAGCCCTCTGGAAAGAAAAGGCGTTTTCTCTAAGGAAACACGGTGCTTCCATAGCATGTGGGGGAGCTCCTCCTGTCATGCTCTAGAGCTACAGGGAAACTTGACGTGAGTACTTACCTCAAGATAAGGCCTGAAAAGCCCTCCTGAAGCGAAAGCGCTTAGCAGTTTCCACTAGGTCGTATTCGCAGTTCTGCTCTACTTTAAAGTTTCTTCACTTTTCCTGACACTAGGCACCCTCGTGTAGGCACCCTTTTTCTTGCAAATACAATGAGTACCAGCAGTCTCCTTTGCCCTTCCAGGACACATCCAGACATAAAAGCCTTTCCCAGTAACTCTACGTATTCAGAGTGTAGGGCAACTCGCTGCACCCTTCCTTAAGAAGCTAGGTGGACTCAGCTCTTCAACAGCTCCAGGGATTCTGTTCTCGCACGTCCTACATGCCATGGAAGTCTGCCTCATTGCCCTCATTGGACCTACACTAAAATAAGCAATCTGCTTCGCCTTCCTTCTAGGAACTCTTACCCAAGGACACCATACCTACAGGTTAAAGAGGCTTGCATTCCTACTGGAACCAAAGCAAATATTTTCCTGTTACACTGCAGGACTTTAGAATAGGGTTAGGCCCGATAGCATACATAGAACGTTCCAAGGATGAGGGAGTTCGATACATGCAGAACACCCTGTGAAGAAAAGTTGATTCAGCAAGGGACAAGGGTGTAGCTAGAGTCTCTTTTGACTTGTTAGAAATCAGAAGGTGTTCGGCTGCATGTTCACTGGAAAAGAACACCTGAGAGCACAAACCTTGCGTTTCCATTTTAAAACCTCTATCCACGCTGCACTGAAGATACCTAAATAACACTGTTTTTGACTGGCCTCTAGTCACTGCAGGCAGCCCTCTGGAAAGAAAAGGCGTTTTCTCTAAGGAAACACGGTGCTTCCATAGCATGGGTGGGAGCTCCTCCTGTCATGCTCTAGAGCTACAGGGAAACTTGACGTGAGTACTTGCCTCAAGCTAAGGCCTGAAAAGCCCTGCTGAAGCGAAAGCGCTTAGCAGTTTCCATTAGGTCGTATTCGCAGTTCTGCTCTACTTTAACGTTTCTTCACTTTTCTAGACACTAGGCACCCTCGTGTAGGCACCCTTTTGCCTACAAATACAGTGAGTACCAGCAGGCTCCTCTGCCCTTCTAAGAAACATCCAGGCCTAGTAGCCTTTCCCAGTCAGTCAATGTATTCAGAGGGTAGGGCAACACACTGCACTCTTCCTTGGTAAAGCTAGATGTCCTCAGCGCTCCAACAGCTCCAGGGATTCTGTTCTCTCACGTCCTACATGCCATGGAAGTCTGCCTCATTGCCCTCATTGGAGCTACACTAAAAAACGCAATCTGCTTCGCCTTCCTTCTAGAAACCCTTACCCAAGGACCCCATACCTACAGGATAAAGGAGGCTTGCATTCCTACTGGAACCAAAGCAAAGTTTTTCCTGTTACACTGCAGGACTTTACAATAGGGTTAGGCCCGATAGCATACATAGAACGTTCCAAGGATGAAGGAGTTCGATACATGCAGAACACCCTGTGAAGAAAAGTTGATACAGCAAGGGACCAGGGTGTAGCTAGAGTCTCTTTTGACTTGTTAGAAAACAGAAGGTGTTCGGCTGCATGTTCACTGGAAAAGAACACCTGATGGCACAAACCTTGCGTTTCCATTTTAAAAGCTCTATCCATGCTGCACTGAAGATACCTAAATAACACTGTTTTTGACTGGCCTCTAGTCACTGCAGGCAGCCCTCTGGAAAGAAAAGGAGTTTTCTCTAAGAAAACACGGTGCTTCCATAGCATGGGTGGGAGCTCCTCCTGTCATGCTCTAGAGCTACAGGGAAACTTGACGTGAGTACTTGCCTCAAGCTAAGGCCTGAAAAGCCCTCCTGAAGCGAAAGCGCTTAGCAGTTTCCACTAGGTCGTATTCGCAGTTCTGCTCTACTTTAACGTTTCTTCACTTTTCCTGACACTAGGCACCCTCGTGTAGGCACCCTTTTTCTTGCAAATACAGTGAGTACCAGCAGTCTCCTTTGCCCTTCCAGGACACATCCAGACATAAAAGCCTTTCCCAGTAACTCTACGTATTCAGAGTGTAGGGCAACTCGCTGCACCCTTCCTTAAGAAGCTAGGTGGACTCAGCTCTTCAACAGCTCCAGGGATTCTGTTCTCGCACGTCCTACATGCCATGGAAGTCTGCCCCATTGCCCTCATTGGACCTACACTAAAAAAAGCAATCTGCTTCGCCTTCCTTCTAGGAACTCTTACCCAAGGACACCATACCTACAGGTTAAAGAGGCTTGCATTCCTACTGGAACCAAAGCAAATATTTTCCTCTTACACTGCAGGACTTTAGAATAGGGTTAGGCCCGATAGCATACATAGAACGTTCCAAGGATGAGGGAGTTCGATACATGCAGAACACCCTGTGAAGAAAAGTTGATTCAGCAAGGGCCAAGTGTGTAGCTAGAGTCTCTTTTGACTTGTTAGAAATCAGAAGGTGTTCGGCTGCATGTTCACTGGAAAAGAACACCTGAGAGCACAAACCTTGCGTTTCCATTTTAAAACCTCTATCCACGCTGCACTGAAGATACCTAAATAACACTGTTTTTGACTGGCCTCTAGTCACTGCAGGCAGCCCTCTGGAAAGAAAAGGAGTTTTCTCTAAGGAAACACGGTGCTTCCATAGCATGGGTGGGAGCTCCTCCTGTCATGCTCTAGAGCTACAGGGAAACTTGACGTGAGTACTTGCCTCAAGCTAAGGCCTGAAAAGCCCTGCTGAAGCGAAAGTGCTTAACAGTTTCCATTAGGTCGTATTCGCAGTTCTGCTATACTTTAACGTTTCTTCACTTTTCTAGACACTAGGCACCCTCGTGTAGGCACCCTTTTGCCTACAAATACAGTGAGTACCAGCAGGCTCCTCTGCCCTTCTAAGAAACATCCAGGCCTAGTAGCCTTTCCCAGTCAGTCAATGTATTCAGAGGGTAGGGCAACACACTGCACTCTTCCTTGGGAAAGCTAGATGTCCTCAGCGCTCCAACAGCTCCAGGGATTCTGTTCTCTCACGTCCTACATGCCATGGAAGTCTGCCTCATTGCCCTCATTGGAGCTACACTAAAAAACGCAATCTGCTTCGCCTTCC
The DNA here is from genome assembly GCF_028021215.1 of Eschrichtius robustus. Taxonomy (NCBI): domain Eukaryota; kingdom Metazoa; phylum Chordata; class Mammalia; order Artiodactyla; family Eschrichtiidae; genus Eschrichtius; species Eschrichtius robustus. Next base: position 36,371,934 of record NC_090844.1, on the reverse strand, counting down.
TTCTAGAAACTCTTACCCAAGGACCCCATACCTACAGGATAAAGGAGGCTTGCATTCCTACTGGAACCAAAGCAAAGTTTTTCCTGTTACACTGCAGGACTTTACAATAGGGTTAGGCCCGATAGCATACATAGAACGTTCCAAGGATGAAGGAGTTCGATACATACAGAACACCCTGTGAAAAAAAGTTGATTCAGCAAGGGATCAGGGTGTAGCTAGAGTCTCTTTTGACTTGTTAGAAATCAGAAGGTGTTCGGCTGCATGTTCACTGGAAAAGAACACCTGATGGCACAAACCTTGCGTTTCCATTTTAAAAGCTCTATCCATGCTGCACTGAAGATACCTAAATAACACTGTTTTTGACTGGCCTCTAGTCACTGCAGGCAGCCCTCTGGAAAGAAAAGGAGTTTTCTCTAAGAAAACACGGTGCTTCCATAGCATGGGTGGGAGCTCCTCCTGTCATGCTCTAGAGCTACAGGGAAACTTGACGTGAGTACTTGCCTCAAGCTAAGGCCTGAAAAGCCCTGCTGAAGCGAAAGCGCTTAGCAGTTTCCATTTGGTCGTATTCGCAGTTCTGCTCTACTTTAACGTTTCTTCACTTTTCCTGACACTAGGCACCCTCGTGTAGGCACCCTTTTTCTTGCAAATACAGTGAGTACCAGCAGTCTCCTTTGCCCTTCCAGGACACATCCAGACATAAAAGCCTTTCCCAGTAACTCTACGTATTCAGAGTGTAGGGCAACTCGCTGCACCCTTCCTTAAGAAGCTAGGTGGACTCAGCTCCTCAACAGCTCCAGGGATTCTGTTCTCGCACGTCCTACATGCCATGGAAGTCTGCCTCATTGCCCTCATTGGACCTACACTAAGAAACACAATCTGCTTTGCCGTCCTCTAGGAACTCTGAACCAAGGACCCCATACCTACAGGAGAAAGGAGGCTTGCATTCCTACTGCAACCAAAGCACAGTTTTTCCTGGTACACTGCAGGGCTTTAAAATAGGCTTAGGCCTGATAGCATACATAGAACTTTCCAAGAATGAGGGCGTTCGATTCATGCAGAACACCCTGTGAAAAAAAGTTGTTTCAGCAAGGGATCAGGGTGTAGCTAGAGTCTCTTTTGACTTGTTAGAAATCAGAAGGGTTTTGGCTGCATGTTCACCGGAATAGAAGACCTGATGGCACAAGCCTTGCTTTCCCATTTTAAATCTCTGTCCATGCTAGCCTGAAGTTCCCTAAATAACACTGTTTTTGACTGGCCTCTAGTCACTGCAGGCAGCCCTCTGGAAAGAAAAGGCGTTTTCTCTAAGGAAACACGGTGCTTCCATAGCATGGGTGGGAGCTCCTCCTGTCATGCTCTAGAGCTACAGGGAAACTTGACGTGAGTACTTGCCTCAAGCTAAGGCCTGAAAAGCCCTGCTGAAGCGAAAGCGCTTAGCAGTTTCCATTAGGTCGTATTCGCAGTTCTGCTCTACTTTAACATTTCTTCACTTTTCTAGACACTAGGCACCCTCGTGTAGGCACCCTTTTGCCTACAAATACAGTGAGTACCAGCAGGCTCCTCTGCCCTTCTAAGAAACATCCAGGCCTAGTAGCCTTTCCCAGTCAGTCAGTGTATTCAGAGGGGAGGGCAACACACTGCACTCTTCCTTGGGAAAGCTAGATGTCCTCAGCGCTCCAACAGCTCCAGGGATTCTGTTCTCTCACGTCCTACATGCCATGGAAGTCTGCCTCATTGCCCTCATTGGAGCTACACTAAAAAACGCAATCTGCTTCGCCTTCCTTCTAGAAACTCTTACCCAAGGACCCCATACCTACAGGATAAAGGAGGCTTGCATTCCTACTGGAACCAAAGCAAAGTTTTTCCTGTTACACTGCAGGACTTTACAATAGGGTTAGGCCCGATAGCATACATAGAACGTTCCAAGGATGAAGGAGTTCGATACATGCAGAACACCCTGTGAAGAAAAGTTGATACAGCAAGGGACCAGGGTGTAGCTAGAGTCTCTTTTGACTTGTTAGAAATCAGAAGGTGTTCGGCTGCATGTTCACTGGAAAAGAACACCTGATGGCACAAACCTTGCGTTTCCATTTTAAAAGCTCTATCCACGCTGCACTGAAGATACCTAAATAACACTGTTTTTGACTGGCCTCTAGTCACTGCAGGCAGCCCTCTGGAAAGAAAAGGAGTTTTCTCTAAGAAAACACGGTGCTTCCATAGCATGGGTGGGAGCTCCTCCTGTCATTCTCTAGAGCTACAGGGAAACTTGACGTGAGTACTTGCCTCAAGCTAAGGCCTGAAAAGCCCTGCTGAAGCAAAAGCGTGTAGCAGTTTCCATTAGGTCGTATTCGCAGTTCTGCTCTACTTTAACGTTTCTTCACTTTTCCTGACACTAGGCACCCTCGTGTAGGCACCCTTTTTCTTGCAAATACAGTGAGTACCAGCAGTCTCCTTTGCCCTTCCAGGACACATCCAGACATAAAAGCCTTTCCCAGTAACTCTACGTATTCAGAGTGTAGGGCAACTCGCTGCACCCTTCCTTAAGAAGCTAGGTGGACTCAGCTCTTCAACAGCTCCAGGGATTCTGTTCTCGCACGTCCTACATGCCATGGAAGTCTGCCTCATTGCCCTCATTGGACCTACACTAAGAAACACAATCTGCTTCGCCGTCCTCTAGGAACTCTGACCCCAAGACCCCATACCTACAGGAGAAAGGAGGCTTGCATTCCTACTGCAACCAAAGCACAGTTTTTCCTGGTACACTGCAGGGCTTGAAAATAGGCTTAGGCCTGATAGCATACATAGAACTTTCCAAGAATGAGGGCGTTCGATTCATGCAGAACACCCTGTGAAAAAAAGTTGTTTCAGCAAGGGATCAGGGTGTAGCTAGAGTCTCTTTTGACTTGTTAGAAATCAGAAGGGTTTTGGCTGCATGTTCACCGGAATAGAAGACCTGATGGCACAAGCCTTGCTTTCCCATTTTAAATCTCTGTCCATGCTAGCCTGAAGTTCCCTAAATAACACTGTTTTTGACTGGCCTCTAGTCACTGCAGGCAGCCCTCTGGAAAGAAAAGGCGTTTTCTCTAAGGAAACACGGTGCTTCCATAGCATGGGTGGGAGCTCCTCCTGTCATGCTCTAGAGCTACAGGGAAACTTGACGTGAGTACTTGCCTCAAGCTAAGGCCTGAAAAGCCCTGCTGAAGCGAAAGCGCTTAGCAGTTTCCATTAGGTCGTATTCGCAGTTCTGCTCTACTTTAACATTTCTTCACTTTTCTAGACACTAGGCACCCTCGTGTAGGCACCCTTTTGCCTACAAATACAGTGAGTACCAGCAGGCTCCTCTGCCCTTCTAAGAAACATCCAGGCCTAGTAGCCTTTCCCAGTCAGTCAGTGTATTCAGAGGGGAGGGCAACACACTGCACTCTTCCTTGGGAAAGCTAGATGTCCTCAGCGCTCCAACAGCTCCAGGGATTCTGTTCTCTCACGTCCTACATGCCATGGAAGTCTGCCTCATTGCCCTCATTGGAGCTACACTAAAAAACGCAATCTGCTTCGCCTTCCTTCTAGAAACTCTTACCCAAGGACCCCATACCTACAGGATAAAGGAGGCTTGCATTCCTACTGGAACCAAAGCAAAGTTTTTCCTGTTACACTGCAGGACTTTACAATAGGGTTAGGCCCGATAGCATACATAGAACGTTCCAAGGATGAAGGAGTTCGATACATGCAGAACACCCTGTGAAGAAAAGTTGATACAGCAAGGGACCAGGGTGTAGCTAGAGTCTCTTTTGACTTGTTAGAAATCAGAAGGTGTTCGGCTGCATGTTCACTGGAAAAGAACACCTGATGGCACAAACCTTGCGTTTCCATTTTAAAAGCTCTATCCACGCTGCACTGAAGATACCTAAATAACACTGTTTTTGACTGGCCTCTAGTCACTGCAGGCAGCCCTCTGGAAAGAAAAGGAGTTTTCTCTAAGAAAACACGGTGCTTCCATAGCATGGGTGGGAGCTCCTCCTGTCATTCTCTAGAGCTACAGGGAAACTTGACGTGAGTACTTGCCTCAAGCTAAGGCCTGAAAAGCCCTGCTGAAGCAAAAGCGTGTAGCAGTTTCCATTAGGTCGTATTCGCAGTTCTGCTCTACTTTAACGTTTCTTCACTTTTCCTGACACTAGGCACCCTCGTGTAGGCACCCTTTTTCTTGCAAATACAGTGAGTACCAGCAGTCTCCTTTGCCCTTCCAGGACACATCCAGACATAAAAGCCTTTCCCAGTAACTCTACGTATTCAGAGTGTAGGGCAACTCGCTGCACCCTTCCTTAAGAAGCTAGGTGGACTCAGCTCTTCAACAGCTCCAGGGATTCTGTTCTCGCACGTCCTACATGCCATGGAAGTCTGCCTCATTGCCCTCATTGGACCTACACTAAGAAACACAATCTGCTTCGCCGTCCTCTAGGAACTCTGACCCCAAGACCCCATACCTACAGGAGAAAGGAGGCTTGCATTCCTACTGCAACCAAAGCACAGTTTTTCCTGGTACACTGCAGGGCTTGAAAATAGGCTTAGGCCTGATAGCATACATAGAACTTTCCAAGAATGAGGGCGTTCGATTCATGCAGAACACCCTGTGAAAAAAAGTTGTTTCAGCAAGGGATCAGGGTGTAGCTAGAGTCTCTTTTGACTTGTTAGAAATCAGAAGGGTTTTGGCTGCATGTTCACCGGAATAGAAGACCTGATGGCACAAGCCTTGCTTTCCCATTTTAAATCTCTGTCCATGCTAGCCTGAAGTTCCCTAAATAACACTGTTTTTGACTGGCCTCTAGTCACTGCAGGCAGCCCTCTGGAAAGAAAAGGCGTTTTCTCTAAGGAAACACGGTGCTTCCATAGCATGGGTGGGAGCTCCTCCTGTCATGCTCTAGAGCTACAGGGAAACTTGACGTGAGTACTTGCCTCAAGCTAAGGCCTGAAAAGCCCTGCTGAAGCGAAAGCGCTTAGCAGTTTCCATTAGGTCGTATTCGCAGTTCTGCTCTACTTTAACATTTCTTCACTTTTCTAGACACTAGGCACCCTCGTGTAGGCACCCTTTTGCCTACAAATACAGTGAGTACCAGCAGGCTCCTCTGCCCTTCTAAGAAACATCCAGGCCTAGTAGCCTTTCCCAGTCAGTCAGTGTATTCAGAGGGGAGGGCAACACACTGCACTCTTCCTTGGGAAAGCTAGATGTCCTCAGCGCTCCAACAGCTCCAGGGATTCTGTTCTCTCACGTCCTACATGCCATGGAAGTCTGCCTCATTGCCCTCATTGGAGCTACACTAAAAAACGCAATCTGCTTCGCCTTCCTTCTAGAAACTCTTACCCAAGGACCCCATACCTACAGGATAAAGGAGGCTTGCATTCCTACTGGAACCAAAGCAAAGTTTTTCCTGTTACACTGCAGGACTTTACAATAGGGTTAGGCCCGATAGCATACATAGAACGTTCCAAGGATGAAGGAGTTCGATACATGCAGAACACCCTGTGAAGAAAAGTTGATACAGCAAGGGACCAGGGTGTAGCTAGAGTCTCTTTTGACTTGTTAGAAATCAGAAGGTGTTCGGCTGCATGTTCACTGGAAAAGAACACCTGATGGCACAAACCTTGCGTTTCCATTTTAAAAGCTCTATCCACGCTGCACTGAAGATACCTAAATAACACTGTTTTTGACTGGCCTCTAGTCACTGCAGGCAGCCCTCTGGAAAGAAAAGGAGTTTTCTCTAAGAAAACACGGTGCTTCCATAGCATGGGTGGGAGCTCCTCCTGTCATTCTCTAGAGCTACAGGGAAACTTGACGTGAGTACTTGCCTCAAGCTAAGGCCTGAAAAGCCCTGCTGAAGCAAAAGCGTGTAGCAGTTTCCATTAGGTCGTATTCGCAGTTCTGCTCTACTTTAACGTTTCTTCACTTTTCCTGACACTAGGCACCCTCGTGTAGGCACCCTTTTTCTTGCAAATACAGTGAGTACCAGCAGTCTCCTTTGCCCTTCCAGGACACATCCAGACATAAAAGCCTTTCCCAGTAACTCTACGTATTCAGAGTGTAGGGCAACTCGCTGCACCCTTCCTTAAGAAGCTAGGTGGACTCAGCTCTTCAACAGCTCCAGGGATTCTGTTCTCGCACGTCCTACATGCCATGGAAGTCTGCCTCATTGCCCTCATTGGACCTACACTAAGAAACACAATCTGCTTCGCCGTCCTCTAGGAACTCTGACCCAAGGACCCCATACCTACAGGAGAAAGGAGGCTTGCATTCCTACTGCAACCAAAGCACAGTTTTTCCTGGTACACTGCAGGGCTTGAAAATAGGCTTAGGCCTGATAGCATACATAGAACTTTCCAAGAATGAGGGCGTTCGATACATGTAGAACACCCTGTGAAGAAAAGTTGATTCAGCAAGGGACAAGGGTGTAGCTAGAGTCTCTTTTGACTTGTAAGAATTCAGAAGGGTTTTGGCTGCATGTTCACCGGAATAGAAGACCTGATAGCACAAGCCTTGCTTTCCCATTTTAAATCACTATCCATGCTAGCCTGAAGATCCCTAAATAACACTGTTTTTGACTGGCCTCTAGTCACTGTAGGGAGCCCTCTGGAAAGAAAAGGCGTTTTCTCTAAGGAAACACGGTGCTTCCATAGCATGTGGGGGAGCTCCTCCTGTCATGCTCTAGAGCTACAGGGAAACTTGACGTGAGTACTTGCCTCAAGCTAAGGCCTGAAAAGCCCTCCTGAAGCGAAAGTGCTTAGCAGTTTCCACTAGGTCGTATTCGCAGTTCTGCTCTACTTTAACGTTTCTACACTTTTCCTGACACTAGGCACCCTCGTGTAGGCACCCTTTTTCTTGCAAATACAGTGAGTACCAGCAGTCTCCTTTGCCCTTCCAGGACACATCCAGACATAAAAGCCTTTCCCAGTAACTCTACGTATTCAGAGTGTAGGGCAACTCGCTGCACCCTTCCTTAAGAAGCTAGGTGGACTCAGCTCTTCAACAGCTCCAGGGATTCTGTTCTCGCACGTCCTACATGCCATGGAAGTCTGCCCCATTGCCCTCATTGGACCTACACTAAAAAAAGCAATCTGCTTCGCCTTCCTTCTAGGAACTCTTACCCAAGGACACCATACCTACAGGTTAAAGAGGCTTGCATTCCTACTGGAACCAAAGCAAATATTTTCCTGTTACACTGCAGGACTTTAGAATAGGGTTAGGCCCGATAGCATACATAGAACGTTCCAAGGATGAGGGAGTTCGATACATGCAGAACACCCTGTGAAGAAAAGTTGATTCAGCAAGGGCCAAGTGTGTAGCTAGAGTCTCTTTTGACTTGTTAGAAATCAGAAGGTGTTCGGCTGCATGTTCACTGGAAAAGAACACCTGAGAGCACAAACCTTGCGTTTCCATTTTAAAACCTCTATCCACGCTGCACTGAAGATACCTAAATAACACTGTTTTTGACTGGCCTCTAGTCACTGCAGGCAGCCCTCTGGAAAGAAAAGGAGTTTTCTCTAAGGAAACACGGTGCTTCCATAGCATGGGTGGGAGCTCCTCCTGTCATGCTCTAGAGCTACAGGGAAACTTGACGTGAGTACTTGCCTCAAGCTAAGGCCTGAAAAGCCCTGCTGAAGCGAAAGTGCTTAACAGTTTCCATTAGGTCGTATTCGCAGTTCTGCTATACTTTAACGTTTCTTCACTTTTCTAGACACTAGGCACCCTCGTGTAGGCACCCTTTTGCCTACAAATACAGTGAGTACCAGCAGGCTCCTCTGCCCTTCTAAGAAACATCCAGGCCTAGTAGCCTTTCCCAGTCAGTCAATGTATTCAGAGGGTAGGGCAACACACTGCACTCTTCCTTGGGAAAGCTAGATGTCCTCAGCGCTCCAACAGCTCCAGGGATTCTGTTCTCTCACGTCCTACATGCCATGGAAGTCTGCCTCATTGCCCTCATTGGAGCTACACTAAAAAACGCAATCTGCTTCGCCTTCCTTCTAGAAACTCTTACCCAAGGACCCCATACCTACAGGATAAAGGAGGCTTGCATTCCTACTGGAACCAAAGCAAAGTTTTTCCTGTTACACTGCAGGACTTTACAATAGGGTTAGGCCCGATAGCATACATAGAACGTTCCAAGGATGAAGGAGTTCGATACATGCAGAACACCCTGTGAAGAAAAGTTGATACAGCAAGGGACCAGGGTGTAGCTAGAGTCTCTTTTGACTTGTTAGAAATCAGAAGGTGTTCGGCTGCATGTTCACTGGAAAAGAACACCTGATGGCACAAACCTTGCGTTTCCATTTTAAAAGCTCTATCCACGCTGCACTGAAGATACCTAAATAACACTGTTTTTGACTGGCCTCTAGTCACTGCAGGCAGCCCTCTGGAAAGAAAAGGAGTTTTCTCTAAGAAAACACGGTGCTTCCATAGCATGGGTGGGAGCTCCTCCTGTCATTCTCTAGAGCTACAGGGAAACTTGACGTGAGTACTTGCCTCAAGCTAAGGCCTGAAAAGCCCTGCTGAAGCAAAAGCGTGTAGCAGTTTCCATTAGGTCGTATTCGCAGTTCTGCTCTACTTTAACGTTTCTTCACTTTTCCTGACACTAGGCACCCTCGTGTAGGCACCCTTTTTCTTGCAAATACAGTGAGTACCAGCAGTCTCCTTTGCCCTTCCAGGACACATCCAGACATAAAAGCCTTTCCCAGTAACTCTACGTATTCAGAGTGTAGGGCAACTCGCTGCACCCTTCCTTAAGAAGCTAGGTGGACTCAGCTCTTCAACAGCTCCAGGGATTCTGTTCTCGCACGTCCTACATGCCATGGAAGTCTGCCTCATTGCCCTCATTGGACCTACACTAAGAAACACAATCTGCTTCGCCGTCCTCTAGGAACTCTGACCCCAAGACCCCATACCTACAGGAGAAAGGAGGCTTGCATTCCTACTGCAACCAAAGCACAGTTTTTCCTGGTACACTGCAGGGCTTGAAAATAGGCTTAGGCCTGATAGCATACATAGAACTTTCCAAGAATGAGGGCGTTCGATACATGTAGAACACCCTGTGAAGAAAAGTTGATTCAGCAAGGGACAAGGGTGTAGCTAGAGTCTCTTTTGACTTGTAAGAATTCAGAAGGGTTTTGGCTGCATGTTCACCGGAATAGAAGACCTGATAGCACAAGCCTTGCTTTCCCATTTTAAATCACTATCCATGCTAGCCTGAAGATCCCTAAATAACACTGTTTTTGACTGGCCTCTAGTCACTGTAGGGAGCCCTCTGGAAAGAAAAGGCGTTTTCTCTAAGGAAACACGGTGCTTCCATAGCATGTGGGGGAGCTCCTCCTGTCATGCTCTAGAGCTACAGGGAAACTTGACGTGAGTACTTGCCTCAAGCTAAGGCCTGAAAAGCCCTCCTGAAGCGAAAGCGCTTAGCAGTTTCCACTAGGTCGTATTCGCAGTTCTGCTCTACTTTAACGTTTCTACACTTTTCCTGACACTAGGCACCCTCGTGTAGGCACCCTTTTTCTTGCAAATACAGTGAGTACCAGCAGTCTCCTTTGCCCTTCCAGGACACATCCAGACATAAAAGCCTTTCCCAGTAACTCTACGTATTCAGAGTGTAGGGCAACTCGCTGCACCCTTCCTTAAGAAGCTAGGTGGACTCAGCTCTTCAACAGCTCCAGGGATTCTGTTCTCGCACGTCCTACATGCCATGGAAGTCTGCCCCATTGCCCTCATTGGACCTACACTAAAAAAAGCAATCTGCTTCGCCTTCCTTCTAGGAACTCTTACCCAAGGACACCATACCTACAGGTTAAAGAGGCTTGCATTCCTACTGGAACCAAAGCAAATATTTTCCTGTTACACTGCAGGACTTTAGAATAGGGTTAGGCCCGATAGCATACATAGAACGTTCCAAGGATGAGGGAGTTCGATACATGCAGAACACCCTGTGAAGAAAAGTTGATTCAGCAAGGGCCAAGTGTGTAGCTAGAGTCTCTTTTGACTTGTTAGAAATCAGAAGGTGTTCGGCTGCATGTTCACTGGAAAAGAACACCTGAGAGCACAAACCTTGCGTTTCCATTTTAAAACCTCTATCCACGCTGCACTGAAGATACCTAAATAACACTGTTTTTGACTGGCCTCTAGTCACTGCAGGCAGCCCTCTGGAAAGAAAAGGAGTTTTCTCTAAGGAAACACGGTGCTTCCATAGCATGGGTGGGAGCTCCTCCTGTCATGCTCTAGAGCTACAGGGAAACTTGACGTGAGTACTTGCCTCAAGCTAAGGCCTGAAAAGCCCTGCTGAAGCGAAAGTGCTTAACAGTTTCCATTAGGTCGTATTCGCAGTTCTGCTCTACTTTAACGTTTCTTCACTTTTCTAGACACTAGGCACCCTCGTGTAGGCACCCTTTTGCCTACAAATACATTGAGTTCCTGCAGGCTCCTCTGCCCTTCTAAGAAACATGCAGGCCCGGAAGCCTTTCCAAGTTACTCTTTGTATTTAGAGAGTAAGGTTACACACTGCACCCTTCCTTGGGAAAGCTAGATGTCCTCAGCACTCCAACAGCTCCAGGGATTATGTTTTCTCATGTCCTACATTCCTTGGAAGTCTGTCTCATTGCACTCATTGGAGCTGCACTTAGAAACACAATAGGCTTCGCCTTCCTTCTAGGAACTCATACCCAAGGACCCCATACCTACAGGAGAAATTCGGCTTGCATTCCTCCTGCAACTAAAGCACAGGTCTTCCTGTTACACTGCAGGATTTTAGAAGAGGCTAAGGCCCGATAGCCTACTTAGAGCCTTCCTTGGGTGAGGGTGTTCAGTACCTGCAGAACACCCTGTGAAGGAACGATGATTCAGGGAAGGGACCTGTGTGTAGCTAGAGTCTCTTTTGACTTGTTAGAATTCACATGGATATATATAGGCTGCGTGTTCACTGGAAATGGGGGCCTGACAGCACAAGCCTTGCTTTCCCATATTGAAAGCTCCGTTCATGCTGCCTTGAAGCTACCTAAATAACATTGTTTTTGACTGGCCTCTAGTAACTATAGTCAGGGCTCGAGGAAGAAATGGAGTTTTTGCTTAATAAACAGGGTGCTTCCTAAGCATGGATGGGAGCTCATCCTGTCACGCTCTAGAGCTAAATGGAAACTCGACGTGTGTACTTGCCTCAAGGTAAGACTCTGAGTCTAGATATCAATTAGAGCAAAAACTCTGAAAAATATACAAATACATGGAGGCTAAACAATACACTACTTAATAACCAAGGTATCACTGAAGAAATCAAAGTGGAAATCAAAAAATACCTAGAAACAAATGACAATGAAAACACGATGACCCAAAACCTATGGGATGCAGCAAAAGCAGTTCTAAGAGGGAAGTTTATACCAATTCAATCCTACCTCCAGAAACAAGAAACATCTCAAATAAACACCCTAACCTTACACCTAAAGCAATTAGAGGAAGAAGAACAAAAAACCTCAACGTTAGCAGAAGGAAAGAAATCATAAAGATCAGATCAGAAATAAATGAAATAGAAACAAAGAAAACAATAGCAAAGATCAATAAAACTAAAAGCTGGTTCTTTGAGAAGATAAACAGAATTGATAAACCATTAGTCAGACTCATCACAAACAAAAGTGAGAAGACTCAAATCAATAGAATTAGAAATGAAAAAGGAGAAGTAACAACTGACACTGCAGAAATACAAAGGATCATGAGAGATCACTAAAAGCAACTATATGCCAATAAAATGGACAACCTGGAAGAAATGGACAAATTCTTAGAAAAGCACAACCTTCTGAGACTGAACCACGAAGAAATAGAAAATATAAACAGACCAATCACAAGCACTGAAATTGAGACTCTGATTAAAAATCTTCCAACAAACAAAAGCCTAGAACCAGATGGCTTTACAGGCGAATTCTATCAAACATTTAGAGAAGAGCTAACACCTATCCTTCTCAAACTCTTCCAAAATATAGTAGAGTGAAGAACACTCCCAAACTCATTCAACGAGGCCACCATCACCCTGATACCAAACCCAGACAAAGATGTCACAAAGAAAGAAAACTACAGGCCAGTATCACTGATGAACATAGATGCAAAACTCCTCAACAAAATACTAGCAAACAGAATCCAACAGCACATTAAAAGGATCATACACCATGATCAAGTGGGGTTTATCCCAGGAATGCAAGGATTCTTCAATATACGCAAATCAATCAATGTGATACACCATATTAACAAATTGAAGGAGAAAAACCATATGATCATCTCAGTAGATGGATAAAAAGTTTTCAAAAATATTTAACACCCATTTATGATAAAAACTCTCCAGAAAGTAGGCATGGAGGGAACTTACCTCAACATAATAAAGGCCATATATGACAAACCCACAGCCAACATTGTCCTCAATGGTGAAAAACTGAAACCATTTCCACTAAGATCAGGAATAAGACAACGTTGCCCACTCTCACCACTATTATTCAACATAATTTTGGAAGTTTTAGCCACAGAAATCAGAAAAGAAAAAGAAATAAAAGGAATCCAAATCGGAAAAGAAGTAAAGTTGACACTGTTTGCAGATAACATGATACTATACATAAAGAATCCTAAAGACGCTACCAGAAAACTACTAGAGCTAATCAATGAATTTGGTAAAATAGCAGGATACAAAATTAATGCACAGAAATCTCTTGCATTCCTATACACTAATGATGAAAAATCTGAAAGAGAAATTAAGGAAACACTCCCATTTATCATTGCAACCAAAAGAATAAAATACCTAGGAATAAGCCTAACTAAGGAGACAAAAGACCTGTATACAGAAAACTATAAGACACTGATGAAAGAAATTAAAGATGATATAAATAGATGGAGAGATATACCATGTTTTTGGATTGGAAGAATCAACATTGCGAAAATGACTATACTACTTAATACTTGTTTTTAACACTTTGCCCCAGGTTCTGATTTCTGGAGAAACCTAGGTAGTGTTTGAGTGGCATGTAATGTCATGGTAATGAATGAGATCATCCAAGAAAAAATGTGTACATTGAGAAGAGAAAGTGTCCAAAAGACTAAGGCACCACAACCTTTCTTTAAAAGTGAAAGAGAGAAGGCAATTTTGGATAAGGAGACAAAGAAGAAATAGCTAACGATTTAGGAGGGAAATCAGGAGATGATGGGCTAAGGAAGACAAACAAAAAAGTGTGTTTCAAGAAGGAAATGATAGATAATGTTGATAGCTGCAGAGATATAAAGAACTATAAATAAAATAACTGCTAATTTTTATCAAAGAGCTAGCTTTTGGTTTTGTTATTTTCTCTATTGTTTTTCTGTTTTCAATTTCATTGATTTCTGCCCTGATTTTTATTATGCTTTTTCTTCTGCTTTCTGTAGGTTTGTATTGCTATTCTTTTTCTAGTTTCCTAAGGTTAAAACTTAAGTTATTGTTTTAGATCTTTATTCTTTTCTACATTTAATGTTATAAATTTCTCTCTAAGCACTGTGCATTCCACAAATTTTGATAGATTGTATTTTCCATTTCATTTCCCACTTTTCTTAAGATTTCTTGTTTAGTTCTCATGCTATTAAATGTGTGTCATTTATGATACAAATAAACTTATTTACAAAACAGAAACAGACTCACGGACTTAGATAATGAATTTATGGTTATGTGCGGGAGGAGTGTAGGGGGGAGGGATAGATTGGGAGTTTGGGATTGACATATACACGCTGCTATATTTAAAGTAGATAACCAACAAGGACCTACTGTATAGCACAGGAAACTCTGCTCAATATTCTGTAATAACCTAAATGGGGAAAGAACTTGAAAAAGAATAGATACATGTAGAATACCTACATGTATTCAGTATAACTGAATCACTTTGCTGTACACCTGACACAAACACAACATTGTTAATCAACTATACTCCAGTATGAAACAAAAATTTAAAAAAATAATCTAAATGTGCATCATTTAATCTCCAAAGGCTTTGAGATTTTCCAGCTGTCTTTCTGTTATTAATTTCTAATTTAATTCATTATGGTTTGAGAACATACATTGATTCCTTTTTTTTTTAATTAATGAAGAACATTTTATGGCCCAGAATGTGGTCTTTCTTGGTGGATGATTCCATGTGAGCTTCAGAACAATGCATATTGTGCTATTATTGGATATAGTCTATTAATGGCAATTAGATCCAATTGATTGTGTGGCTCAGTTCAACTGATTTTTTGTCTACTGGATCTGTCAATTATTGATAGAAAGGAGTTGATGTCTCCAACTATAAGTAGATTCTCTATTTCTTCTTGCAGTTTGATCAGTTTTTCCTTCATATATATTGATGATTTGTTGTTAGGCACATGCACAGCTTTACTTAAAGAATTGACCCCCGTATCATTATGTTCTTTTGTATTCCTGATAATTTTCCTTATTCTGAGCAGGCTTTGTCTAATACTAATATTACCACTTCAGCTTTCTTTTGATTTATGTTAGCATGATTTATGTTAAGAAAGGGAACATAATAAAGGCCATATATGACAAACCCACAGCCAACATTGTCCTCAATGGTGAAAAACTGAAACCATTTTCACTAAGATCAGGAACAAGACAAGGTTGCCCACTCTCACCACTATTATTCAACATAGTTTTGGAAGTGTTAGCCACAGCAATCAGAGAAGACAAAGAAATAAAAGGAATCCAAATCGGAAAAGAAGAAGTAAAGCTGTCACTATTTGCAGATGACATGATACTATACATAGAGAATCCTAAAGATGCTACCAGAAAACTCCTAGAGCTAATCAATGAATTTGGTAAAGTAGCAGGATACAAAATAAATGCACAGAAATCTCTTGCATTTCTATACACTAATGACGAAAAATCTGAAAGTGAAATTAAGAAAACACTCCCATTTACCATTGCAACAAAAAGAATAAAATATCTAGGAATAAACCTGCCTAAGGAGACAAAAGACCTGTATGCAGAAAATTATAAGACACTGATGAAAGAAATTAAAGATGATACAAATAGATGGAGAGATATACCATGTTCCTGGATTGGAAGAATCAACATTGTGAAAATTACTCTACTACCCAAAGCAATCTACAGATTCAATGCAATCCCTATCAAACTACCACTGGCATTTTTCACAGAACTAGAACAAAAAATTTCACAATTTGTATGGAAACACAAAAGACCCCGAATAGCCAAAGCAATCTTGAGAACGAAAAATGGAGCTGGGGGAATCAGGCTCCCTGACTTCAGACTATATTACAAAGCTTCAGTAATCAAGACAGTCTGGTACTGGCACAAAAACAGAAATATAGATCAATGGAACAGGATAGAAAGCCCAGAGATAAACCCACACACATATGGTCACCTTATCTTTGATAAAGGAGCCAAGCATATACAGTGGAGAAAAGACAGCCTCTTCAATAAGTGGTGCTGGGAAAATTGGACAGGTACATGTAAAAGTATGAAATTAGAACACTCCCTGACACCATGCACAAAAATAAACTCAAAATGGATTAAAGACCTAAGTGTAAGGGCAGACACTATCAAACTCTTAGAGGAAAACATAGGCAGAACACTCTATGACATACATCACAGCAAGATTCTTTTTGACCCAGCTCCCAGAGAAATGGAAATAAGAACACAAATAAACAAATGGGATCTAATGAAACTTAAAAGCTTTTGCACAGCAAAGGAAACCATAAACAAGACCAAAAGACAACCATCAGAATGGGCGAAAATATTTGCAAATGAAGCAACTGACAAAGGATTAATCTCCAAGATTTACAAGCAGCTCATGCAGCTGAATAACAAAAAAACCAACAACCCAATCCAAAAATGGGCAGAAGACCTAAATAGACATTTCTCCAAAGAAGATATACAGATGGCCTACAGACACATGAAAGAATGCTCAACATCATTAATCATTAGAGAAATGCAAATCAAAACTACAATGAGATATCATCTCACACCGGTTAGAATGGTCATCATCAAAAAATCTAGAAACAATAAATGCTGGAGAGGGTGTGGAGGAAAGGGAACCCTCTTGCACTGTTGGTGGGAATGTAAATTGATACAGCCACTATGGAGAACAGTATGGAGGTTCCTTAAAAAACTACAAATAGAACTACCATACGACCCAGCAATCCCACTACTGGGCATATACCCTGAGAAAACCATAGGTCAAAAAGAGTCATGTACCAAAATGTTCATTGCAGCTCTATTTACAATAGCCAGGACATGGAAGCAACCTAAATGTCCATCGACAGATGAATGGATAAAGAAGATGTGGCACATATATACAATGGAATATTACTCAGCCATAAAAAGAAATGAAATGGAGGTATTTGTAATGAGGTGGATGGAGTTAGAGTCTGTCATACAGAGTGAAGTAAGTCAGAAAGAGAAAAACAAATACAGTATGCTAACACATATATACGGAATCTAAGGAAAAAAAAAAAGGCCATGAAGAACCCAGTGGCAAGACGGGAATAAAGACACAGACCTACTAGAGAATGGACTTGAGGATATGGGGAGGGGGTGGGGTGAGATGTGACAGGGTAAGAGAGTGTCATGGACATATATACACTACCAAATGTAAAATAGATAACTAGTGGGAAGCAGCTGCATAGCACAGGGAGATCAGCTCGGTGCTTTGTGACCACCTAGAGGAGTGGGATGGGGAGGGTGGGAGGGAGGGAGATGCAAGAGGGAAGAGAAATGGGAACATATTGTATATGTATAACTGATTCACTTTGTTATAAAGCAGAAGCTAACACACCATTGTAAGGCAATTATACTTCAATAAAGATGTTTAAAAAAAAAAAAAAGAGAAAGGGATATTTCTTCATCCCTTTACTTTTTTTTTTCTTGGTCTTAGCTATTCTAAGGCCCATTAATTTACATATAAATTTTAGAATAAGCTTGTCTGTATCTACATAAAATAAAAGTAAAATAAGAACAACAAAAAATACTTCCTGAAATATTGATAGGAATTGCATTACACTTATATATCAATCTGGGAAGAATTGACACTATGTTGAGTCTTCCAATCCACAAACACAGTATGTCTCTGCAGGCCAGGTCTACTGGTGATAAATACTCTTAGTTTTTGTCTTTCTGGGCACGTCTTTATTCTCCTTCACTTTTCATGGATATATTTGCTGGATACAGAAGTCTAGATTTGTGGGTTTATTCTTTCAAACCATTAAATATTTTTCTTTACTTTTTGCATGGTTTCTGAAAAGAAGTCCACTATAATTCTTGTTTATCTTTAGTGTGTAAGGTGTTTTTTTTTTCCCCTCTACCTTCTTTCAAGATTTTCTCTCTGTCTCTGTTTTTTCTGCAGGTGTCCATTTTTGGATATTTATTATGTGTGTTATTCTCTGAGATTTCTGGATCTGTGTTTTAGTGTCTGTCATTAATTTTGGAAAATACATATTCAGCCATTATTACTTCAAATATTTCTTCTGCTTCTTTCTTTCTTTCCTTCTTTCTTTCTTTCTTTCTTTCTTTCTTTCCTTCTTTCTTTCTTTCTTTCCTTCTTCTTCTGGTATTCTGATTACATTTATGCTGTATCTTTTACAATTGCCCTGCAGTTCATGAATGTTCTCTATTATTTCTTGGTTTTCTTTTTGCATTTTGGGAAGTTTCTATTGACATATCTTCAAGCACACTGAATCTTTAATTGGCCATGTTCAGTCTACTGGTAAGCCCATCAAAGACATTCTTCATTTCTGTTATAAATTTTTATTTCTAACATTTCCTTTTTTTATAAATTTATTTATTTAATTTATTTATTTTTGGCTGTGTTGGGTCTTCATTTTTACACGTGAGCTTTCTCTAGTTGTGGTGAGCCGGGGCTACTCTTTGTTGTGGTGCACAGGTTTCTCATTGTGGTGGTTTCTCTTGTTGTGGAGCATGGGCTCTAGGCACGTGGCCTTCAGTAGTTGCAGCACGAGGACTCAGTAGTTGTAGTGCATGGGCTTAGTTGCTCTGTGGCATGTGGGGTCTTCCCAGACCAGGGACCGAACTTGTGTTCCCTTCATTGGCAGGCAGATTCTTAACCACTGCACCACCAGGGAAGTCCCTCTAGCATTTCCTTTGAGTCTTCCTTAGAGTTTTAATTTCTATGCTTACAATGCCCATCTATTCTTGCATGTTGTCTGCTTTTCCATTAGAAAGTTTAGCATATTAATCATAGTTATTTTAAATTCCTGGTCTGATAACTCCAAAATCCTTACCATAGCTGAATCTTACTCTGATGCTTGCCTTATTTCTTCACACTGTGTTTTTTCATATGTTAGCATGCCTTGCAATTTTATGTTGGAAGCTAAACATGATGTATTGCGTAATAAGAACTGAGGTATGCAGGCCTTTAGTGTGAGGGTTTATGTTTATTTCACTAGGAATTATGCTGTGTTTACTGTTTTCTGTAGCTATAGATGTCCAAGTCTTCAATTTCCTTTACTATGCTAGTTTTGGTCTCTTTCTTGTCTCAGGATTGCCTGGAAATCCCTCATTAAATAGTGTCTGAAACTTGTAGCTTTTCATCTGTAATTCTCTGTTATATACAGTAGAATTATTGATATGGTTATAAGGGATGGTGAGGAGATAAGTATATTTATAGTCCTATCATTAGTCTCAAGTTTTAAGTAAGCCTGGGTTTTGCCCCAAAGTGTGACCTTCAAAAGTGCATCTCAACTTTTCCTCCCCTTAGGTGAGGCAGAAATGCTGGAGATGATTGGAGTTTGGTATTTTCCTTACCTTACTTTGACTAGGCTGTTATAAAGTACGTTCCCTGGAGGGAAGGGAGAGAACAGAATTCTGTGACCTGATTTCAAAATGATTACATTTTCCTCCTTCTATCAGAAGTGCATAGAGATTATTCTGTTGTCTTTACAATGAGAACTTGGGTGGGGATCCTGGTGGTAAAATCCACAAAAGTGTGGAGGACTCCATGAGACTGAGACAACCCATAGTTTGTAACTTTCAAGCTCATCTACACTGAGTCTCCAGGAGTTCATTGAAGTTTTTAAGTGTTCTTAATAATACTGGTTTCGGCTAGGGCTTCTAATCTTGAACTTCAGTTCACAGTAATCTCCGATTCTATGTATGCACCTGTCTGTCTCTCTACTTTTTAGCAGTGTTGCTGAAATTTGGCCTCTGTACACTGATGCCAGATTAAATCTTGGAGACAGAGTTTTGGGTGAAGTAGAAAGAAATAGCTTTATTTCTCTGCCAAGCAAAGGTGGCCACAGTGGGTAATGCCCTCAAGACTGTGTGCCCCACTCTCGAGGGGGTAGCAAGGAGTCTTATAGTGTTCAAGGCACAGGGTGTGATCAGGTCATGGAATTTCTTCTGATTGGTTGGTGGTGAGGTAAGCGGGAATCAGCATCATCAGCCTTCTGGTTCCAACCGTTCTGGGGTCTACATGCTTGTGGGCAGCATACAGTTAACTTCTTCCACTTGGTGGGGGTTTCAGTATCTGCAAAACAACTGAAAGGACATGGCTGAGAATATTATCTATAGTCCTTGAGGAAGAACTAAAGATCCTTGACATTGTTTAATGGCTAAAGTATTATTATTTTGTCTTGCTTGACTGTTTTCCTTTCGTTCTGCATGTTCTCGCTTCTCTGATTAAATTTATTCTCTGACTAAAGTTTTTCTACAGACAAAAGGCAGGAAGAGAACATGGGTGGGGGTCTATTCTGGGAAGGCCTCATAGAGTCTTGCTCGGTTAAAGCAGCATTTTTCCTCATGATGTTGATACACTAATGGATCTGTTTGATTTTTCAGGACTTGTTGATTTTGCAATAAGAATGAGAGGATTGGGGCTTCCCTGGTGGTCCAGTGGTTAAGAATCCACACTTCCAATGCAGGGGGTGGGGGTTCAATCCCTGGTCAGGGAACTAAGATCCCACATGAGGCACGGCAAAAAAAAAAAAAGAGAGAGAGAGAGAAAGAGAATTGATAACTTTTACCTGTTGGAGCAGAAACCAGAAGTCTTGGCAAGCAAATTTTAAAACAGATTTATTCAACAACAAAAGATCTTAAATTAGAGGTAATTGTCTTCCATAGATTCCATCATCAAGAGGGGGAGTTTTAGTTCAAACTTCATATCTTTGCAAAAATGTAGGTCTGTTTGTTTTTCTTTAGCAATGAAATAAGAAATTCTTTACATGCTTTAATATTTGAAAGAAAACACTTTAGAACAAGTTAGAATACTTACCATATACAAATTAATTCTACTATATTAAGTATATTTATTTTTTTAAAAGCAGAATGCTTAAACTTTTCCAGCTTGTACATACTGGAATAAAGAGGGAGTTTATTACTACACCTAACTCACCTCTTTATGGTGAGGAGAATGCTCAGTGACAGTTCCAGTATTTCTCACTTCTGATCTCCTTCCACATGGAAAGTCTAGGAAGTAGTCAGAATTTGGCTTGGCAGTTCAGATGGCCACCCTGATCCCAGGCCTACATCCTCTGGTGTCCCTGCCCTCAGACCCCAGGATCCATGACTCTGGTCTTACTCTCCCTTAGCCACAAGCCTCCTGACTTCAGGTTTCTGAAACAATTCTTGCTGGAGATCCTCAAGGGCCTCTGTTACTTTGGCTAGAATGATGGAAGCAATCTCAGAATTACAAACTTGCCATCTGGATCTTAATTCCAGGTGTCACATTTCCTAGGATCAGGGGACAATAGCCCTACTCTATTGAATGAAGCCTTTCCACAATTTCTGTCAAAATGACCCAGGCCCAGACCTGCATTCTGAGATTATATCCTTCTCCAGCAATATTTTTCTAGCAAGATGTCCTCTGCTATCCATCCTTCATCTCTGCTGTGCCCTGGCTACTATGGCAGAAGAGTGCTTCCTCGACACCTTGCCATTTAATTCACCACCAGTAAATATGATGGGTCAATAGGAATATGAAGTGATGCTCAAACTCACTAAGAATCAGAGAAGTGCAGATGAGAATTACACTGAGCTATCACCTTAGACACATGAGATTGGCAGACATTTGAAGGTTGCTAACCGAAAGTATCAACCAGGATATGAGGAAAGCAGGATACTTTCTACACAAGAGGACAGAAATGCTCAATGAAATTAAGTACACTGATGCCCTGTCCTCTAGCACATTCCATTCCTGATGTCTATCCAAGCAAAGTCCTCATGTCCATCTACAGGGCACAAGTAGGAAAGTGCTGATTACAGTGGTGTTTGTAGTAACCAGGAGTTGGCAGCAACCTAAGTGTCCTTCACCAGTGGTACCAGTAGGTTAAATGGTTTTAGGTTGGTTTCCTCCAAAACCAGACCCTGAGATGAAGATTTGCATTCAAGTAGCTTACTTGGGAGGTGATTTAAGGAAGTACCACCATGGGAGTAGGAAAGTGAGGCAGCGGCTCTCTGAGACTCAATGAAGGGTACATGATCGGCAGGTTACCTCAGAGGACAATGGAAGCTTCCTCTCACTGGAGAACATAGGGAGGCAGTGCTGGCCATGACCCCAGAGTAACCCCACCTGAGTAGGTGGAACACAGGGGCATTTATGCTCCCACTCACATTTTCCGGGCTGAGTGGTGTTCCAGGGCCATTAGTTGCAGGTCCATCTGTATGGCCAAAGCACAG